>NC_141027.1:57763000-58103500 GCF_052040795.2 Danio rerio
TTCCTGAAGAAAACTACTCAATTACAGTAATTTTAGTATTTGTAATTAGCTACTTTACACCATTGTATACAGATAACCACAATTTATATCATTATAAAGATAATCGTGTTCATATAAACACTATTAATGAGGACTTCTCCTTCAATCCTCGGGTCTGAATCATAGGTCTGAATGCAGACTCAGTGCAGCAGGTCTCTTGCCCTGTCTATTTTAACAATTAGCCCTGCGGGTAATCTGGAGGATTTAGACGAACAAAGCAGCACGGTGATGTGTCTAAATGTGAACGAACTCCTGATAATAGACAACGTCTATTCTCATAAGGTAAAAAAACTCTGCTATGAATAATAATAAGAAACCGAAAAGTCATCTCTGCACTTGCAGTTATGAGCTACGCGCCAATATTGATTTCGCCCCAAAAATCATTTTAAACTCGGAAGATAAAATTAGCTGACAAAAGCTGAAAATTATCCAGTTTTTCCCACAATTAAGGCTAACAGGTGCTAATATTGTCTTAACTGATGCTCAACACACACATATCTGTTAAAATCTCAAAGAAAGTACTCAAAAGTTTCATATTTTGACTATTTTTTGATTAAAAAAAACATTGTTTGGGCTCAATCGGAGATTTTTTTTTTCTTTGTTAATGAACTGCTACACATCTTTCAATTAAACATTTTGATGATTAATTGATGTTTTAACTTTCTGTCTTTATGATTGCAATTTAATTTTGTAAGCTATTCAGGCCAGAATTGGAGGTATTGGGAGTATTTCCGATGGGCAGGTCCATTTTTTGACCACGAGGGCAGGTGTCCCTAACTGCCGGCACTCTGAGCAGCCACAGTTTTTTCATTCACTTATTTATTTGACCATAGCCTCAATCTTTTTACTCATTATTTTACCGCAGCTCCAGAATTAGCAGAATGCAGCTTGCAAGTTAATGATGTCCAAAAAAGAAATCTATGCAGTCTGTTTCTTGTCAGATGCTGACTTTTAATCTTCACTCAGAGATGCATAAACAAATTAAAATAAACTAAACAAAAAGTAACCTCAAATTTCAACCATTGCGTATGCGGTAAAGAAAACTGTGACTCCGCTGTCTTCTAAAGAACCCACTGTTGTCAGATTTGACAGACGCAGCTCTTGAAGAGCCCGCACACAATTTTTAACATGCTACATATCCTCAATGCCAAATGCACAGAATATCCATCTGAACAACACATATTCTAAGTTCTCAAATGCAAACAATTCAAAACAAAATTATTCAAAACTAAAATGAAGCATATAACATTATTAAATCCAAACAAATAGGCTCCTACAAAAATATATTCAGATATTGCAGAAAAGGACATTGTGATGTTTTAAAGAATAGTGATGGAGATTTAGCTACCCTTCAATATACTCATATTTATGACAAATATTCGAAGTTATAAAGCAGCTGTTTTCTTGAAAAAGACATGAAAGTGTCAGTAGTAAATTCAATACATTTTAATCTTTATTTTATACATGTAGCTTAACTCATATTTCTATTTATTTTTATTATATTCATTTCAAGGTTTGGATATTTATGAGCACTAACTCTAACAGAAAATAGATTCTAATACTGTTAAACATTACATTGTGTTAACTGTTCAAATATATACAGTTAACTGTTCATTGTATAAAGCGCGACATGATACAGCATTAATCCTTGCGCTGTTTTAAGTTAATGTTAATGGAGTTGATTTCACAGTTGATTCCACCGACCCCCAAATTAGGAGTCGAGAATCGGATTCGACTCCAAAAAATCCAGAATCGAACACCCTTAGTAAATAGTGAGTAAATTTTCATTTTTGGGTGAACTTTAAGGTATAGCTATAAGGTATAATGAACTATCCCTTATATAAGGTGATGCATGCTGCTGCAAGAAAACCATAAAAAATGTACCTCTTCATAACTCTTACAGAATGCAACACATCAAGAATGTTCTTCCGAGTACAGCAGACTAGTCTAAATGCATCTACTGAAGTGATTTATATTAAGAAGTGTGGTTGATTATAACTCACCTTGTCTCTGCCAACATTCATTAAGTCTTCTAATTCCTGCTTCCAGCCCAGGAGCTCCACCAGCTTCTTTACCCCATTAACCACATCACCGAGCTCAGCCACGTCATTGTGACGTTGGGACCCCGAGGCAAATGGCCCCACAAGGTCTCGATTTATCAAAAGCCTTGGTACAGAACCACGCACAGCACCAGCCAAACTTGCAAAGGGCTCCACCTGACGATCCAGAAAACAGGCCTGTTTAACTGCAGTAACCACCACATGATTCTATTGTGACATCTGCTGGTAATGAAGCTCTACAACACCACATTGGCTTCAGCAAACACTCTGCACTGGTAAACTGCTATAGCAGCAGTCAGAAGTCATTTCTAATTAAATTGTGCTCAATGTTTGCTGTTAAGGACACAACCATTTTAATTAAACAAAGGATGTGCAATTAATATAATACTCTGAGAAGATGAAATAACAGACATTTTATTAGATATAATGAAAAGCTAAATAATTGTTGCACAGTGTGCTAAAAACACATGACGTGAAGCCACGACACACAATAAAAGGTTTTTTTTTCCATGATAAAAGTTTAGAGTTTAAAAAAAGATATGCAATATCTATATAAAAAGATATAAAAGATAAGAGTTTTTGTCCTAAGCATCTGTGACTGTCATGCGCAAAAAAAATTCTATTTTAAAAAGTTTTCTATTTCTACGATGTTGCAGCAGAACAACAGCATATATTTCTATGACAAAGATCACCTCAGGTACAGATTATGTGCTTTCTTCAGTGTAAATTGGTCTAATGTTAATTTTAATACCATTTTACAAGACATTTATTTCCAAACTAGGCTACTGAAAGTACATCAAATCTTGAAAATAAAATAGCAGACGGTTTGAAAATGAAAGTGAGAACTGTAATTCAGGGCAAACCACAAACACCATTCACTCAGTAACCTCTTAAGTGTAATACACTCAAAAACATATATACAGTTGAAGTCAAAATTATTAGCCCCCTTTTGATTTTTTTTTATTTCCCAAATGATGTTTGACAGAGCAAGGACATTTTTACAGTATGTCTGATAATATTTTTTCTTCTAGAAAAAAGTCTTATTTGTTTTATTTTGGCTAGAATAAAAGCAGTTTTGAATTTTTTTTTTATTAATTTTGGGGCAAAATTATTAGCCCCTAAGCAATTTTTTTTTTCGATAGTGTACAGAACAAACCATCGTTTAGAATAACTTGCCTAATTACTCTAACCTGCCTAGTTAACCTAATTAACCTAGTTAAGCCTTTAAATGTCACTTTAAGCTGTATAGAAGTGTCTTGAAAAATATCAAGTAAAATATTATTTACTGTCATCATGGCAAAGATAAAATTAATCAGTTATTAGAAATAGGTTTTTAAAACTATTATGCTTAGAAATGTGCTGAAACAATCTTCCCTCCAATAAACACAAATTGGGGAAAAAAAATAAACAGTGGCGCTAATAATTCAGGGGGGCTAATAATTCTGACTTCAACTGTATATTTTTTACTTGTTTAAAGTACCTTATTAAAATGAGCTAAAACAACACAATTCTTGAGATTTTATTGGGACAACTTAATTTTTTATGTTCATTCAATCCACATAAATTTGTTAAAAGTTAACTTAATTGATTTATGTTGGGACAACATGAATGAATTGTGTGGAACCCAGCATTTTTTACAGTGTGTGTATAAATTTGATTTAAAGCCATCACCATTATTTAAACGTTTCTGCCATGTTGCGTCGTTTTGGTGCAGACAGACAACTTGCTTGAAGCTAGAATCTTGCATGCTGTGTGTTGTTAGGACATTGTGTTAGACTGTAAAAATGCTTGATGTCACACAATTTATACTTGTTGTCCAAAAACAAATTAAGTTAACAAATTTAAGAAGATTGAACTTAAAAATATTATATTGTCCCAAATAAATCTTAAGAATCGTGTAAAGTAAATTTTACATAAGTTAACATTTTTTTGTGTGTATATAAACTATAATCATATTATCACTAGATTAAAGTTTAATTTTACTGACACTTAGGAGTGACGCATAAAAAAATATTAATTAATCAATTTAATAATTCAAACCTAAAAATTTATTAAAAATTAATTAAATGTGTAAATATACACACATTTACATTTGTTTATTTAAGTATTGTTTTAAAACATTAATTAAGCAAACAATATTTATTATTTGATAGCTTTTATTATTTAAATAATCAGCGTATTAAAACAGATTAAATAAACTTTTTTTTAAATTTGCTAATTTATCTATGCATCTAAAATAAATTCATGTAATAATTAAAAAATGTATTTTTTATTGATTTATTAAGTGAAATTTAAAAGCACAAATTAACTAATTTAAATATGTCTATTAATTTGTTCATTTAAATGTGATTTATTATTAATGTACTTGATGTTATTTGATTAATCAATGTTTTATAACATTACCACGCTGTAAACTCAAGACCATTGGTTTTCTCATACATTGCGCCTAAGCTGTGGAATGCACTACCCGTCAGCATTAGGAATGCTGCTTCTCTGGACTGTTTTAATATTTTTTGTTTTCATATTTTTATTTAGCTATTGTTGGTATTTTGCTTAGTATTATTAATATGGGTTAGGGTTAGGGAAAAAGCATATTACAAATAAAATGTATTATTATTATTATTATTATTATTATTATTATTATTATTATTATTATTATTATTATTATTATTATTAATTAAATAAACAGTTATAATTTGTCAAAATATTTCTAAATCCACTGTTTAGCTGTATCATAAAAATATTTTCAAATTGTTTTATTTATTAAATTGATAATTTGATTTTTCCTTTAATTTTTAAATGGCACTCCTGGTCCTTCATAGTATTACAGCTCAAGTCAATTTTCAGTGTCTAACTCTTTACTTTCGTAGCAAGCAGCTGTGTACTAAGTGTAACAACATACATCGGGAAGTTATTTTCACATTAATAAGCCCTTCAGTCTTATATAATAAGTCTGATAAGCCTGTCAGTCTTTTTTTTTGCTACGAGAACAACAACCTATATGCATATCACAGTCTTATTTACTTATTTACATATATCTTAATTACTGTCTTCCAATTCATTCACTAAGGTCCAGGTCTCCATAATCCTGAAGTGTCAGTGTGATAAATGGACAATCATATTATTTATCATTACCTTCATTATCAATTATAATTGACTGTATTATTTAATTGGTAAAACCACTCAAAAACTCAACTATGTACTTTTAAGTGCAGGCCATGTAGACATGACCCATAGTCAAATAAAATAACCAGGTTAGGGTTAGTAGTTTCCAGATCTTTCCTGCTATCTATGATTGGCTCCTGTACTAGAAGGTGGGGCTTCATTTGCAATATTTAAAATTACACATTTAGAAATTTAAAACTACACGAGTTACATGTCTTGTGTATTCTATAACCTTTTGCAATATACAGGTTTGGCCTCCTATTGCATTCATTCTATTTCTAGAATCCAGCATTAAAGAAAAACTTTAAATTAAAGATGCACAGCTTTTCTCACCTCAAGAGATGTTCCCATCACAATGAGCAGGTCTGCTACTGGGAAGTCTGTAAGGTAGGTGAAGAAGTGCTGTGGAAGCTCCTCACCAAAGAACACAATGTCAGGCTTGATGATTCCTTTACAAGTTGGGCATTTGGGTAGCGTTCCTGCCATGATGTCATCCTATTGGGAAATAGCCTTCTGTCAAAATCTCTAAATAAAACCCATTATTAAACCACAACAAAAAACGTTTAGTTAAAGGTCACGTGAAGTGCTTTGAAAAGTTTAATTAGATTTTTGAGAATCTCAATTTAAAAAATAAAGAAAGGGCAGGACATATTTAAGAGCCTGTTAAGTTCTGTATTGTTTATAAAATATGGCTTCTTACCTATAAAGCTTTAAATAATCTAGCTCCCGTTTATCAAACAACCTTCTGTCTCATTACATTCCAACCCGCTCTTAAAGATCTCTAAACTCAGGGATTCTGGTCGTACCCAAAATAGCAAAGTCCGCTAAAGGAGGTTGAGCCTTCTCATTTATGGCCCCTAAACTCTGAAAAATAATTCCTGATAATGTCCGAGGCTCAGACACACGCTCTCAGTTAAAAACTAGATTAAATACCTATCTTTTTAGTAACGCATACACATAATGCATCACATAAAGGTATAATGCATGAGTGTGCTTCACGCAGGTGAGCGGGCTTGACAACCACCTGTAGGACACACTCCTCCTGTCTTAATGCACCAGATATTTCGTTAGAAACACTCATATGGTTTACATGTTTGTTTATATATCTGCGATTTTAATTTATAGCACTTCTTTTTTGCATTGATATTTAATATCTCTAGTTCAAATACATTATGAACAGCAGCTACACTAATTGTTTTCCTTTGTTCTCTATCTCCACCTGGTAATACCCATCCTGAGGCCTCTTGAGATTTTGCAGAGTCAATGATGTCATCCAAATTCTGTGAAGAGATAACACCAACCATAAAGAACTTCTAGAGTACTCCATAAATCTGGACCAGGCCGTATCCTGAGCAGATGCTGTGGCAGTCATGGAGGAGTGGAGGGCATGAGACTGATTCCTGTAAGCCAACCTGAACCCTTGCTGGTGATCTACTCACACATGCAGCTTCTCCAAAACGAACGTCCAGTGTTCTTCAGCCTCTGGTGTCTAGATTGCAGCTCTGCACAAGACGTTTGGCCAGAGGAGACATGGTCGTGTCCAACAGAGCCTGGTTTCTCTCGAGATTTTTTTTCTTTTTCTTCACTTTGTCAATTGGTGAAGTTTGTTCCTCGACCCTGCCACTGGCTTGCTTGGTTTAGGACTTGTGGAGCTGTTCATTGATGGATTTGCTCTTCAGTGTTTGGACTTTCAGCAGTGAAAATTAAAGCACACTGAACTGAAATTCAACTCTAAATACTGGACTGACACAGTTTCAATTTACTAAAATGTCTATGTTAAGCTGCTTTGAAACAATCTACGTACATTGTAAAAGCACTATAGAAATAAACATGAATTGAACTGAAAAAACATAGAAAAAACATCCTCCCCCTTAAAAAACAATAGGTCAATAGGTTATTTTTATCACAGCACTGCCAGTGATTGCGGTTAAGATCAAGCACATTAAATAGTTAAAATAAGAAAAAGAGTAGCACCTTGAAGGGGGTGGGGCATGTCAGTTACTGGAGAGCATTTGATTGGTAAAGACTTAATGAGAAGTTGAAGTATGAGGTCACATGAAAAAAAATGTTGATTGATTTAGGCGAAGATGACAAACTGCAAGCTTTGTATGTTGGATGTTTACATTAGTTTTATACTCTATATATGTGAATTTTGGAGCACACTAGATTATAGATATCATGCTGATACTAACATCTAAAAATATTGATTTTAATTTCACAGGACATTTAACATTAGGTTGAGGCCGAGATGCATGTTTATAAATGAGCTGGGCAATTATGGGTTTATTTGAAAGTGCAGTTCCATGGGTTAAGTATTCAATAGTTCAATGACATATACTTACCCGAAGTTCCTCTCCTTTGTAATCCCTCCGACAAACTGTGCATGTGGCAGTGGCAAATGTTCCATGTGCCTCCACAAGCATCTTTGGAGGAATGCCAGCCACTGAAATCAATGAAAGATCAATGACATTCATAAATGATTCACATAGATGTTCAATCTGCATAGCCTTCACCAAGTTTAGCTAAGTTGGACATAAAAAAAATATTACTTAATTTGATGGCATTGCAAAATAAACCTTGCTGAAATGGAAACCAATTTAAAACATTACCAGATGCATAAAAACAGATTAATGCATCAATGTTTTACCTTACAATCACGGAGAGGTTGTCATTTACATTTTAAGAGAGAGAACATTTAAATAAAATACTTTTAATACTGCCTATTCGGCAAAAATGCTATCTCAAACCATTTCTAAATACTATTTACTAATAAATATGTAATCTTAGTTATGATTCAGTAGTATAATATATCAATCAAAATGCATTTTCCTGTTATGTAAGGTAATAGAAGCTTACAGAAGCTTACAGATTATTACTGAAATTAATGCAATTTCAACCTATAACTTCTGGTAAATGTAAATTAGGTATTTTATGTGACTACACATTATTACATGAAGAGCCATTGTCAATTAGCTACATTTGTGCCTTAACCATTTATCAAGCAATATAAGTATATATGATCAGTTCTCTGACACTGATTAAGTCATAAAAGATCAAAAGTCTTGTAATAAGCCCCCAGTAACACTCCATGGTTTTGCCAATGTGTATTTCAATGAGTGCCCTAAAAAGATTACAAACTATCTAGTAACAACTGCACCACTAATGTGGATTTCAATATCAACTTAAGCAAGAAACGATGACAGGTGATTATTAGCAATTGCATTTATTATTAATGTTGTTCAATATGTTCCTACTAATGCTTAGGGTTGGCTGGCGTGAAACTAACGTTTCAACACAGTGTCAAGATCCTGAAGCGCTTGTGTTACGAAAACACTGCACCGAAACATGATCCAAAACACCCAGGTCACGTGACAAAGTGTTTTGAAACCACTGTTGCCAACTATTTTCAATGAAAAGACGCTAAGCTCAGCCAGAAAAGTCGCTAATAGTTGCTAGATTACGTCAAATGTCGATTTGCATATTACTTACGGCATCACGTTATATATCGTCTCTGTTTGTTGCCTATGATTAATACAGGGGTATTTACATTTGCACTACGCTTCATGTGAACATGTCAATTTAACTAAATTTCTTGCTGTTTGAATACAGTATATCATTATAGATGTGTAGTAAATTTGCAGTAATTTCTCAGACGTAAAAAAAAACTCAAGTACAAAAAATACAAGTTCCGAAACTGTCACTTAAAATGTGATTGTGAACAAGAAAAGAATAAACGGTCAAATTAAATTGTTAAAATAAAGGAGAAGCAAGATCGGTTTGACTGTACAAAGGAAGTATCTCACACTGTCGGTGCTAAATCATTTGCCATCGGTACGCAGAGTGATCTGCTCTCAGGCTGTAGGTGGGAGAGGCTGCTGTACGAGGACTGGGTCGCCTGTCAGTGCTCTAAGGCAGGGGAGGGGCCGACACAGCATCACCCACACCTCGTTGAGAAGAGTGGGGATGGTACAGTATGGACATATGACAGTCTATAAAAATAACCAGTAACACCCAAAAAAGTTGCTAGATTTGTCGCTAGTCGCTTTTTAAAAAAAATTGTCGCTAGGGGGTCTGAATAGTCTAAATATAGCAACAATGGTGCTAAGTTGGCAACACTGTTCAAAACACCAGGTCACATGAAAGCAACTCAAAGCATTGGCCATTTTAGAAGAGTTTCGAGACCTGGCAAATCTGCATTTGATTGACAGGGTCGGAACAAAAGCTCTATCTTATGTAGCCTAGTGGATTGTGTGTGTGCAACTGTGCTGCAAATATCCCAAGTTCAAATCCTAACAAATAATCTGAAATTGTGACTTGATGTATTTTAATAATGTTACTTTTTTATGACTAAAACAAGACATATTTAATCACAAAGTGTTCATTGGGATGTCAGACCAATGTTGAAACAAAACACGTTACAAAAACAGAGCATTTAAAAACTAACATCTATAGCTGCATTAACCTGTGATCGAGCCCATTATCTTTGCATGCTAGTCTGAAACTCTCACCGCTTCACTAAATCACTTGAAACCTCAACTCTACAAAGTAGGGTTTATACCTCAGTTTGTTTAACTGTTTCTTTGTTGTAGCTGTTCCAGAGCAACACATAACAAATGAGCACTAGGTGTCACTGTAGAGAAAGGTTTCAAAACATTTTGAAGCTTTAAACCTTTACTTCGACTGTTTCAGTGTTTTATGAAGCCTAACTTTGCCCACCACTACTAATGTTACATACAGTAAACTGGAGTCACCAAATTAAATAGTTGAGTTTCACCATTTTTTAATATCCATTCAGCCAATCTAATATTCTGACAGTAGCACTTTTAGCTTAGCATTATGTGGGTCTGTTTTATATTTTGTTTTTTGGTATGGTTGTGTCCTTTGTTTCTGAGCTTGTCTGAGTTTTAGGTCAAGTTTGCAAAAGGTTTGTCTGCATTGGATGACGCATGTGACATCATTGGCAGTCCCTGATGGCAATAGTGGCTCACTCACTCACTCACTCACTCACTCACTCACTCACTCAGTCAGTCAGTCAGTCTCTGTACTACGGCAGCAGCAGGTGCGATGATATTACATAGAACTGCTACCTAGTTATTTACCTGGGAACTATCTTTAGGTGCTGCATAATATCATTATGTCTAGCTAAGCTAAAAGTGCTCTCATCAGACCAGGGGCCTCATGTATCAACGCTGCATTCGCCAGGTTTCACGCTCACATTTGGATTTACTAACAATGAAATTAACTTGAGAATGTGCGTCGGTCTGCGCCAACTTCATGGGCCCTATCATACACCCGGCGCAATGTGGCGCAAGGCGCGGCGCAATACTGGTTTGCTAGTTTCAGCTTGGCGCAAGAGTCAATTTGAGGCGTTGCGCCACGCACTTTAAATAGCAAATGCATTTGCGCTCATATGTGCGCCCATAGGCGTTCTGGTCTAAAAAGGAAGGCGTTCTGAGGCACACTGCTGGCGCGTTGCTATTTTGAGAAACTATAATAGATTTTTCATTAGACCAAAACAAACCTGGTCTAAACTCCAGCGCAGAGTTGCGCCTCGCTTACACACTGCTTAATAGCCTACACACAAGATGTAGAGAAATACGCAAATATCTTTACATATGAAAAAATTAAATATTAAGGATAGGCCAATATATAGGATACAATAATAATATATATAGGATATAAATATAAAGGATTAAAATATTACAAAACATATTATTTTCTAGCTTACATGAATATGAAAAACCACAGTTTTTTTGCCTTCTTCATCTCGGGAAGCTTTTACAGTTGATTCATAACAATTTGCTTTTGTATAATGTTATTATTATTATTAGCAGTATTATTTATTATATCCATATTTATATATTTTTTTTATTAAAAACAAGCTTAGATTTGCCCACCCGCAGGTTTTAGACCATATGGGGCACAGCATGGGGCACAGCATAACTAAAACAGGATATAAAAGTTTTTGAACACACTTTGTTATTATTGTTCATTTATTCGTTTGCTGGAAATTAGAACTGAATTTAGAAATAGTTTTGAAACAAAAATTTGCGCTTAATAAACTAAATTATTTATTTATAGGCTAACTGATGTCTGTGCGTAAAGGTTTCCCCATCCAAGAGTGAAAGTGAAAGTAGATTGATTATCTCTAATTCTTGCACAGTAGATGCTCTGTTTAACTGTTTTCTGTTAAAAAAAAGACTGTTAACTGTTTGCTTGTGAAATGTTCAGTTTTTCCACTTCCACTTGCTTTACGTCCTGTAAATAGCAAATGAATGGGAGATGAGACTCAAAGCAGGTTTTCCCATCCTTAAATTAGCAGAAATGCGTTCTGACACGCACTAAAAGCGTTTGCACCCTGCGCTTTCCGTTTTGCTCATGGAACGTCAAAATAGATCTCCATGTCTGGCGTACGTGTATTTCTTGTGTGCGTTTGTATTTCCATTGTTGACTCCTAGAGGCAATTATGTCAAATTGCACACTACAAAATATCGCACCAACACATGTGGAAAAACATTGCTTTTCATTTAGAATTAATAAATGGGTTAATTGACACAACATATATATATGTTTTGTTTTGTTTTTTTGTTTTGTTTTTTTTACCCAATTATGTGATTTAGAACATATAGCAGCATTTGCAAATGTATACAACCCTTAGTGCATGGCAATAGCGTTGGCCTTATTAGAGGACCTTGTCAATGGTCGAATCTGAAGGAAACACATTTTTTAGGGATCACAGTGATGTTCTGACCCACGATAATGACTGGCTTATTAGCCATGTCTAATTTCCAAGAGCTATCCTCAGCGATATCACGTATGCAGTGTTTCATACATCTGTATTTGTATCTGCACAATATCCACAATTGATTAACTATGGAACTAGTGTAAGTCCCACCTTTTCAGGACTTAAAAATGCGTTTGGTTTCGTTTTCTAAGCTTTTTTTTTTTTTTTTTTTTTTTAAAGATTGATTTACTTTGTGTTGGCTTCACAGCTGTCAGCGACCGAGAGAAACATTATATAATTCATTCTTCTTTAATTTAAACGACAAAATGATTGTACATCGTTAGAAATGGTTAATTAACTCATTTGCCTTATTTAAACTATCTACTTTTTATTGTTGTAAATATTTTACTTTTTAGAGATTTTTATTTCATGGATGTTTTTATTCCTTAATGTAAATTATTTCTATATCATTTGCTGTATATATATATTTAATTTGATGAGACAAAATGTCAGAAGCACTCTTTACCTGTCAGTGTGTGCACGTGGCTCCTGAAAAGAATAAAAGTAAAACAAATAGAGTCTTTAAAAAATCAACCCATTGAAAAGAAACAGTTTATAAGAAATGTAAATATTGTTAAAAATCACTTTTTGGTCACAATTAAGTAACCATGTGCCGTGGTTAAAAGGTGTGTTTCAATCTGACTGCCACCGCAAGTTTATTTCACACCTCTAGGAAGCACTACCTTGATTAGTTGGAGCAAAATTGTGCAGTGCTGCAGCCCTCCAGGAAACGAGTTTGAAACCTATGCTTTAAAGACTTGGTGGAAAGAGTGTAGAGTACATGGTGTGATCTAAACTAAAGTATACTTACTGCGCTCAAGTCCATCAATGTTTTGCGTGTACATCCTGAGCAGCTGTTCCTTATCGTGAAGCATGCGAATGAAGTAGTGCGTCAGGTTGGGTTGGTAATTACCAGGATAAAGCTCTTTGGCAAGAGCGAAAAAAGGGTTAGGATTATGATGGAAGTAATTTATTTCAAATATGGCTTCAGCATAGGGTAGATTGTACTGTTGAAGGTTATCATAAAGGCCGCTGCCGGGTGATCTGTGGGGGGAAAAGAGATTAAAGTTGCACTGATCTCAAAGGTGGATTTGTGGACAAGAGAGTGTTGAGTCCTGCTTTACCTGAAGTCTGGGATTCCACTTGGTGTGCTGATGCCTGCCCCTGCCATCACCACAATTCGTTTAAACTTGCGTTCTCTGATTTTTTCTGCAATGTCTTCAAGGGTTTGCTGGTGAACATTGTCACGGCTTCCTCCAAACAGGCCTCTTGTCCCACCACATATAATGAAGGCAGCTCTGTAAAGTCAAAATGGGTTATCAAAATTCATTCCACATGAACAGGTTTTCTGTTCCTAGAAAACCAAGATCCCAGAGCTTTCTACTCCAACACATTTTACTAATGAGCCTAGAAAACGGCGAGCATCCAAGACAAAATAGTGTTTATTTGTTTGTCATTAAGCATTGATAGTAGGCATGGCACGATAACCGTTTTTTGAGTTATACTGCAGTTTGGAAAAGTAAACCAAACCACCAAAATTATTTGTCATACCGTTACTACACTATATGTAAGATTTTTTTTTCTTTCTTTTTATTTTATTTTATTTTTTCATGTACTACTAGACCAATAGATAAGTATGTTCTATACAGTATGAATGTGAGTAGTATGAATGGAGCTCGGACATACTACGGATGCTATTTTGTCATCGTCAAGTGACATACCAGCTTCACTCCCATTCATGAATTTCTTTTGCATTGCAAAAAATCGTACTCGAGTAAAATCATCATTACTTACCTAAAAATGTAGTGCAGGTAGCGTAAAAGTTTCAGTTGAGTAGTAAGAGTAAGAGTAAGAGTAGTAAGTATTACGCTGAAAAAAGCTGATGCGTTTACATGTCATTTGTGGATGTGTGTAAACGTAACCTTCTGTAGTGCATTTAGTTATTGTCCAGCAGGCACACACCATCATAAGACATTAGTATTAGGATAGATTTAGGTTGTGATGTCAGGTGACCAAAATTCAATGTCTAGCTGGCATCTAAGGGCAACGTTATTTTGATGTCCAATAATGAAGTCAAATGACGTTGATATTTTGGTTGACAATTATTCGTAAGGTATGGCAACTAAAATCCAACATCTGATAGATGTCACAGTGGTGACGTCCACACGACATCAAGCTGTAACATCATTAGACGTTGATATTTGGTTCACTTTAGGTTGGATGTTGGACATTGATGTCGGCCTGACCTTGGGCTCTGATGTAAACCCAATTTTTCATATACAAACAAAATACAATGTCCCCAATACGTTGGAGTACAACTTTAATCTGACATCATGTTGATGTCTTGTGACTGCTGGGTGTTTAAGGCCATTTCAGTCATCATACAGTAAACATCTGTCATCTTCTCATCAGTGACATGCATCTAAACAGTCTCTGGGTCAATGCGTGTAAAGATTTTGGACATCTTCTTGGACAATTTTAATGCTTCCAAACAGTTTGCTGCAATTATAAATAGCCCATGCCTTGAATTAGTTCATTAGGATGTGATTTTGATTGGACAGGAATCACAGGACAGATTTTTCTAATCCCATAAACAAAAAATAAATAAAGTAGTGACTGCAGGTTAAAGGAAGTAGTGAAGTAAATGTACCAATTCAGCACTGAAAATGTACTTAAGAAAAAAGTAAAAGTACACATCTTTAAAACTACTCAGTAAATTACAATTTCTAAGAAAAAATAGACAAATACAGTTGTTTGAGTATTTGTAATTTGTTACTTTACACCGCTAATCAGGGGATAGTGCACTTCAGAATCTTGCCGGAAGTAGTAGGTTATATGGGTACTTCTTAAAAAAGTGTTGCATGCAGAACTGTTGCAAACAATTTATTTGTGTTGAATTTAAACAAACAAATTAAGTTTAATAATGTTTAACTTAATTTGTTTGTTTAAATTCAACATAAATAAATTGTTTACAAACACTTAACATAAAAAATTTAGTAAATCCAAGGAATCATCTTTGAATAATTTTTTTTCAGTGTACATTCTGTTCTTTGAATTCAGACAAACTGCTCGACTCGCATACTGTTTTTAGAGTAATATTTAGTATGAAAGTATGTTGCTTCAGACGCAGCCATTGTGTTCAAAGTGGGAAAAAAACATTGTTTTTTACACAGGTATTTAAAAATAATATATTTTAGAGCAGTAATCACAATACTGTGAAACTGTGATATTTTTATCCAAGGTTATCATACCTTTAGAATCTTATACCGGCCCATGCCTAATTGTATGAGAAATGTCAAGGACAATTTTTTAGAACGTTTCAGGCATTTTTCATTGCTTTTTTATTTTATTTAAACTGGATTGATAGACAGTAAATGTTTAATTTATAGAAAACTATTATAGTCAAATAGTCAATTCATTATTATTCTAAAATAATGTAAAATTCTTAAATGTCATAGGGAATGGATTCTGTTACTAATTGTCATTTAAATTACCATGAAATCACTAACAGAGTTGACAGCATTTTTCCACCTTTTTGTTCCTAAGTTCAAGATGCTAACCTCAAACCAGATACCACATGGCTAGGCATGGGCTGGTAGTTTCTGAAGGTATGATAACCTTGGATAAAAATACCACGATTTCACTGTATTTCGGTATTGTGATTACTGCTCTAAAATATATTCTTTTTAAATGTCAGGGTAAAAAACAAACTTTTTTAGCCTATTGAACACAATATATATTTTATTTAAAGAAACACTTATAATGTTTTGGAACAGTAAACATGTCAAGCTAAATAGTTAAAATGAATCATTAACTTCTGCTGTATTTATTAATTTCAATAAACCAGATTACAACACATAAAAAAATCTTACATATACCTTGGGATGGTATAGCAGAACATTTTTTCTGTATTAAAACCGTGACTTTTCCAAACCGTGGTAAATCTTGAACCTGGTTATCCTCCCATGCCTATACATGGCATATCTAAAACAGAGTTTTGTGTATTTTCATCATATAACTATTTTTAAAAGTCATAATTAATAAAATATATCGACAAGTAATTAAACTACTATTAATGTATCAAAAACATATTGTAAAATTTTACGAGAAAGGAATATCAACATCACTTCCAGAGATTCCCGCCACTCCAAGTGATATCATTTTGAGCTTTTTCATCAGGTCTTTACATATTTTAATGCCTTTTAATAAACAATGAAGCAAAGTTTATTGTAGCAAAATGTAGGGACAGACACAAAATTTATATTTTTATGATGACTATAAAAATACTTTAATAAAAATGACTTCAATAAAAATGACTATAATCACACTGCAATAGGGGATTATTTGAAATTATAAATAATACAGAAGTTTCATGCAAATATTTAACTCAGTAGAGTAAACACAAAAAAAATTGACTTAGTTATTTCATGATAACTGAAGCTGAATGTTTGCTTCAGGAGGTAGAGACAGATGAAAATAATTGAGGTAAAGTTAATTCTATATACTGATTCTATATAGTGAATCAAAGTAGCAGCCAATGACTATCAAAGGAAAACATTGTTCACAGTCAAATTAATAGTGCTAATGTTGTTTTGAAGTCATATTTGCATGTGATTTCAGACCAAATACAGTTAGGTCAATAAATATTTAGACATCGAAACAATTCTAAGATTTTTGGCTCTTTACACCAACAAAAAGAATTTGAAATTAAATGAACAACATGTGCTTTATCTGATGACCTTTTATCTGCTCATTGAAATTGGAATATGAGTAAATAACACACACCTGGCCATGGAACAGTTTAGAAGCCAACTGTCCAATTACTTTTGGACCCTTGACAAGTGTGAGGCACATACGCAAACTGTTATAATACCAACACTGTTCATCTGATTTGGATGTAAATACCCTCATATTAAAGCTGACAGTCTGCAGTTAAAGCACATCTTGTTTATTTCATTTCAAATCTATTGTGTTGGTGTATAGAGCCAAACATGTTAGAATTGGGTTGACGTCCAAATATTTATGGACCTAACTGAATTTGTACCAAAAATATAAAGTACTATAGTAAACAATATAGCAAGCATGTTAAAAGTTGTCACAGAGCAAATGTGGGCATATAAAACTAACTTTACCTCGATTTGAGAATAAGTTTAATTGGACTCTTTAAATTAATAATTTGATGACAAAATGTCACTAAACACACACACAAATCTACTTTTTTACATATAGCTTGATATATTAAGTAAATCTTTTAAAAGGGTTTTTATTAAATTTAGAATTTGTAAAAATAATAAAAGGGTTATCTTTAGATACTCACCCGCTTACTCCATATTTACAAAGAAGCTGTGATGTGATTTGTTATAAAAATAAACATGATAAAGGTTGGTGATTACATTTTCTCTGATAAGAGCTGCAGAACATTGTATCTCCCAATGCAAACACCATTACATACTGTATAGAGCATTTTGAGAGATGTAAACAATAACAATGGTCCTGATGTATTTTTTGTTTTACATTTTAAATTTCCATAGCTTCTGAGAGTCCAAAAAGTTCCATATATTGATGAATAAAGTTACAATAACTGTTATAACATAAAGTTATGATTGAATCTTGTTGTTACAGATATGAAATAGTTTGACAACAAGCAAGAAATATTCGTAGGCCAACTACATGAACACATTAAAATGGTCTAGAGTGCAAATTCTAAGTTTGGTTTGGAATTTATCTGAACTTAAAATGACATTAACACAAATCATCCACCATGTTTCACTGTCAAGTGATATACAACATTAGCTTTGTGGTAAATAATAAATATTCTCCTGTTTCCTTAAGGGGCAGAGAAGTGTTCAGTAGGTGTACAGAATCTCATCTGAAGTAGTAAGCCTGCAGGACACTTCTCACATAATATTTTAAGAATACAATGCATTCAGCCATACTATCAAGCTCACATATTATTTCTTGCATACTCTTCTAAATAATACAGTAGTAGGCATATTTAGATGCAGATAATCTCTGATCTGAATACCTTTATTTAGCTACTTTAGGTATATTTAATTACAAATAATGTTAAAATCTGCATTGAGGTAATGTTGGTTTTATAATCACACATTTGGACTTTCTCCTTAATAATATCATTTCAGTAAGTATTCTTTGCAAATTCTAAATATATGAGCATCCAATGACTATCAAAGTACAACATTGTTCACAATCAATTAAATAGTCCTTATGTTGTTTTCAAGTCATACTTGCATACAATTTCAAGCCGAATATTTGACAATGGTAAACAAAATAGGAAAGTTGTCACTGAATGAATGTGCAAATATAAAACCAACTTTAACTCAATAAACTCTGCACCTTAGTGACCCCCAAAAACAGGTTTGTAATTCTCCAATGTATACATTTCAGTTCTTTAGCAGGATTATATGCAATACTTACGGGCAATAAATGAACTGTGAAAGAAATGCAGCACCCTTCTGTGCATGAGGGAAATGTGACAGAGTCTTTTGATGAACGAGCTTTGTTCTTGACAGATCTGAGGAAAAGCATCATTTTAAGTCTCTCTCCAACCACTGGATCAAAAAGAAACACCAGCATTACAGACAACGCACTCAAAAAGGCAAACCTTTCAAACGTCTTATTAAAATATTGTTTACAGTTGATAATTAATTAATTAATTAATTAACTAGTACGTATGCAGACAACCACGATCGACTGTAAAGACTTTGCGATTGTGAAATGTAAAGCAGGAACATAATGTGTAGGTCAATAAGAAGAATATACTTTGTGTAGTAGTCAATCCTCTTCTCCATAAGAGATTCTCTGCAAAACAGCGTCTGCAAACATTTGGCAAAAAGGTATTTAAGTACAGCATAATTGACTACAGCAAGGCTCCTGCTTTGTTAAAAGGCGCACATTATTGCATCGAATCTGTGCTTGTAAACAAACATGAAGGAACAGCAGCGTGAGACTGTGACGCGCTTATTACCGTAATACATATACTGCGATTCCCAAAAATCAGAGTCGGTAAAACAACATTAATTGTACGTTTTTATATATTCCTTCAGCTAAAATATAGTGTATCGACAAAACATTGTTTTTTATGGTTACTGTGTGGTTGCAAAATAAGTTTTTTGTTTATCTAATTTAGGTCAAATTTTAAAGTGAGACATTACTACAGTCTTTACAGTTGGAACCCGCTTTGACGTTGTTTCGTTCTTGCTGATGGAACTGCAATGCCAGCGTAAAAAATGTAATTTAAATGTAGTAATGCTCAATAATTCGTCATAATAAAATATACAAATTTTATATAATTATCATGTAAATTTAATAAAATATATAACGTTTTTAATTTTCCCTAGCTTGCTTATAGATTAACGTTGTGCATTGCTAGATCTTTACTGTAGGTCATGGACTGCGTTGACATTATATCTTGATTTTAAGCAAAAATGTGTTTATGAACACTCTTCTTGTTTAACACAAGTTTACAACTGGAGGTCTTGTCTGTCACTAAAAGTCGGACTTTAATTTTGCTTTCTGGACCGAAGGAGATGCAAGGTTGTCAAATCCGCGCTACTTTTAACTACTTGCCAGCGGGTTGTTTTAGTTTGACATAATGCATTAATTATATTTATATTTATTAAATACAGACAATTGTATGGTGAAATATTTTAATATTATTGGGCTAGTTTCGGGCTCTTTTTGACTGGGTTCTGTGATACTTTTGTTGTGTAAACCTGGCAACCGGGAGCATTCATCAGTCTGAAGAATGGCCTGAAGAAGGAAAACCCATTTATTTATTCATTCATTTTCTTTTCAGCTTAGTCCCTTTATTAATTTGGGGTCAACTTATCCAGCATGTTTTACGCAGCGGATGCCCTTGCAGCCGCAACCCATCACTGGGAAACATCCATACATTCTCATTCGCACACATACACTATAGGGTCATATTTAGGCAAGTGGTACTCACTGCAGTTGGAGCTCAGTACAGGTGAATTGTCCATAGTGTATGAGTGTGAATGAGTGTGTATGGGTGTTTCCCAGAGATGGGTTGCAGCTGGAAGGGCATTTGCTGTGTAATGCATGCTGGACATGGCAGTTCATTCCGCTGTGGTGACCCCAGATTAATAAAGGGACTAAGCCGAAAATGAATGAATAAATGAAAATGTCAATTTACTAGTAAAAAGAACAAATTTGAAGGTACTGATGACTAAATTATGCCTATATAGAAGTATCAGAGACTCCCTAAATAACAAAGCTCTATACGCATTTTAAAACTTTGTGAATTTTGTATATTTTATGTACTGTTACAATGCTATTATATATATATATATATATATATATATATATATATATATATATATATATATATATATATATATATATATATTTACATACATATACAGTTGAAGTCGGAAATATTTTTATACCCCCCTGTTTATTTTTTTCCCTGTTTTCTGTTTAACGGAGAGAAGATTTTTTTCAACACATTTCTAAACATAATATAAGTTGAGTATTTATGAGTTTTAATAACCAATTTCTAATAACTGATTATTTTTTATATTTGCTATGATGACAGTAAATAATATTTGACTAGACATTTTTCAAGTCACTTCTATACAGCTTAAAGTGACATTTAAAGGCTTAACTAGGTTAATTGGGTTAACTAGGCAGGTTAAAGTAATTAGGCAAGTAATTGTATAACGATGGATTGTTCTGTAGACTATCGGAAAAGAAATTTGCCTAAAGAGGCAAATAATTTTGTCCTTAAAATGTTTTTTTAAAAAGTTATTAACTGCTTTTATTAGCCAAAATAAAACAAGCAAGACTTTCATTAGAAGAAAAAATATTAACAGACATATTGTGAAAATTTCTTTGCTCTGTTATATATATATATATATATATATATATATATATATATATATATATATATATATATATATATATATATATATATATATATATATATATATATATAGCAAGGACATTTTCACAGTATGTTTGATCATATTTTGTCTTCTGGAAAAAGTCTTATTTGTTTCATTACGGCTAAAATAAAAGCAGTTTTTAAACAACATTTTAAGGACAAAATTATTAGCCCCTTTAAGCTTTTTTTTTTTTTTTTTTTTTTTTTTTATAGTCTATACAATAAACCATCAATATACAATAACTTGCCTGATTACCCTAACCTGCCAAGTTAAGCTAGATACGAGGATCTTGAAAAATATTGTCAAATATTATTTAATGTCATCATGGCAAAGATAAAATAAATCAGTTATTAGAAATGAGTTATTAAATCTATTATGTTTAGAAATGTGTTGAAAAAAATCTCCACTCCATTAAACAAAAAACAGGGGAAAAAATAAACAGTGCTAATAGTTCTGACTTCAACTGTATATATCATTTTGTAAAGAATATGCTTTTGTAAACTGTTTATATTATGATAAATAAAGGGAAAGATTTTTATAGTCAGATGATAATACAAGTTATTGAAAACTTAGGCAGAAATGCTGAAGGTAATGAAAATCAAACACTGATCAAAAATGATGATTTAATTGATGTGTTGCAATAAACAGTTGTTTTCTTTTTACATGCAAGGCATAATGAATGTACATAGGTCTGTATTGTAAATTATTTAACTATATCCTATTATTATTACTATTATTATTATTATTGCTATTCTTCTTCTTCTTATTATTATTATTACACATTTTTATGTTCTATCAATAATTTTATGCATGATGAGATGTCTGAAAATAAACATACATTAATAGTAAACAAATGTGGCAACATTAGTGTTATAATAAAACTAACAAAACATGCCATCAAACTCAAGCAATGGTCATACCAGTGACGTCAGCTAAATGCGATAAATATGATACATTTTTGATAACTGAAAAGAGAGTAACAATGTTACAATAGGCCTTTTTAAAAATAAAAATAGTTTTAGACTTTAAAATAAAGCACCTTTTCTCAGTGCATGGCTGTTTTGATTGGAATTCTGTGTAAGTAATTTTAAATGTAATATTTATATTAAGACTAGGGGCACCAGTGCAGATAAGTATACATTTCTGTAAAATGACCCTTTTTACATGTGTGGGGCTGGAAGTTTTTCCTTTTTTTCAGTCTACAGGCATGACCCTCAGTATTCTGGGACCCTTTTTTATCAAGAATGTTAGTTATGTTGGCTTTCCCTTCCTTGTTCGGTTTATATTCAAACCACCAGATGGCGCTGTCGACTACAAGAACGGAGGAGAGCAGGGGTGCCCAAACATTTTCTTATAAAGGCCAAAAGACAATCTTAATTGAGGCTAGTGGGCTGGAGGTAAATATAGTTGCCATTGGTAATTTTCTAATTTATTTTTAAATATTTAAAAATAACTATGTATAACATTATTTGAACTAATAAAGAATACTTATTTAACATTTGAAGAGCCAATTGAAAAAATCGATGCGATGATCAGTTATAGCCGCTAACGAATGCAGACGTGGTAATGAACTGGTGGTCGTTGTAAACTTACAGATTTGGCATTTGATCAGGTAATTAAAAAGAAAAAGGGCAAGCTTATTTATACCTACAAACATATCACACAATATGCTTCTCTTTATATCTAGCACATAGATCCTCAATTACCGGAGTGTCATTTAGAAAACCATGCGTCGATCATATTTAATAATGAACCTATTACAGTCAATACAAAAATAATTAAATTTATAACAGAATGAACTTACACTAATTTAGGCCTTGACTTGCTCACTGATGTCTTCTTATCTGCCGAGGGAAATGATTTACATTTTTAAAAAAATTCATATCCAACTTTTAATTAAAACAATTGAAACATTAATGAATCGTTTCAGCCAGTTTTTTTGTATATTCAGCAATAAAACAAACAAAATAGGTTACGTAAATTAGAAATTATGATCTATTTTAAAGGCCCCGACCCTTTCCATCCTTCTCACTGTCTTCTCACATGGGATGGTTACAATAGGCCAACATTAGAGGAAGTAAAGATTTTAGCATTTTCCTTCATTACTCACAGATTATTTAAAAAATCTTACTCGAAAAAAGTATACCTCAAAGTAATCAAGTTTTTAATGTATGTGGTTCAAAATATTTAAGATGTCAAGTAGGCCTCTATTAAAAAGCAAAAGTCCTATTTTTTATTTTACTGTGCATAAAAATAGGGAACTATTCTAGTGGTAACTATATTTTAGTTATTTAAATCTATATCTTACTCAAAATAATCAGCTGAAGAGTCGAGAATATTGTTTTAAACCAAACTTTATCTGATGGTGCAACCCAGCAAGCACAGGATGTCAACATGACTTCAGATTAACGTTGTACCCTAACGTCGTGGGATGTTACATTTTGATTAGAAGTTAAAATCAGGTTGGTCTCAGAATCCAACATCAGCTTGACGTCAATGTCCAACATCGAACAGACATTGCATTTTGGTCACTTTATTACGCAATGTAAAATAAACAAAATATCAACGTCTAACGATGTTACAACTTGATGTTGTGTGTACGTCACCAATATGGAGTCTATTAGACTTTGGATTTTGGTTGCCATACTTGATGAACAAATGTCAGGTTTTGACATCAATATGATGTTGGTTTAAGATGTTGACTAGATGCTGGATTTTGGTCACTTTCTAACACATCCTAAAATCAACAAAATATTAACATCATTTCGCATAATTATTGGATGTCAAAATAACGTTGTCCTTAGACGCTGGTGATCTAAATCTAACCTAATATTAACGTTTTATAACACTGTGTGCCTGCTGGGAGGACAGAAGAATTAAACAAAGTAACAAGATTATCTACAGTAAAAAAACATGTTTAGAGTTGTATTTTTAAAAATTTGTATTTGTAAGATATTGTATTTCACTTTTAAGAATTGTGTTTTGCAGATGTTGTGTCAGGATTGTCACATTCGTAATAATAATTGAAGCGATAACCAAAATGCAATTTCTAAAGGTCTTTTATTTGCAAACATAGAAACCGATATATGTTTCTGTTTCACTTAGTTGATATTTTTATTCAGTTTATTTAGTTTCAGTTCAGTTTTCCCCATTTTTATATGATGTATGTTCTAAGTTTAACTAAAATAAAAACGTCCTACATGAAGAAAACAAACCAGCAACTAGACAGTCCAATAAAGCGGCTATAAAGACAAACTAATCAGAAACAAAACAGGTGGGGCAAATGAATTAACAATCAGGTAACAAGAGGGGCAGAAACATGACAGGGGAACACATGGCAACCCAAACAATGTTTCACAGCTCTGACACAAACACAGAAATCACAAAACCGAAGTGGCAGAACTGTGACAAGGGTGTTATATGAATGATATTGAAACAATAAACATTGAAGCAATATTCATAACATATATCAGAACAATGCAATGAATTTGGAAGTGGGACTGATGAGGTAGGAGGTGGGATCTGATGGGCAATTACAATGCCACTATTGTCTGATCACTGGATTTCTTGATGTAGGTGACCTGTGTTGTCCGTGCCTGGTGTGAAGTTATTTTAGGAAAGGATCTAATTGTGGGCAAAGTGTTAGCCATTGCTTTGTACAGTAGTTCACCATTGCTTAGTAGTTTAATGATTTGTGTTGAACTCCTAATTTTTCTCTTCTTTTTATATTTGTGGTGGATGCCACAGTAGATGAAGCAGGTGCTGTTTTATTGCAGAAGGATGGAGAAGGTATTGACAATCTAATTTGTTTCTAGGAAGTTTGATAAAATTATTTTCAAGTGAAATTATTCATGAATTGAGAAGGAGTCTTTGCCATTGTTTTCGGCGTTGAGTGTTAAATGTTTGATGTACTTCCTATCCAGATAGGGGTCCACTGTTCATAATTTTCTCACTTTCTGACTGTGTTGAACAAAATTTAAGGGGGATGCAGGGGGCTTCAGTGGTTTAAAATGACAACATTGAGATCCGACACACAAAAAAAAGAGAATTGGACATTATTGTTTCTGACATGCTTTCTAGAGCAAAATAACACTGATGATCTGCTGTAGGTGGGGTATTACCTGCTTTCGTTCTTGCTCTTTCTGTTTTTATTTGCTCTCTGCTGTCCTTCTACCATCCAGATATTTCAGTTGGCTTGCAGAGTTTTTGGAAGTGGACCAATGAGGAAAGGATGTGTGGTATTAAAGCTTGCAGTGATGAGTTGAAAAAAAACAGAATGCCCTGTCTCTTGTCACTGCTCTCTTTTTTGTTACACTTACACTATGTTTTTCTATCATTGCTTTGAGTTGTACTCCGTAATTCTGAATGTCCTAACTAAGCAATTTAAACAGTTTAGAGGGAAGGTAAAGTATGTCGCATGGTTATTTTCTTTGATTTAGCACTGCCTATATTTCTTCCCTCCAAAGGTTTTCTTCAGTTTGTTCGTGTTTATTTTTTGTGTTTATTGTACTTTTTTGTTAATATGTTTTGGTGGTTGATTGGTTATTCTTTAATTTTGCACTATTGTAATTAAAGCAAACCACTTTTTTGCAATGTTCTTGTCTCGATTCATAGCACCTAACCTCTTAGGGGAATTTAAAAGTTATAGGATTGTGATTAATATATCAGTCCCTTTTCCATCCTCCAAGCCACACAGGGCATAACACTAAACATAATACAAACCCATATTAAACAAAATGGTGGAATTTTCTCCCCTGCTTTCCTTCACAAATGGCAAAATAATGTATAGACCACTTCAGTGTGGTCATGTCATTGGTCCATGACCATTTCAACCATTTCATAACTGTAACAAGGCAATTCAATCATAACATTATTCATCAATATGTTACTCTTTTTGTCACATATTGATAAATAATGTGTTTGATAAATAATGTGTTTGAAAATGTGTTTGATAATGTTTGATCAATATGTGGCTCTAATTGGATTCTTGGAAGCTATAGAAATTAAAAATGTAAAACAGAAAATACGTTGAAACATTTGTTTTTGTTTACATCCCTCAAAATGTTCTATATACAATAATCCAAAATCACAAAGCAGAAGCAACAGTGATAAATGAAATTAAGAATCTATTTTCTTATCACACTGCAGCAAAACCTCAGGTACTGCTTATGTGTTTTATTCAGTGTTAGATGCTACCAATGTGAGTGAATTTTCTGTGACATGTATTGCCATACCTCAGATCTTTTTTTAAAGAAAGCCAACGATTTTAAAATCAGAAGATTGAAAGTCAGTGTCTCAGTGCAAACCAACAGCATCAGTGCTCAGTATATGTATTTTTAATCATTTTAAATAAGTTATCTTTGTATTAAATAGATGAAAAGTAAAACTCACCATTTTTCGGGAGTGTCATTCATTCATTCATTCATTTTCTTGTCGGCTTAGTCCCTTTATTAATCCGGGGTCGCCACAGCGTAATGAACCGCCAACTTATCCAGCAAGTTTACGCTGCTGGGAAAATTTTCGGGAGTGTAGTGGCTGATATTTAAATGAATGGCTGGTATTTAAATGTTTTTTTTGCGTCGCATCACGTTGGGTGCAGACAGCCAAATTGCCTGTCGCTAGAAACTTGTTGAGTCTTGTGTAGTAAGGACGTGGTGTTAATACAGCACTATGCCTGCAAGAAATTTCAGCACAGCAGTGCCCTTTATTTATTTATTTTTAAATATAATCTTATGCTTTAAAACATGGGAAAGCAGCTCAGGAAAGAATATCCCATATTGTGTGCACAAGTGTGTACAGATTAACCCATAAAATAAGTCATGCCAGAGAGAATGAATTTCAATGAAAGTGAAATCAGATGGCATCTCTTCATTATAATAAGGCCTGCTTGGTAGATCTGCTGCTCTCCAGAGTCTTTTTTCTCTCTCTGTTTACCAGTGCTGCACCCCAGAGTCTAGTTACCTGGTTTTGTTAAACTCAGTGGCACGAGTCGTTCCTTGCTGGGACCCAACTTGAGAATACTTAATGACCGTGCATGTTTTTGTGTCCCAAGCGCAAATGAACCCTTTCATTGGCAGATTTCATCTATAGTGTTTTTACAATGCTTCATCACCACTGAACCAAATGAAATTTGCATACTTTGTTGATTACTGCTTCAGAAAATGATCAATAATTGTCAAGGTTTGGCATGTAATAATCAGTTGGACCCCAAAAAATAATATTTCAAGTAATAAAGACTTCAAATGGTATTGTATAACAGATGAAGGAGAATACACTCTAAGAAAAGCTGGTTTATTTAAACCAAAATTGGTAAAATATGGACTAACCCAAACTTTGGCTTAAATTTGTTCCTATTAAGAAAAAATAATCCAGCAGTTGGTTTAGTTTACATTACACCCAGAATTGGGTTAAAATGACCCAACATAGTTTTATTTGAGTGTAGAGCCTATTAAATACAGTCTGTCAGATTATGTTTTTTTTTCCTGCTTACTGAGTTAACATTACAAAGATTTAGCAGATTACACACATTTTTTCCTGTGGTTTAGACAGCCTAAAAGAAGCAGAACAAAGTATTAGTGATTACATTTACGTACCTCAATCTTGACAAACAATGTAAGTAATGCAATAAGACAGACAGGGAGAGACACAAGTCTTCGCCTTGAACCCATGGCCCAGACTGATCACCCGGTGGGCTTTCTCCAGCCTCCGGCACCTGGACTGCAACTCTACACAAGTAGTTTTGCCAGAGGAAAAACCCAACTGATTAGTTTCTCCCAAGGTTTTTTTTTCTTCACTTTCGTCAATTGGTGAAGTTTTGTTCCTCGTCGCTGTCGCCACTGGCTTGCTTGGTTTGGAGCTGCGCATCAATGGATTTGCTCCTCAGTGCTTGGACTTTCAGTAGTGAAAATTAAACCACACTGAACTGAACTAATCTGAAATTCAGCTCTGACACTGTTTCAATTTACTAGAACTTCTATGTTAAGCTGCTTTGACACAATCTACCTTGTAAAAGCGCTATTGAAATAAACATGAATTGAATTGAACTGAACATACACAAGTTTCAATTTAAACACAGTCTGGTAAAATATACACAAAACACCTGGGTGTTATTTTCTGTGATTGGTTAAATTTACGTTTGTGGGGATTTGCAAGGGAGGCAGCCAGAGAGAGAGAGGGTGAGAGAGAAAGAGAGAGGGAGAGGGAAAGCAAAGTTTCTCGGGTATAACTGCAAGGGTGCAATGTAATGTTCTGCAAGCTCTCTCCATGCACTACAATCCCAAAAAAGGACATAAATAAAAGCAAGTCCACTAAAAGCCCCTTAAAGAGGCAAAGTTTGAAGATAGAAAGAGGAAAAGGAAGAAGAAAAGGGATATTCTTTTATTATTGGAGACATCTCATCTGAAGATTCAACATGGGGTGAGTTAAAAGTGCATCATTGTGTACTAATGTAATTGTGGCACAAGTGAGTCATGTGTATATATATATCTGCACTGTGAGGTGATTGATGTACCTCTCGACATTAGGATGTGCTGTGTTTGAGTGGGTGTGGGCTGTTACTCGCTTTTAGGCCTTCTATGAAAGCTGTGAGGTTGTGTAATGACAATAAAGCAAATATATAATTCATTCACTTTATGATTTTCTTCGTATCATATGACAGATATGGAAAAGGTGAACAGGTCTTTTTGTCGACACGACAGTTTTATGTTCTTTTGATTTACACTCTGCTTATGCCGTGACAGTAATTGTGTGCTTAAATTTCCTGCCTTGATTTGTTGAAAGTTATTGGGCTCATTTATTTCGCTATAGTATCTGTAGTTTCTTGCCTTGATTTGTTCAGTGTTATTGGGCTCATTTATTTCACTTATCTGCAGTTTTTCAAAGTTATTTTTGGACAATGTCTTAAAGGGCTCCTATTTTACCACTTTCACAAGGTGTAAGATAAGCCATATCTGCTAAATGTTTCTGTAAAGTTTCAGCTCAAAATACCCATCAGATTATTTAATAAAGCCTCCAGAATCTGACCATTTTAGTGTCTGAGTATACTGTAGCTGTTTTTGTAGCCTGTGGCTTTAAATGCAAATGTTTAAATGCTCCCCACCCATCGCTCCGACGTGCACAGTGACAGAGACAGACTCGGATGAAGCTGAATTACAGTTCATTAGTCAGAAATAACAAGTAAGTTTATTTCATGAATTTGTGGTGGAGTTTAGCCAAGCCTTTCTGAAATGATGAGTCTCACACAAATTAGCGTTTACTGCCGTGGTGATTATAGACCATTTTAATGTAGTGAAGTCTATTGTTGTTGTTTACATCCCTCAAAATGGTTTATAGTGGTTAAAAATTAGATAGCAATTTTACTGTCTTTATTACAAACATGCTCTGTTTTAAAAACATTTAAAACTTATAAAAATCACAGAGAGGTGTAACAGATATTTTAATCCCGTTTTTTTTTTTTTTTTTTGCAAAAGAATGTTCTGTGGACATGTGTATAAATGTAATTATGGAAACATGGCGTCTGTCAATTAATTCGGTGGGTGGGAAAAACCGCATTCCTACGTCACGTTGCGGTGGGCCTCAATATCACTGGCATTTGCATCTTATTTTTACGTCAGGTAATATAATTTTTTTAATTAACGTCAGGAAAAATTTTGGTCCCACTTTATATTAAGTGTCTTTAACTATTATTTACTTACATCAAAAATAAATACAATGTACTTACTGTGTTTATAATGTATTTGAGAACACTTGTGGTGCTTTTGAGTTGGGATAGAGGTTGGGTTATGGACAGGTTTGGTGGCATGGGTAGGTTTAAGGGTGGGTTAAGGTGTAAGGGATGGTCAACAGTGTATTTACAAATGTAACTACAAAAGGTAATTACATATGTAATTACATACATGTATTTAATCAAGCATAAGTACACAGTAAAAACATGTATTTACACAATGAGTACATTGTATCTAACAAACTATTAGTTCCTATGTAAGTACATATTTGTTAAGACCACTTAATATAAAGTGGGACCAATTATTTTTTTTTAATTCCAATATGACTGTGGACACACTATACCTACACACCAAACAGATACAAAAGATGATTTTCATCATAGGTGCCCTTAAAAATTTACTTTTAAGATTATAAGTTTAGTTCAAAGCTATGCTGCCTGGAAAACTTAACAATTAAAGAAAAAAGGTAAAACTATTTTAAAAAAAAATATTAAAAAACAAAACCCTTCCCTGGCCTCACTTTAGGAGACCCTGTACATGAGTATTTTTAGCCAACATCAACTGTTCTAATGAACTAGTTTACATCCTGGAGTTAACATCCTTTTCACTACCAACAGTTAATATTTAAAGGGATAATGAGAATTTTAATGAGAATTTACTTACTCTCAGATGGTATACTTTTATGAGTTTATTTATTCTGTTGAACAAAGAAAGTATTTTGAAGAAAGCTGAACCCGTAACCACTGACGGACATAGTTGGAAAAACAAATACATGGTTACATATTTCCAGCTTTCTTCAAAATAAATATAATTAGTAGTAAAATTCAAATGATAGTTTTGTGTTCAACAGAAGACATGTTTGAAACAAGTAAACAATGTACAACAAGTAAATGATGACAGAAGTATCCCAGTTAGTATTTTATGATGGAATTAATAAACTAATAAAGTTGCTAGCTAGGCCAGTTGGCATTTCTATGTAAAGTTTGAATCTTCTCTCCGGGTGCTGGAAAGGCAAGGAAAATGAAATTAATGAATGTTGTTATAAATTTTATGCTGTAATTTTATCTGTGGAACATTAAAGGTAGAAGTCATTCTTGAAATAAGAGCTAAGTTTTTTGTGACTGAGAAGAAATACTAATGCTTGGGTAAACTATTGGTTACCATAATGGTAAACATCTTGTTCAGATGGAAAGTGTTGTCAGTTGTGTAAACCTTGGTTAAATTGGTATTTTCAGCATTTGGCAAACATATGCAGTGTTGGGGAAAGATAGTCTAGAAAGTTCTGCATTACAATCTTGAGTTACTCACTAAAAAAGTAACTAGTTGCGTTACTTTTTATGGTAAGTAATCAATTACGTTACTTTTGAGTAACTTTTATGTTACTTTTTCGGAACTTTGCTGAGGCTTGATCTATTCAGAACTTGAGTTTTTTTCTTTCTTTTTTTTCAAATAGAGGAGCTCTGTGATTAACAACACTACTGTATAACCTTCATTTACCAAAAAATAATAATAATAAAAAAAAAAAAATATATATATATATATATATATATATATATATATATATATATATATATATATATTATAAGGATAACATTATCTTCAGAAAAACTTCTTAAACATAGAGCTATACATGCCGTATATACAGATTAATATACAGGGAATATTAAATGTATATTTATAGGCGATTTCAATGTGGTCATGTCATTGGCCCATAAAAATTTAGAAGATAGCGATTGCTTACCATTAAAGGGCTGACTCCCCATACATGTTGTTTTGATGTCCTTCAGGGGGATCAAGCATTAAACAGGAGGGGTCAATTCTCCCCTGTAATTGGCACTCTGATTTTAACAGATTTTTAGTCCGCAAGACAAAACTTTTGGGAAAAAGTGGATCATGCATATCTCAGATCCCTTCAGAGGAAATCCAGTTTCCTCTATTATTATTTGGAGATCCCCTTGTGGTATGGTGTATGTTTAAGATTTGCATTTTTTTTCCCCCCTCAAGTACTTGTATAAGTCACACATTCCCACAGGGGATAGAACTGCAGAGCCAAGTTCTCATTGTGTTGATCTTAAATTTCCATTTCTAGGCAAGAGTTATTCCAAGTCCCCTTACTAAAAATAACACTGTGATGAGATGTGATGGCTGAGAGCAGATGTGTTGACGGAAGCCAGAAAAATGACTAAATTCTCAACTTTTAAATATTTATCTTTAATAAGATTCTAGGGTATTAATGTATCCTTATCTGAATCATCACTGTCAGTAAATGTGCTGTTCTTTTTCTTCTTTTTGTGGTTTATAAAGTTTTTGTGGTTTTATGAAGTCTATTAAAATTTATGAAGAATTAAATAGTCTTGTTTAGCTTAAGGAAGTACTTAATTAAAAAATAAATATAAAAATGTATAATATATAGTGGCCCAAAAAATATTTGGCACACTTAAACATATGAATTTTATTAGAGTCAAAGCCATAACCATGCCCCAATCAACAATCTCTCTGCATATTTAAGACAACTCAATGTCATTGCTTCATAAATATGTTACCTGGTTTAATATTTCAATATCTAATCATATGTGTGTGAGATATACTGTACCTTGTATACCTTACTCAGTGGCGATCAAATGTCAAAGGCCAGTAAATTTTGATCTTGTTGGCTCATAAATCACACAGAATGAAGTATTTTGATTGTAAAAACGCAGATTGTTTCTTTTGAAAGGTTGATTTAAGGTGAAGTGGAATAGAATACAATTTGTTCATTTATTCATTTTCTTTAGCTTAGTCTCTATTTAAAAATCATTGCATATATGGGAAGTCCACATTAAAATAGCTGCTCAAATGTGTGTGTGCAGTGTTGGGGAAAGTTACTTGGGAAAGTAATGCCCACAATATTGAGTTACTCACCAAAAACGTAACTAGTTGCTAACTAAATACTAATGCTTGAGTAAACTGTTGTTAATATAATGGTAAACATCTTGTTTAGAGACTTGGAAAAGTGTTAATGTCAGTGGTGTAAACTTTAATTAAAATTGTATTTATAGCATTTGGCAAACATTTGCAGTGTTGGGGAAAGTTACTTTAGAAAGTAAAACATTACAATATTGAGTTACTCATAAAAAATAACTAGTTGCATTAATATACATTATTGTACAGTAATGCATTACGTTACTTTTCAGTTACTTTTGTGTTACTTTTTTTCATTTAGCTGAGGTTTGATTTCTTACAGAAATGGTAGGGTTTTTCTTCTTCTTTATTGTAAATTACAGCTCTGCAATTGACAACACACTTTATAACCTACACCTTCAGTTACCTTAAGAAAAACACATACAAAACAATAATTTAGGATAACATTATTTTCAAAAAACTTCCTGACTCTAGAGCTATACATGCTGTACGCACAGATTAACAAAAGTTTAAAAGGGTGTGTGAACATAAACAACAATTCTGATTGAAAGGCGCTCAAAGTTCAATGGAAAGGGAGGGAATGGCTTTTACAGAGTTAGCTTAGCAAAGCTTACAGTGAATGAAGTTTGGAGACTACAAAAAAATGCATGTGGGTTAATGAAAAGCAGTGAAGGGTTATGGCCAGAGGCGCTGTAATGTTATAGCAGAGAAAGCTAAAATGCCATCCATACACTGCTATTTCCACAGAGCTTCTGCTTCTGTGGCCGTCTAAAGGACACAACACAAAAAAAGAAATACTTACAGTTTTATTTTAATTATGTTCCAGAGCATTATAATAAAGATCTAGCTCTAGCATTTGATAAAGGACAGCTTCCAGATTGTCTCTCAGTTTAGAGCTGGATTCAGTTAAAACTTCTCTGACCAACAAAGCTGAGGACTGTGAACCACAACCTGTAAGTGTTTTTATTTGTTAAAATTGATCAATTACATGCACAGTTTTTAGCGTAGGCGACGCAGTGGTGCAGTAGGTGTTGCTACTGCCTCACAGCAAGAAGGTTGCTGGTTCAAACCACGGCTCAGTTGGCGTTTCTGTGTGGAGTTTGCATGTTCTCCCTGCCTTTGCGTGGGTTTCCTCCGGGTGCTCCGGTTTCCCCCACAGTCCAAAGACATGCGGTACAGGTGAATTGGGTAGGCTAAATTGTCTGTAGTATATGTGTGTGTATGTGTGGATGTTTCCCAGAGACTGGTTGTGGCTGGAAGGGCATCCACTGCGGAAAAACGTGCTGGATAAGTTGGCAGTTCTGATATTTTCTTATTATATGATTCTACTTTGTCTGTATAATCATGCAAACAGTTGTTTGTAGAGCAAGTAGTTTAACCGTTTTCTTTATTATTTTTTATTATTTTTTATTATTTTTATTATTTTTTTATTATTTATTATTCCTAGCCATTTCTCCCATTGGCAACTGAATGAAAAGTTTTATAACAATCGCAAAAATGATCGCAATTTCGCATGAAAGAATAAGGTCAAAACTCTAATGAGAATTAGTGGGCATTTAGATGCAATGTATCTTAAATTCAACTAAATGTGTAAAGGGACCATCAAAATAATGTGATACTGAATTTACAATTCTTTGTTTATTATGGCTAACTGATTAAACTGTAGTATACTTCGATTTTTGCTTCAGTAAACTGGTGTATTGTGAATTAGAAAACTACAGTATTTGATTGTTTATATTTTTATAGTTGTATTACCACAGAAACTATAGAATTACAATAATAGCCTCATTCAAGTGCTTTACTATTCAACTTAGTCCCTTTATTTAGCTTATTATATTCACCTATAGCATATCCTATCTGCTAAGGAGCCTGAGGTAGTCTTGAGATGAAGGAAGGACTGGGCTATTTAACTGAGTAAATTTTCATCTGCATTTTGCCAGTAAAGCCGGTTCTGGTAAACCTCCAGCAAGTGCGTTTAGATGGAGCAGAGGTTACTTCACAGAGTCGTAGTACACTGATAAGATACTTACAAAAAACGTTTAGAATTCATTTAATTGGCCAATAATGGCATTGAGATAATTGTACAGTGATAATGACAGCTGTTGCTTCACCTGTCAGTGACCCAGCAGGCACATAACGTCAGAAGATGATAATATTAGGTTGATTAGGTGATCCAAATTCAATGTCTAGACAGCGTTTAAGGACAACATCGTTTTGATGTCCATAATGACGTTGAAATTTGGTTGATTTTAGGCTGTGTTGGAAAGTGAACAAAATCTAACATCAAGACAAGATCTTAAACCAATGTCATATTGACGTCAAGTACTGACATTTATTCATCAGGTATGGCAACCAAAATGCAACCTCTGATAGACGTCATAGTGGTAACGTGAACAAAATGTCAAGCTGTAACATCATTAGACATTGATATTTGGTTGATTTTAAGTTGGACAATAGACACTGACATCAGCCTGACGTCCCAAAAAAAAAAAAAATGCAACGTCCCTGCGACATTGCGTTACAGCATCAGTCTGATTTCATCTTGACATCATGTGTTTGCTATAGGAAACTACGACTGTAGTAAAAGCTGCATGTGCTACTACATAATAATTTTTTTTTCTTCAAACTCACTTCACAACAGCAGTTGAGTGTAAAATAAATCCATCTGTGAGATGATTTCACAGTCACACAGTTTTCAGAAACAGTGAAAGCAGTTAAATATTCTGTTTATTCAGCAACCGCTCTTTTCCCTTTGCAGTGGATTTCTAGGGTTTCTTTGTGTATTTCCTTGAGAAATTATGTTAATTCAATTAATCACCCAGCCCTAGTGGTAGAGATAGAGAACTGCAAAGCACCAGTGGGCCAGTGACATCTGAACTGTGTGTAGTGAAGAGGAAACAATGCAGAGGGACATTGTTTATGACTGGGTCATCCACTATGATTTTGTCTGTGTAGGGCAGACTGGATAGTAACTTTACCGCAGTTAACATCTTACAATTCCAACAAGCACCTGTGCCTTTTAAAATCAGGATATCAAGTGTTTAGAAAGTTTCCTTTCTGATGTTGTGAGCTTTAAACTCAGAATCATTTGAACATTTATTAGATAAAAAGCAATTACCTTTTTTTTTTCTTTGGCAAAAATGGGCTTCCATACTTGATGTAGTCAGATATTATTGTGTCAGGTTTGGATGTGACTTCAGTAACTGCATGTTGCAAGTTTTGATGTTCTTTGCTGACAAATCCTAAACTAATCTCAAATTGCAGTCAATCAATGTTTGAAAAACAATTGGACATAACTCTATTGCGTCAGCCTAATATATTTATGTTATGTTTTCTATTACACTTTTAAAAAGTCTCAAAAAAAAAAAAAAAAAAAAAAAACCTGCATGAAACAACACTCATGGGGTTTTAGCCTTTATTTGTGTGCGACAGGAGCATGACAAAATCTTGGACACTGCCTCAGGGAAATCAACAGTGTTTTCACACGCTGAAATGAGCGTCTCTGTTCTTTCCATCAACAATTTCCACGGAATCAACAGCTTGCACAGAGGAATACCTGTACATCATTAGAGCAGAAAACCAGCAGAAACCTTAAGTTCTTGTTTATTCATTTTGGCTGCATGTTTTTATCATGACAAACCGCAAATGCTGAGAAACTCGTTTTGCGAAAGAAAATGGCCTGATTTATATGGTTTAACTCCATCATTTACTTTACTCATGTTCTAAAACAAATATTCTTTTAATATTCAGTATACAAAATCAAATTGTAATTTTAAAGCATGAAATATGTTTAAAAAATCTTCATCCATCTCTTTTCTCCTTTTATTGACCAACTTTGTCAAGCTCCAAATAAGATATAAGACAAGTAAACATAACATCACCTTGGATAAGGTTCTATCTATGTTCTAAATTATTTTAGATATTGAGCTTCAAAGTTTTTGCATTACATAGCAAGCAATATGTGTGTAACGGTTCTCTTTCATACATTAACATGACAGAGACCCTAAATGTACCCTAAATGTAAATTAATTCATTCAGAGTTTGGGTGTCATCTTGGACAGCACACTCTCATTTGAAGGTCACATTAATAATATTACACGTACTGCATATTTCCACCTGCGTAATATCACTCGTCTCTGCCCTTCTCTCACAACTAATAACACAGCCATTCTTATCCACGCATTAGTTACTTCACGTCTTGACTACTGTAATGCACTTCTTTCTGGACTTCCTTCCAAACTTCTCCATAAACTCCAACTGGTTCAGAACCATGCAGCTCGTGTCATCTCTAGGACCCCATCTCACGAGCACGTCACACCAATCAGCTTCATTGGCTTCCAGTAAAGTATCGAATTGATTTTAAAATATTACTTCTAACTTTCAAGGCACTTCATAATCTCGCTCCTTAATATCTCACTGAACTTTTCCATATGTACACCCCTTCTCGTACCCTTAGGTCAGCCAACAACTTCACCCTGGCACCACCTCGCACTCGACTGAGCAAAATGGGAGACAGATCTTTTAGCTCTATGGCTCCTAGGCTATGGAACTCACTTCCAGTAGATCTTAGGAGCAGTGATAGTCTTCACAATTTTAAATCACGTCTAAAGACCCATCTTTTTAAGCAGGCTTTTACTTAACAATTTTTTTTATCATGTTTTTATTATGTTCTTTTATATTCGCTATTGCGTTTTAACTTGTCTGGTCAATGGTTGTTCTTAGTAATGTTTAAGTTGTTTAGCATGTCTGCTGATGCTTACTCTAAGGCGACCTTGGGTGTCCAGAAAGGCGCCATTTATAAATAAAATGAATTATTATTAAATGTAAATTAATAAAGTTACATTTGCAAATTAGAGTAAAAAACACAGTAAATGCAGATAAAACCTTCTAATAAAGCAATTTTCCACTTGGAATTATAGGGTTCTGTCTGGCAGAAGCATTACTTTTCAAGAAATACAATCAAAAATTTATATAATTTGGTGTTGTAACAATACGTTGATGCTTGAGAAAAGTTACATTTTTGCTTTCTATAACATGTATTTAATGTTTTAGAGGGAATATTTTTTTGTTCAAATTAAGCAAACAAGGCTGTGCTAAATATTTTGTCTAGTGCAGATGTTAATTTTATCTAATTAATATGTTAATAATTATCAAATGTTATGCTTTATATGAATTATTGAATTATATTTATTGAATTATATGCCAAATTAAGTAACATTTCATCTCAATGTCAGAAAATACTTCTAAATCACACATTTCAATTTTGTGTGTTGTGGCAGCATTATTTAGCTGATTCTGATTTTGTGTCATTTTGTCTTTCTGGTCTGTCCCGCTGTCAATGAAGCAGTCCGGCAAAAGGACAAAGAAATCAGATCTTGATTGGTCCTCGGGCATAAATTAAAAAGCGAGAGTTTGACTTTGTAGATAAAACCTTGTTTATTATTTTTTTTAAATTCTTAAAATGTAACTAACTAACAAATAAAAGTTAAATCACATAATATAAATAGGTTTTCATTTAATAGGAATATGTCAATAATGCAATTTTGACAAAAATTTCAGATAGAACCTTATAATTCTAAGGTGATGATAATTAGAATAAAATAAAAATAAAAATTGCCTTTTTATGTCACTGTACACATATACAATGTACATTATATACAGTGCGATGATTTAAAGTGCATCTAACTACTCAGTGCTGAAGATGAAGATAACTGTAGATGATAAACAGTAGTGCAAAAATGGATGAGAGGGGCATAGGGTGAGGTAAACAGTGTTCTACAACTGAAGTCAGAATTATTAGACCCCTTTGATTTTTTTTTCTTTTTACAATATTTCCCAAATGATGTTTAACAGAGCAAGGAAATTTACACAGTAAGTCATATATTATGTTTTCTTCTGTAGAAAGTCTTATTTGTTTTATTTTGGCTAGAATAAAAGCAGTTTTTAATTTCTTAAAACAACTTTAGGGTCAAAACTATTAGCCTCTTTATAGTATTTCAATAGTCTACAGAACAAACCATCAATATACAATAACTTGCCTAATTACCCTAACCTGCCTAACCTAACTAACCTAGTTAAGCCTTTAAATGTCACTTTAGGCTGTATAGACGTGTCTTGAAAAATATCTAGTCAAATATTACTTACTGCCATCATGACAAAGATAAAAGAAAACAGTTATGAGAAATGAGTTATTAAAACTATTATGATGAGAAATGTGTTGAAAAAATCTTCTATCCCTTAAACAGAAACTGGGGGAAAAAATAAACAGGAGGGCTAATAATTCATGGGAGCTAATAATTCTGACTTTATACAAGATATAATATGTAAATGTAAGATGATAAATGAATAGTGGTGCAAAATAGGGGGTGAGTGGGGGGTAGGGTGAGTTAAACAATTCTGAGGTTGAACAAGAGACATACAATATGTAATATGTATATCTAAGATGATAAATAGTAGTGCAAAAATAGCAGATGGTGAGGTGGAGTAAGCAGCTCTGGTAAGAGTAAGCAAACCTGCTTCCTTAGAACTGACAAGTTCACTTTATTTAAACAATTTAGAGAACCTGTTGTAACTTTAAAATATTAAGGTAACTTAATTTTTATAATTATGCAAATTATTTCCTTTATTCATTCATTCATTCATTTTCGGCTTAGTCCCTTTATCGATCCAGGGTCGCCACTGTGGAATAAACCGCCAACTCATCCAGCACGTTTTTAGGCAGCGGATGCCCTTCCAGCAGCAACCCATCTCTGGAAAACATCCACACACACTTATTCACACTCACACACTACTGACAATTTAGCCTACCCAATTCACCTGCACCGCATGTCTTTGGACTGGGAGAAACCAGAGCACCCGGAGGAAATCCACCCGAACGCAGGGAGAAAATGCAAACTCCACACAGAAATGCCAACTGACCCAGCCAAGGCTCGAACCAGCAACCTTTTGCTGTGAGGCGAAAGCAATACCTACCTACTGCGCCACTGTGTCTTCTTATTTCCTTCACTTATTGATGTTTACTCACTTATTTATATAGTCATCTAACCACTTTAAAAGCAATGGGTTTACTCAATGTTTAGAGTCAACTATTGCGATTTCAGTGTATGATTTTAATAACAATTTTGCTTTAATGTATTGTGACAAATGCATCTTTCATTTAAAACTTGACATCTAATAAACTATGTCTGTTAAAAGGTTTTGCACTTCAGTGTACTTAGGCTAGCTAATTCTTTAATGCGCATCCAACCAATCCATAAAACCTGCATTCAATTTTTAACACAGTTTAAAACATATACCAATTATGCAGTGTGTTTGGACCATCAAATGTGTTCTAGATGTACTACTATTATTAGCAAGGACCTACTTTTTACTATATTTCACAGCTGTTTTAACTGAAGAGACAGATGTAAATCAGAGGGAAATTAGGTATTTGACAAGCATCTTTATTGCACAAGATGGATTGGATGTTTAATATATTTCTAGATATAGCACAAGACAGTTAACTGTACATTTGGAAACAATATAAAGTCTCATCACCTAGAGTAAACCTTGTATTATATGTCATGGTTTCAATTTATGTTTTATTTTAAGTTTACTTAAAGTATGACATATATTATTTCAGTAGAAAATGTGCTAGAATGTCACATAGTTAAGTAAACTCACTTTGTTTTAAGGTACCTTTCCTGCTAGTAAATAACCATTCTCTATTACTTTTAGCTCTTAATTTGGTGCTTATAAATAGTTTTTAAAGTTATTATATGCTCATTTTATCAATCCAGTTTATTCTTCTGTGCATGACACTTGACAAAAAAATATGTCAAAGGAAAGTGGGTAATTGAGTTATTAAAGTATTTTAGTTTAGGTATCAGATATAGGATAAAGAATGTAGCATAAGATCCTTAAGAATATGTGCTTTGATTGGCGCAATAGCCTAGTGGTTAGCGCGTCGACATATGGTGCAGTAACACATCAGGGCGTCCTGAGATCGAATCCCGGCTCAAGGACTTTTCCCTACCCTATCCCTCTCTCTCTCAAACTTCGCTTCCTGTCTAAACACTGTCCTATCTAATAAAGGCCAAAAATAAATCTTTAAAAAAAAAAAAAAAAAAAAAAGAATATGTGCTTTGTACAGTCATGATCGCCTCACAGCAAGAAGGTTGCTGGTTCAAGTCCTGGCTGGGTTAAATTACAGAAATTTACTGTAAAATAGCAGACGTTAAATAGCAGAAATTTACTGAAAAACAACAGACATTAAATTACAAAATCTTAAAATAACAGACGTTATATTACAGAAATTCACTGTAAAATATCAGACATTAAAAAGCAGAAATTTACTGAAAACAACAGACGTTAAATTACAGAAATTTACTGTAAAATAACAGACGCTAAATTACAGAAATTTAAAATAAAAGACCTTAAATTACAGAATCTTAAAATAACAGTTGTTAAATTACAGAAATTCACTGTAAAATAACAGACGTTAAATAGCAGAAATTTACTGAAAAACAACAGACGTTAAATTACAGAATCTTAAAATAACAGACATTAAAGTACAGAAATTTTAAATAACAGAAGTTAAATTACAGAAATTTACTTTAAAATAACAGACGTTAAACAGCAAAAATTTACTGAAAAATAACAGACGTTAAATAGAAATTTACAATAACGAAAATGCCATTCCAAAAAAAATCTTCAGCACTTACCCGGTAGGCAAAAGAAAAGTAGAAAGGAAAGCAAGATGGCTAGACTGCATTAGCAGTGACGTCAATGTTTTAGGAATAAGGAATTGGTGGGCAGTTGCGACATTGGTGAACATTGGCGGAAATTACTTGAGGCAGCCAGGATCCAGTAATGGATTGTTGCTCTAAGGATGATGACTGTAAAATAACAGACGTTAAATTATAGAAATTTACTGTAAAATAACAGACATTAAATTGCAGAAACTTAAAATAACAGATGTTAAAATACAAACATTTACAATAACAGATGTTAACTTACAAAAATTTTAAATGACAGATGTTAAATTCGAGAAATTTCTTGTAAAATAACAGATGTTAAATTAAAGAAATTTACTGAAAAATATCAGATGCTAAATGACAGAAATTTAAAATAACAGATGTTAAATTACAGAAATTGACTGTAAAATAACAGACCTTAAAGAAACTGAAAGTTAAAATAACAGATGTTTAATTACAAAATTTAAATAACATATGTTAAATTACAGAAATTGACAGTAAAATAACAGATGTTAAATTTAGATTTTAAGGAAATTTCTATATTTTAACATTCATTATTTTACTGTCAATTTCTGTAATTTTTAGCGTCCATTATTTAATGTTTTTTTTTTTCCGGCCCTCCATCCCCCCACCAAAATAACATTTTTTTTACAGTGTCTATTTTTCTATTCAAAATCTGATGATGTTAATGTTTTGACTTTTCAGTCATGAGACTTACTATATACTTATGAACAAAAAGTAAAACCTCAATAGGGGCTAATTCATACGAACCCATAGGAATTTTATTCATTCATTTTACTTTTGTCTTATTCCCTTATTTATCAGGGATCGCCACAGTGGAATGGAACCCCAGCTATTCCTGAAGCGAGTATCCTTCCAGCTGCAACCCAGTACTGGGAAACACCCATACCCTCTTATTTTCATACACACACACACACACTTAGAAAAGAGGTGATTTATATTTTTAAAAGCGGATCTGCAAAACCAGACATTCACCCCAGCATCATTATACCAGTTCATTTCTGCAGTTGTAATTTACATAATGTCTTTTTGAATGCTAGTTGGTGATGCAAATGTATTCCAGTTCATTTAGCATAAGAGATTTGCTCGTCCAGTTTAAACATTTTTAAAGATGCTTTTTTCCAGCTCACCTCCGATCAGGGTTTTGCTGAAATCCTGTTATATATTCGTCTCATAAAACAATAACCTGAATTTAGGGGTAAGCCCTCCCCCTAGCACACTTTCCTTTGTGTATATTCCAAGTCTTGCTAGACCTTTCTGATGTTTACCAGGGAAAGCTCTGTGAATTGTCAAGCTTGAAAGACTCAGCCCCCTAAAAAAAACCTCTGAAAGCACAGAACAATGTGTAGCTGGAGCTCAGAAATGTCCACCTGGGAATGTTTCCGCTGCAGCAGGTTTTCTCTGAAATACCCTACTCTTGTCCCTTTCATGGTCCTTGAGGAGGCATTGTGATATTAAGGAGAGTTCTGTGCATGCTGGAGGTAACTGCAGAGCGTACTGTTCCTGTAGCTTAATGTGCATGGCATGGCATATAAACTTTGAGCAGTGAACAGTGCATGTGCATTTGTTAGAGCTGTTAAAGAAGCTGTCATTTTGCCTCCAACTGTTGCTTTAAACCTGTATACACTTGTTTCCTTTGTAGATAGTTGAATCAAAAATGAAATTTCTTGCATCGTTTACTTATTATCCAATTGTTCTAAACCTGCGTGAGTTACTTTTATCTGCGGAATGCAAAGAAGATAAAATGTAGAATTTTGCAATCATTGACGTCTATAGTATTTTTTTGTTCCTACTGTACTTTGGATGTCAAAGGCTGTAACATTCTTCAGAATAGTTTGTTTTGTGTTCAACAAGAAATTCATTACAGTTTAGAACCACCAAAGTGTGAGTAAATTTTAATGCAACTTTTGGGTAACTTTCCCTTTAAGTGTCATTCTAATGATCATTACTGTATATATATGCTCACATACTGTATATACATATAATCTGGGATGGGCAAAAATACATTGAAATGTATTTAATTATTTTTTTTAAATATATACCTATATTTAACAAATAAATTAATTTAATCAAAGTAAACTACAAAATACAGCAGTCATCACGTGTATGAAAATAAAATACTGTATTTTGTATTTTTAAAATACGACAGAATACTTTTACAAAGGAGCATGACATTTATTTGCAAATTTTCCATCAATTAGACCAATCCGATCATCTCTTAAACTGACTTAGTGAAGTAAACAATGTTTGATAGGGAATATGGCCAGTAAAATTGCCATCATCTCCGTACAATGATTATTCAACCTCTTAATATTTTAAAAGGGTATTAAATATATTTTATTTATTTAGGGTATTAAATGTTTTTAGAAATGTATATACAGTTGAAGTCAGAATTATTAGCCCCCTGTTTATTTTTTCCCAATATCTGTTTAACAGAGAGCAGATTGTTTCAACACATTTCTAAACATAATATTTTTAATAACTCATTACTAATAACTGATTTCTTTTATCTTTGCTATGATGACAGTAAAGAATATTTGACTAGACATTTTTAAGACACTTCTGTATAGCTTAAAGTGACATTTAAAGGTTTCACTAGGTTAATTAGGTTAACTAGGCAGGTAAATTAATATTTTGTCATTTGTATTTGATAGGGTTGATGAAAATGGGTGAAGATTTTGTATAATAATTTAGTGCCTTGTATTTTTTTTTATTTTTAAAGTACTGTGAAATACTTTGTAAGAAGTCTACATGATAACATCATGAAAATGTGGCCTCTGATTGATGCTTTCTAAGTTATTTGTCTTGGCTTGAAATCAGAACAGAAAGTTGATTAAAAAGGTGGTCAATTCTTTGAGTATGGATGGAAATTGTACAAACATAAAGAAAATAACAAAGAAATTGCAACAAAAATTAACAATCTTTGAAAAAGTTTACTGCACTAGTACTAAGAGCAGCAATATGTAGTGTACAATTTGGCAACAGCATCTTTGATTAAGAAATGAGATGGAATAAAATAGCCCCTAAGAACAGGATGAGGAGACTTCAGCACACAATCATTCTCAGTCTCAGTGCTGCAGGTGGAAATGCAGAGGAGGTTTAGACAAAAAACGTCTAGAGAATGGGAGAATGAGTAAACTGCACAAATAATATTAGTTTTGGATGAATTGTTGATGTACTGTAGATGCCAAAAATAAGACAAAGAACATAAAAATAAGTCCTACAGTGGCGATTCCTACAACACTTAATCAGCTGTTTCAGATGCCAGTAGCTGATCTGCAGGTGGTCTGTACAGTTAATGAAGATATGTAAAAATGGCACAATACAGTATATGAGAGACAAATATTTAATAATTCTGCAGTCTATACAGACTGCTCAAAAACTCCAGACTCCTCTTACAGGCAGCAGCAGGATATATATATATATATATATATATATATATATATATATATATATATATATATATATATATATATATATATATATATATATATATATATATAGTTGTAGTCAGAATTATTATCCGCCCTGTATCATTAGCCCTCCTGTTTATTTTTTTCCCAGTTTCTGTTTTACGGAGAGATTTTTTTTTCAACACATTTGTAAATATAATAGTTTTAACAACTTTTTTCTTATAACTGATTTATTTTATCTTTGCCATGGTGACAGTATATAATATAATATTTAAGATCTTTTTCAAGACACTTCTATACAGCTTAAAGTGACGTTTAAAGGCCTAACTAGTTTAATTAGGTTAACTAGGCGGGTTAGGGTAATTAGGCAAGTTATTGTATAACGATGGTTTGTTCTGTAGACTATCGGAAAAAAATTGTAGCTTAAAGTGGCTAATAATGTTGTCCTTAAAATTAAAAAAATTAAAAGTGCTTTTATTCTAGCTGAAATAAAACAAATACGACTTTCTCAAGAAGAAAAAATATCATTAGACATACTGTAAAAATTTCCTTGCTCTGTTAAACATAATTTGGGAAATATTTAAAAAAGAAAAAAAATCAAAGGGGCTAATAATTCTGACTTCAACTGTATATAAAGAGTTTATTTACAAAAAACAGATAACATTTTTAGAGACATCATGTGTTACAGTATGTTTAATATGCATTGAAGTGTACGATTGCAAAAGACATGATTTAGGAAAATTACTAAAAGTGACGATGTCAGTAGTTTTCAGAAATCATGTTTCTATGTTGGATATTGAAGATTTCGGGTGGAGCAGTGGCGCAGAAGGTAGTGCTGTTGCCTCACAGCAAGAAGGTCGCTGGGTCGCTGGTTTGAACCTCGGCTCAGTTGATGTTTCTGTGTGGAGTTTGCATGTTCTCCCTGCATTCGTGTTGGTTTCCTCCAGGTGTTCTGGTTTCCTCCACAGTCCAAAGACATGCGGTACAGGTGAATTGGGTAGGCTATGTATGTTTGGATGTTTCCCACAGATGGGTTGCAGTTGGAAGTGCATCTGCTGCATAAAAACGTGCTGGATAAGTTGGCGGTTCATTTCGCTGTGGTGACCCCGGATTAATAAAGGGACTAAGCCGACAAGAAAATAAATAAATGAATAAATGAAATTCCCAAAAAATACATGTATTGAACAAAAAAAAATTATAAATAACCACTTCATATATCACCCTTTTAAAATATAAGACGCTGGCTTCACAATAAAGAGATATACAGTAGTACTGTATTCCAATTCATTATCCGCATTACATGTTTTTTGCAGGGATTAAAGAAATCATCTTCAAGACAGGACTTTCATATGAACTTTGGACAAATTTTATGCTAAAATGAAAGAGAAAGTCTTTTTGTTTTTCAAATTTGTGTTAGCCCATAGCATCATTGTTTCAAGAGGTTTTGACCCCGGCGTCAACCCCAGTCTCTCTGTTCCTATTAAACTCGCTGTTAATAAGGGATTTTACTGCCATATTTGTCTTGTTGAGCTCCACATAGAACAAACTAAGCACTCAAAATTGTTTCCATTGGAGGACTGCATGGGACTTCTCTCCAACCAAGCTTTCCTCCATGCCACTGACTTTAGGGTTTACAATAGCGGCTGAGCTGTTTAATGTAGTGCGGGGAATTATGTGGTGGAATAGAGTGTTGTTTGACTTATGACTGAAAGGCGAAGCGAGTAGTTTAGCTTAGGGTGACTTGAGTGACCACATCTGGACAGTGTTTCGGCTCAGCTAGAGCTGAATGTGTTTAGTTGGGGACACCATGACAAACGTCGCTTGAAGGTTATGAAAGTTGCTGTAGATGGGTGCAAAATGGAATCCCACCAAACGTCCTGACGTGTTTCATTTTCTGTGGAAAGATGGCGAGGAGAAGTTCCTGCCAAAATGTTTTATTGAAGGATTTTCCAATACAGTTCATTCTCACTGATATATAGCCTCTCCAGAGACTGTCATTAGCTGAGCCAGGCCACCATGTACACAGTGGAGTCACATTTTACCCATGAGAGCACATATGCCTACTGTGGTCTCTTGCTGTCCCAGGAGAGAAGGAGGCACCATCTGCTGGTAAGGCTACACCACTGTGTACAGAGATGGACTATAGAGCTTTGGGTGTGGGTCAGGGTTGTTCAATATTAGGCAATCGTGCTACAATAAAAGTTCAAGGGAATGAATGTGTGGTAAGGGTTATCGTCTTATTTTTAAAATAAGGAAGTCAAATGGTTTATGATTTATTTATTTATTTATTTTTAATATTTGCTTATGACTATATATAGGCTACATGAAGCAATGGTGGTAAAGGTGCATTAAACCGGTTATGTTGAGTTTATCTAAATCAAAAATTGCATGTACAGTGCTCAGCATAGTTGAGTACACCCCATTTTGATGAATATTTTTCTCTATTTCTCAGTGAATATAGGCAATATATTTTGGTGCATTTAAACAAAAAATATTTATTAAACCGACATATTTATGAAAATAATATTTTAGTCACCAAACATATTTAGAAATAGAGATAATACAATTAAATTCAAGCTAAACATAGCAACAAAAATTACAACCTACAAACTTTTAGCAATTTTTTTTTCCAATTTTTTTGCTTTTCTTAATTTTTTCTCTTTTAATATTGTGTATTTAATATTTTTCTATAACATAAATTTGCATTTTTGGCCTGTCATCGTAAGTTATTTTGTTAGATTAGCTCCAGATTTAGCTTCGGTACTGACTAATCTATGCACAAATATCCTATTGTATAGCTTCCTATTAAAATCATGAATTTAAAAGAGAGATTTGTGAGCGGAGTATTTATACTAAGCACTGTAAGTACTGTTGTTGATGCTCATAAAAATCAGCATATTTATATTCGATGCTAACTATTTGCAAAACAAAGTAGTTTTAAGACAGTGTATTAAGGTCAAGCCAAACTCCCATATGGTTTTCCAGGGATATTGATTTATTTGATGAATTGGTTGTGAGTTTATTGCTTATCCTCAAATGGCAGTGAAAAGCATTTAAACTGAATTTTATATACAAAATTCAATAAAACAAACAATTAAAGTAAAGCAACATTGGTAATACACATATTTATTGTTATGAACATTGAAAAAAAAAACATTCACTGGATTTTTTAAAAGGTATGTGCCATGGTAGCAAACAATTTATATGGGCTGAATTTAAATAAACAAATGAAGTTGAATTTAATTACTACTGCTAAATTTAATTTTCAGCCCAAATCAATTGTTTCAAACCACTTACCTTAAAAAAAAGTTGTATCCATTAAATCATTTTTCCAGTGTACTTTAAAATCATAAGTATGCATTGACCTTTATGCATAGTAAGATGCTTTAATAATCTTTCTTATCTTTAGATCTCCTTAAATTTATATTCATCATTTTAAGTCATAAAGTGTTCATGTTTTCCTTCACTGTAAGCTGTACTGCGCTGTGTGTGTTTGAGAGAGAGAGAGAGAGAGAGAGAGAGAGAGAGAGAGAGAGAGAGAGAGAGAGAGAGAGAGAGAGAGAGAGAGAGAGAGAGAGAGAGAGAGAGAGAGAGAGAGAGAGAGAGAGAGAGAGAGAGAGCAGTCAGTGTAGACTCTGCTGGCCGGTTGTGGTGGAAATGTGTTTGTGACTGAACATCCGAAGCGTGCAGGCGGATGATATTCACCGGCTGATCTCTGTAGGCGGAATGGAGGTCTATCCTTCCGATAGTGAAAGGATGATGGAGGCTTGGCTTGACGACAACCTAGAGTTCGCACATTCTTACTTTGTACGCAAGGCTTCCCGGTAAGTTAAGTCGCAGTTTAATGACAAGAAGTCTTGTAATGAGTACTGTATGTACACCAGTACTCGCGTGCTCCAGCAAAACAACTAGACGTTGATGGGTTTGTTTATTTGGTTCTAGCCAATGTCCTGTCAGTTCAACTTATGTTCCGAATTTTAAATAGCAGGTAAAGGAGAGTGTCAATAATATGTACTGTATTTTCCTTGTAAACTTCGATAACCAACAATTTTGAACTCGTGTTCAGACAATATGCTGCTATTTGTTTTGTTTACCATTTTACAATGTAGCTAATTTTGTGTTTTTGTTATGTTCGTCGTTGATATATGCAGCTTTGTCTAAATATAGCTACTACTCTGTTTTGTAAATCCTATTATACTTAAATATAAAGTTGTGATTTGTATAGGCTAAATAGATTTTAATGTTATGCACTTAAAAAATATAAGTCGCCTTGACATTCTCCATTCAGATAAATTAAAACACCTGCATTTACGTGTTCAAGCTGAGTAAAAACAGTTGTATAATATTAAATTGTACAAATACAGGTTTCCTACAAATTTGCCAAAACATAAAAAGTTGTGTATGTTAATTTCTTGAGAATGTTGATAAAACAAACAAACTACACAAAACTACATTCTATTGGCTGTGTAGAACCAGCATTAAGTAAAAAAAAAAAAAAAAAAAAAAAAAGAAAACTAACATTTGTATGCATTTTTGGCATGGGAGGATAACCGTTTTCGAGGTATATCGTGGTTTGGAAAAGTCAAGGTTTTAAAACTGCCAAAATTTTGTGTTATACCATTCCTAATGTATGTCTAAGATTTTAAACTTTAAAATTTTAAACTTTTTTTATGACAACAGTATCTCCAGTAGAAAAGATATCCAAAGATATTGATGTACAGTTGGTTTTATTATCGCACATTCCTTTATTTAACGTTCCCTTCATTATTTACTTTGCTTATTTGAATATAGGGTCTGAAATAATATGTAAATATGACTTGAAAACAATTACTATTTGTTTGTTAAAACAAAGCACTATTTGTTTGACTGTGAACAATGTTGTACTTTGATATTCACTGGCTGCTAATATGACTAATTAATTCAGTAATTAATTAGTAATTTCACTATTTATTCATTCATTTTCTATTAGTTTTATTAGTTTTATTAGATTTATTAGTCGCTTTATTAATCTGGGGTCGCCAAAGCGGAATGAACCGCCAACTTATACAGCATTTGTTTTACGTAGCAAATGCCCTTTCAGCCATAACCCATTTCTGGGAAACATCCGCACACACTCATTCACTATGGACAATTTAGCCTACCCAATTCACCTGTACCTCATTTTTTGGACTGTGGGGGAAACCGGAGCACCCGGAGGAGACCCACGCAAACGCAGGGAGAACATGCAAACTCCACACAGAAATGCCAACTTACCCAGTCGAGGCTCTAGCCAGCGACATTCTTGCTGTGAGGCGACAGCACTACCTACTGTGCCACTGCATCACCCTTCACTATTTAGAAATGGCAATAATACTTTTCTAAAATTATATTAAGGAGAAAGTCTAAATGTGCAAATATAAAACCAACTTTACCTCAGTTGCAAAGATGCTGTTTTAAATTGTAAAGACATCAGTGTTTTGGAAACAAATGAAGACAGCAGAAGTTCATTCATTTTATAATTATTCATTTGAATTATTCAGCCTGACATGTTTATTGCTCCAAAATATTATAAAAGTTTCTCAAAATAAAATATATTGTGTTCAAAGTGGAAAAAATTTTTTGTTTTTCACCCAGTCATTTAAAAAAAAGCTAATTTTAGGGCAGTAATCACAAACCGTGAAACTAAGGCTGGGCGATATGGCAAAAAAAATAATAGTCACGATCATTTTTTTTTTATATCAGTCGTCGATATCAATAATTATCACAATAAATGTCAAATCTTTTTAGCTATCAATTTTAAAGGATTTTCAGCATGCAGATCTCTTTGTGCAGCTGATTTAACACATTTTGTGAAATGTTTTAGCTGTCTGACAATTTATTTAGTCATCAATTTCTCTTCAGGTGTTTTAACTAGCTTTAACCAATTTTATCTCACAGACTGGCACGAATAGGCCAATGCAGACTCTCATTTTGTAAATCGTGCATCACGGCGAGACATGCAGGAAGCCTCTCCATTCACTCAAAGAGTTTCTTAGCTCTCTCATCCTTCAGACTGAGTTTTTTCTTCCGTGGTAATCTAACAATACTATCAGTGCTGCGAATAGTTTGTAAAGACTGTTACGCATAGTGCATAAATATTATCGAGCACTTATCGAACTGTCATTATAGTTTTATCGAAACAATATATATTGTGATAATTATTATTATCGCCCAGCTCTACGTGAAACCGTATTTTTTTTTTTATCCAATGTTATCATACCATCAGAATCTTTTACCGGGCCTTGACTAATGCATGTATATAACTTTTTATTTATTTATTTATTTATTTATTTATTTATTTGTTTATTTACTTACTTGCTTACTTATAGTAATTATCAGTTGTTTTCAAAAACAAAACTAGAAATTCTCAACCTGTGCAATCAGAACGCCATAGAAAGAGATATAAATCGTTCAAAAGCTTAAAATAAGTTTTCTGTTTTTGTAATTAAGTGAAGTAAAACTAGAATAGGGCCAGGGCCGGAGTGGGACTCCGTTTCAAGAAAACAGCTGCTTTAGAACTTTACATGTTCAACAACCCTAACGGTATTATGTCTTAACAATAAAAAAAATAAATAATAATAAAAAAAAAAAATAATAATAATAATTACTCAGGTGAGGTTCAAACTCAGGTCGGCAGCATCATAACGCAACATGCTGACCACTGAACCACAACAACGCTGTAGCACTGGTGTGTTTGGAATAAAAAATAAATATTCTATTGATGACTTAATTTTTTCTACCCTTTTTAGGTTTCTGATCAAGTTATGTCAGATTTATTAATGTAGTGAATCATCTGATTTTCATTGAGCAGTTGTAATATTCATTAACATTAATTATTCAAATTCTTATATTTACTAAGATGCCGCTGTTTGGGGTCGAATGATAGTTACATCATCATTAACCTGCAGGCTGCATTTTGCTCGATGGGCTGTGAGAAAATAAATAAAAAGAGCAGAGCTGCGGCAATGATGAATAAAAAGAGTGAGGCTATGGTCAAATGAATAAATAAATAAAAAAATGGGAATGCTGGGAGTGCAAGCAGCTAGAGACGCTGGCCCTCGCGGCCAAAAAAACATGACTGGCCCACCGGGTATTCTTCCGGTCCTCCCGATTAGCCAATCCGGGCCTGAATAGGGCCTATATAATATATATAAACTTATAATAATAAAACCAAATATAGCAAACTTAAAATAATACTTGACTTGAATCAGTTATTTAACTGTATCACATTTTACTAATGTTATTATTTCTGGACCACTGAAAAACAGCTCAGGCAAATTCCCACTTCTGATAGGCTGAGATAAATTAAGGCTGCTTAATATGAGAAACTTGAATGTTTAGGAAAGGGCTGGATGTTGTCTCTTCAAAGTGAATGTTATTTATTTAAACAGTTTTTAGACAGTGGTGAAGTTTGAATTTCCTCCCCAGATGATGAACATTTCATTGAAGTGATTTGTTATAGCCATAGGATATTTTAAAGCTTGCATTTAATAAAAACCACTATGCACTGCTGTTTTGACAGGTTTGGAAATAATTCACCATCTAATGTTATGATTGCGGGTTCGTATTGACTCCAAGGGTTTAGTTGAGCTGCTAATCTGAATGTCCCATTTAGTATTTAATGAAGGCGTACTGAATTGACCATAGAACCTTTGTAAAAGATTATTATATATATTTCAGCAAACACATTAAAACCTTAAATAGACCTGGCTTTTAAAAATCTGTGGCTAAATAAGAGAGAAAATGAGACAGTTGAGCAGTTTTAAAACTGAATAAGTCCATCACTACTGCATTTACAAATATATGATGTATAATCAACCCAGTAGGCAAAGGATATTAACATGTCATCAGATTGATGTTGTACCCACCAGCGAAGGGGGACATTGCATTATGGATGGAAATAAAATTGGGTTGATGTCAGAACCCATTGTCAGACCAACATCAGTGTCCAACATCGGCCAGACGTTAGATTTTAGTCACTTTACAATGCAACTTAAAAACAACCAAAAATCAAAAAAAAAAAATTACCACTATGACGTCTATCATTCTTTGGATATTGGTTTCCATACCTGACAAATAAGTCAGTATTTGACGTCAATATGACATTGGTTTAAATCATTGGTTTCAAACTCAATTCCTCGAGGGCTGCAGTTCTGCACAGTTTTGCCCTAATCCTAATCCTGATGCCCTAACCCTAATCAAACACAGCTGATCCAACTAATTAAGGTGGTTATCACTACTAGAAACTACTAGATCAACTGTGTCCTCCTGCTTACCTTAAAACACCTGCATGTATGTTTCTAGAAAGCCTAGTAAGAGCTTGATTAGCTTGCCCAGGTGTGTCTGATTGGGTTTGGAATTTTGGTCACTTTCCAAAACAACCTAAAATCAACCAAACATCAATGTCATTTGATGCTGGCTACACATTGAATTTTGGTCACCCGACATCACAACCTAAATCTAGCATAATATTAATGTCTTATGATATTGTGTGCCTGCTGGAAATAAATTTACACTATTTAATCAAAGCAGGTCCCACATTGTGGTAGTCTCGAATCCCAGTTCGTAGACCATTTCCTGACTTAACAAGTTGAGATATGTTTAGATTTCAATTGCATGAAAAGTTCCAGGATGTGTTCTTGGCATCAAGGATCCACCGTTGCAGACTTGAGCGCCGACCTCGCTCTAGAAGTCCCAGAAGTCATTGTGGATAGAGGTGGGAAGTGCAGCATTTTATATAGGTTTATTATTAAAGTAAAGGAGTATCCCTAAATGCTTATGTTTAATTAGGGTTGGAGCTAAACCCTCTAGGGCCGAGTTTGGATACCCCTGGTCTAGCTTGTTTAATCTTTTTCCTGTTGTTCACATGGATGATGTTGACCAATAGGAACACTGAATATCATTTGTACAAGCTTAAAATGGCCAGATGAAACATGAAATAGAAGAAAGAACATGCAAACTCCACACAGAAATGCCAACTGACCCAGCCGAGGCTCGAACCAGAAACCTTCTTGCTGTGAGGCAACAGTGCGCCCACTGCGCCGAACATCAAGATTTTATCAAAACAAATTGCATCATCTGACACAGTGACTGTTGTAATTAGGGTTGAACAATATATAATGTTTGAGCATCCATATCACAATGTATTTATAGTCACATTGCAGGAGAATTAGATTGTTTATTAAATATTAAACTATAAAGATATAAATAAAAAAAATGTATTTGAGTACTGTTAGACTCCCCAAAAAGCCTAAAGGACTGTTTATTTTTTATATTTCGTATTTATATATGCTTTTAATTTTATTATATTTTATGCAGATGCACTTGTAACAGAGCCTCCTTGGTAGAGGAACCGACTCCTATGCAGAACGTCACATAGGATGCGGGTTGTGTGGTGTGGGACAGGCGGGGTTACGTTGGTGTCGTGACCCGGATATGAGTGAGGGTTAGGGGGGTGAGGGTAACAGTGCTGGAGGCCATGGTTTTTAGCCTCCTTGGTAGAGTAACCGACTCACATGCAGAAGGTCGCCAGTTCGATACCAGCTCGGAGCGGGTTAGGTGGTATAGGACTGGCGGGGTTACACACTGCATATAAAAAGACTTGTATCACACCAGTCAATGTAATTTATTAAAATATTTCCAAAAAAAGCTATTCAAATCATCCGATTAAATTTTATTCATATTGCAACATATGATCACAGACAAACAAAATATTGCAGCAAAAATCTGATTTTGTCAATATCGTGCAACACTAGTTATAACCAACAGTACAACTCATGTAGTCTAAATGGGGCTTTAGGTATACTGCAAATGTAAAAGGCATTAAACTGTCATTAAATTCTGGGTGGATGCTGGGAATCAACTTTTGTTTTGTTTTGTTTCAAATCAAGGGAAGTAATTTGTCATATTTTTTGTCGTATTCAACTCTTTTTTTTTTTTTTTTAAAGGGAAATGGTCAATGCCTGGTTTGCTGAGCGTGTACACTCCATTCAACCATCTAGGGAACCATCAAAAGCAGTGCCAGAACCTGTAACAGCAGTCCATCCTCTTGGTCCAACTGACTTGGTGCCATCTGCAAGTCCAGCTCCTTCCACCCCAACACGAAAGATCTCTGCATCTGAGTTTGACAGGCCGCTTCGCCCCATAGTCGTGAAAGATGCAGAGGGTTCCTTCACTTTCCTGAGTGACACAGAAAGGGTGCAGATGCCGCTTCCTCCCTCCCAGCGGACAGGCTCAGACAATGGGACAGATGAGGGTGGAGGTATTAGAGATCGTGGTAATGGGGACCGATGTGCTCGTCTGTTGGAGCTTGTACGTGATGTTTCAAGTCATTTGGACCTTACTGCCCTCTGCCACAAGATCTTTTTGCATACCCATGAGCTGATAGCTGCAGATCGCTACTCGTTGTTCTTGGTTGGGGAGGACAGTTCAAACAGAAAGTTCTTAGTTAGCAGGCTTTTTGATGTAGCAGAAGGATCTACTCTTGAGGAGTCTTCAAACAGTGGCATTCGCCTCGAATGGAACAAAGGAATTGTGGGATACGTTGCAGCCACTGGACAGCCTCTCAATATTAAGAATGCATATGAGGTGAGTTTATTTTTTTCATTGCATTGGCTGTTTGTTGACAGAAAAATATCACTTTTAACTTTTACATTCCACAAAAATTTTCAATAAATAAATTAGGCAAGGCAAGTTTATATATATAGCACATTTCATACACAATAGTAATTTGAAGTGCTTTTCACAAACAGGAACAAAAGAAACAATACTAAGAAAAATAAAAACAACAAAGATTTAAAAAAAGATTAAAAACAGATTAAAATGTGTGAAATGAACAGATTTAATCTGTGGGACGTAGCACAGTGCTCATTCAGTAAAGGCACAGCTCAACCGATGTGTTTTCAGTCTTGATTAGAACGTGCGTAATGTTAGAGCACATCTGATCATTTCTTGAAGCAGATTCCAGCAGGGGGGGGGGACTGCAACTGTCTGACTGCCTTTATGGGAGAGTCAGTAAGGAGTCCATTACAGTAATCCATCCTACTGGTGATAAAAGCATGAGCAAGTTTCTCTAAGCCCTCACTAGATACACAGCATCTAATTCTTGCAATGTTTTTGAGATGATAGTATGCTGATTTACAGGTGAAACTTATTTTTAATACACTTTATTTGAAATGTCCCTCAACAGATAATCTGTAATTAACTTGACAAGTACTGTCAACTTATTCCACTTGCCCTAATATAACAGTCTATTAATCCTTTGAAACTTACAACACAGCTTGGACAGTATTCACAGTGCTTTACTTTTTCCATGTTGTGTTATGTTACAACCTTTATTCCTAAATTGATGAAATTAGTTATTTTCCTTAAAATAATAATAATAATAATAATAATAATAATAATAATAGAAAAAGACTTTTCGAACACACTGTACTTAAATGAAGCAACCAAATTACAAAAATAATGTAATGAAAATTACACATTTTGTAAAATAAATAGAAATCATTCGTGCATATATGTCCAAAATGATAAAAACAACAAAGCTGGTAATAATAATGTTTGCTCCTCCAATTTACTCACAATCCTATATTATAAATGCTGATTTATCAGGATTTGCCATTGCGAAATGAAGCACCAGTTACTCTGTCATATGTTTTCCCCTTCCACTGGGAGACATCTATGCACTTTCTCATTCACACATACAGCTAATTTTGTTTACCCAATTCACCTGTGCTGCATGTCTTTTTTACTGTGGGTGACACTGCAACACCTAGAAGAAACCCACACAAACATGAGGAGAACCTGCAAACTCCACACAGAAATTCATCCTGGTCTGCACAAGTGAGAGTGCTAACCAAATAGTCACCCTTAACTTACCATTTAAAAAAAGTATTTAATAAAAAAAAAAATTCACTAAACATACTATACTCTTGCTTGTATTTTGAGGCATTTGTATGAATTGTACCGCAGACTTCATGGCTTGATTTCTACTGCACTGTTAATGGCGGGACCTTGGCTGTTTCTCGATATGCATTCTTCGGCGATCTTGCGTCCTCGTGTTCTCTTGTAACATCATCATCAACTGGCAAAGTTCAGTTTCAATGCTCAAGAACACAAGAACAAAGAAAGCATGAAACTTCCCGGATGTGTTCTTGATATTGAAGACGCATTGATGCAGACTTGTGCACCGAACTCACTCTAAAAGTCCTAGGAGTCATTGCGACTGGAGGTGGGAAGTGCAGCATTTTATATAGGTTTGTTATTAAAGTTTAGAGATATAACTTACTTATCTTTGGAGATTCCCTAATCGAAACGGTGAATATAAACATTACCATGAAAATCTTAAAAGAATGAACACATTAAGGGTGTTTATTTGATGAAATTCGTATTAAAATATTTTTTTATTTATATTGTTTGAAATATATTTAGTTCAAGCCTCTGATGGTTCGAGCCTCGGCTGGCTCAGTTGGCATTTCTTTGTGGATTTTGTATGTTTTCTCCGTGTTGGCGTGGGTTTCCTCTGGGTGCTCTGGTTTCCCCCACAAGTCCAAAGTAATGCGCTATAGGTGAATTAGGTAAACTAAATTCTTCGTAGTATATGTGTGTGAATGAAAGTGTATGGATGTTCCCCAGTGATGGGTTGCTGCCGGATGGGCAGCCGCTACTTAAATTACATATGCTGGATAAGTTGGTTGTTCATTCGGCTTTGGCAATCTCTGATTAATAAAGAGACTAAGCCAAAAAGAAAATGAATGAATGAATGAATGAATGAATGAATGAATGAACGAATGAATGAATAATACCATAATTTACTACTTTTAAACTACTTTATTTGCATTAATAATAATACATTTTTGTACATTTTACAATGAACATCTCACAATAAAAAAACATGAACAATCCCATTTAAATACTAAAAAATACACTTTGTCTTGATTTATTTGCTGACGTCTTCTTCAATGTCGGCTATTTATCAAGTAAATGTATTTATTTATTTATTTTTTTTTTTTTATCGGATTCATTCACAACATTTAATTGAAACATGTGATTTTAGCTAGTTTTTAAAATACAATCTCTGTTAAAGCCATTCCCCATCATTAGATGAGTTGGAGGGCCAAATCAAAGGTTATCATGGGCCAACTTTTTCCCGTGGGCCCTAGTTTGGGGATCTCTGCACTAGAGTTTAAGCATGCGGAATTCTGTTGTACGGCTCTGCGAAAAGGATGAGCTTAAACAAGATGATTAGACATTTAAAAAAGTGAACAATTGGTTAATATTTTATATTTATGTACAGAGAGGTCAGGTTTTGATCTTTGATTGGTCTCACACTATCAAGTGATGCGATTTCGCAAGTCAGAGTGCTCTAAGTTTAAACTTTCCAACACAGCAAACTGAAACTTGTCACACGAGCTTGTGCTTCCAGTCTGCTGCATTCTCATTCGTATGAATGGAAGTCTATAGGGTGAAAAGTATAGTGTGACCGCGACTTAAGGCTATAATATGACAATGTAGAAAAGGTAATTACTATAAAGGGTACAACCAAAATAAAGTTTACAAATTACAAATTTCATAAAATAAAGATTTATATTTTTTGTGAGTATATGACCAACATAATGACAAAAAAGGAATGTCTAGATCTGATCACGTAATTGGAAATGGGGCCGGTTTACGCAGTTTCAGACTCAATTGGAATGAAATATTACATCCTGATCCGGACTCAAGTATATGTATGTGTATATATATTACATGCCGGCAAAGTAGAACACGGAAGCAGCTTGAAGCGGAAAGCGCGAGTATTTCTGTGGTCTGGAGGTATTATATAGTTGATGACCACAACATTGCCATTGCAAACTGTGAGATATGTACTCTGTTAACTTAGGATTGCCTATCAGGTATTTTAAGTTTAGGTGATGTTTTTTATATTAGATTAGCTCTTCTTTATTCATTTATTTTTTACATATTATAGAAGTATCGGATCAGGTTTCGGTATCGGTAGACACTAAAAATCAAATGACTCTGACTCAAAAAAAAAAAAAAAAAAAAAAACCTGATATGGACATCCCTAACAAAAACAAAGCTATTATGGTAATAAATCTAGTTTGCTGCCACATTTTTTGCCCATGTTAAATATGTTAGTATGTAATAAAACAAACCAATAAAAAACATCAATTTGCAAAACACACTCTTTCTTGTGTTTTGAGGCATTTGTGTCAAAACAAGATGGTCTAGTTCTTCGAATATCTTCTCACAAGACAAATTTGGAATTCTTTCCTTAGATCAGGGTTTCTACTTGCAATGTTTACTGTGGATAAAGTTCAGATGGACATCTTAATTAGATCCTAATATTACTTTTCTCTTGTGTAAAGAAAACACTATTGCACGGCAGTGAAATAAAATGTACTGCCTTATAATAGCTTCCAAGTCAATAAAGAAGTCTTTCCCTAGAAACACAATATAGGCTATATCTCTTAAGGCCTTTGATTAGATTTAAATGTTGTTACGCAATTCAGTTGCTAACCAACAGTTTGTATAATGATAGCAAGTATTTTTAGCTCTTTGTAATCTAGTTTAATTTGCTTTCACTGGTTCTACAGTAATATGAATAGGGGAAAAAAGAGAAAAAACAACAACTGGGTGGGAGACTTTTAGTAACACATTTTTCAGAATGTGTTTGAGATGGCCTTAAATAACTCAAAACAAGGTTAATTGTTAACTCTGATCTGATCTAATCTCTGTTTTGTGGTTTTATATAAAGATTTAAAGACTATTCAAGCTGTTAGAGTAATCACCATGAGGATTTTGGCATGTTAGAACAGTATAATTTATAAAGTAAAAATAGGTCCTGACCCTTGATTTTGTCATTAAAGCAATTTTGTCTTAGATAACATGTTTATTTAGAGATCTGTCCAGAACTGCAGTCGTTCAGTGGTTGCAAGACCCAGCAGGAGAACACAATCTGAAATCTGCCTTCTTTGCTCAGGGACACAGCTGTGCTGGAAATGTCATGTAACTAAAGCCACAAGAAACGAAGAAGAAAATGACATCATGACAATGCTCATAGGCTAATGGTACCACGAGAATAGACATTCAGTCTGAAAGGCACTTGCTGCTCCTAAAGCTAATCAGGGATACAAAAAGACCCTGTGGTTTGAGAGACTTAATCATATTCATTCATTTATTAATTTTTTTTTTTCAGCTTAGTCCCTTAATTAATCAGGGGTCGCCACAGCGGAATAAACCACCAATTTTTCCAGCTTATGTTTTACACAGCGGATGAACTTCAGCTGCAACCCATCACTGGGAAACACTCATTCACTCTCATTCACACACATACACTATGGACAATTTAGCTTACCGAATTGACCTAGAGTGCATGTCTTTGGACTGTAGGGGAATCAGGAGCACCCGAAGGAAACCCACTTCAACACAGGAAGAACATGCAAACTCCACACAGAAATGCTAACTGACACAACTGAGGTTTGAACCAGTGACCCTCTTGCAACAGCACTACCCACTGCACCACTGTGCCACCTGACTTAATCACATATTATAATAAATTACATTTTATTTTATTCATTTTCCTTTAATTAGTCCTTCACATCAATATCAATAGGTTAATCAATAGGTATGTGATACACCAAATTAAAATGGATCGTCTTGCTGATGATATTCCGGATAACTAAGGATACCAAATAAATAGGATTTAACTTTTTCATTTTGTTCTTTATCAGGATTCACGCTTTAATGCAGAAGTGGACCAAATTACAGGCTATAAGACACAGAGCATCTTGTGTTTGCCCATCAAAAACCACAGAGATGAGGTGAGAGATTAAAGTAAACCGTTTTAAATGTTGTACAATAAAAATGATTAATTGCTTTACCCATTGCCTCAAAGGGATAGTTTACCCAGAAATGGGTCATTTATTCACACGTCACTTGTTACAAATATTTTTTTTTGTTTTTTTTCTAAACAAAAGAAGATATTTTGAGGAATGTTGGAAATCTATAACCTTTGACTTCCATAAGGAAAACAAATACTATGGAAGTCAATGGCAATAGGTTCCCAACATTTTTCAAAACATCTAATTTTATGTTCAACAGAACAATAAAGCTCAAACTGGATTGGAACAACTTAAGGATGAGTAAATAATGAAAAAATTTTTTTTCTTCGATGAACTATTCCCAAAAATTTCACTTTTCTGCTTGTTCAAACTACTTATTTAGGTTTTTTCGTAAAAACTTAATTGTTTTATTTTCTGTTGACCTAAAATTGTATTAACAATTAAGTAACTTAATCGATTTGCGTTGAGACACCATAAAGGAATTGGAACCCATCATTTTTTTAGTGTCTAAAAAACGACTTTACCTAAAAAGTGAGTAAAACCATTGTAACTTTTAACTTAAGTAAAGTTTTTACTGTTTACTTTTATGATAAAATATAAAATAAATATGCACATAGTCCATTTGAATAATTTTAAGGCAATGGGTTTACAAATTTTTTTTACTACTTTTTAAAGTTAACTAATCTCTTTATATGGTGTACTATCAAAAACTTGATCATCAATGCTTTTAGGTTGTTGGTGTAGCTCAAGCGATCAATAAAAAGTGTGGAGAGAACAGCACCTTTACAGAACAGGATGAGAAGGTGAGTACTTTATGTTTTTAACAGTTAGTTTGACAGTATCTGTCATGTTTCTATAATAATGTGTGTGTTTTTTTTTAACATAAATAGGACTTTTCTTCGTATCTGGCTTTCTCTGGCATAGTGCTACACAATGCCCAACTCTATGAGACATCACAGCTAGAGAACAGGCGAAACCAGGTATGCTGTTTCTTTGTAAGAAGTCAGTATATACAACCTGACTAAAGTCTGACCTGTCTGCCCTAAATAAATAATTAAAAAAATCAAGACATTATAAAATAATAAGGCATAATTTTTGTTTTTTTAATAAATTTTTTTTTTTATTTTATAAAATGTAAGTAATCTAGCGGCCCTTGCCTTTCATATACCCAATTTTTTATTCCAAATGATCAACTAGAAGTCAAGTTGTTATTTGTTGTTCCGACATCTTGGATAAGTGACAGGACTTTTGTCAGGTAGTGTAAAATCAAATAAACAGTAACTGTGCTATAAGCTGTGATTATTTTCTGCGTGGTCTTGCAGGTGTTGCTGGATCTGGCTAGTCTGATCTTTGAGGAGCAGCAGTCACTGGAGGTCTTACTGAGGAAAACTGTGGCCACCATCTTATCTTTCATGCAAGCCCAAGAATGCACAGTGTTCATTTCTGACAGAGAAACAGCTGTAAGTCCAAACCATTGCATCACATTTATTTCCAAATAGCTTTTAAGAAGTTTCCAAGACTTTTAAAGAAGGGATGCACTTTTCTAAAACATGGGAATATCTAGCATTCCTTATTTTATAAATGAAGTGGCATTGCCAAGTCATTCGCTATCTAAAATATGCTTTTAGGATGCTTGAAACACCCAAGATTTATGAAGGAACGAGTTGAAACTTGAGCCAGCTGAAACTAGCCCATTGAGAACTGTTAACCCATGTGGTTGTTTAGAAGAATGAAATGTGTTTTATACAAACAGGGTGTCTTAAATTCTTAAAATGTCTTAAACGTAAAAATAGAATGTAAGCCTTAAATTCTTACATTCACTGAAATATGGTGTTGTAGGCAGTGTTGGGCAAGCTACTTGTGAAATGTAGCTTAAATACACTAAAAGCTAACATTTGGGAAATGTAGCAAGCTAAGTTTGACTACTTGGCAAAAGTAGCTCAAAAGTAGCTTTATTTTTTAAATCGAAGCAACTTAAATCCTCAATCATATATTAGTGATCAATAACACTCCCAATGAAACACATGAGACAGAAATGTTCAGTTCAGTCATTTACTGCGAATAATATGCTGTAACAAACAGAAAAAAAAGAATAGTATATACCAGCAAAAACAAACAATCCAATAAAACTACCTGTTACACATTTAAAATACTATAGTAATTTATAGTAAAGGGAAATATTTAGGAAAAAGCATTATATTGTATATATTTAAACCTCTTCATTAATCAATTACACTACATAATGTGGTATCATTAGTAACTATTGTGAACTAATAGTAAATACTATAGTAATTTCCAAAGTTTATTGCTGACCGCCGTAAAACAGGAAAAAGAAATCATCAATCTACCCATTATATGGATTTACTTTCATCGGCTAGACACCGTAAATGTAGCTTGTGTGGACACTACTGCGCTACTTGACAAGTAGCTTCGCTACAGAAAAGCCATTTGATTTATAAAGTAGCGACGCTACCGTCATGCTACTGAGAAATGTAGTTCCCCTTCGGGGGGAACTTCAGCACTATAAGTGGATTTGATTTGTAAAATCCACGCATTGGGAGGTTCGGTTCAGAAGCTACTCGTCTGAAAGAGTATTGAACGGGCCAATTAAGAATGAATTGGCAGCGCAAGCCTGCGCAGGTGAGCGGCATAAGCAATCAACTGAGTATATAAGCTCACCTGGCGCCAGCAGACGCTATCCTTTTCGCTTCAGAGACTTTCTGATCGAGTCGATGAGGGTTCCTCCTGCTGTGACCAGCGATTCTGAGCGAACGAGAGCATTCTCCCGGTCCAGAGTGTGTACACGCAGTGGCAGACGGTCGAGCTGGGTTTCTCCCTTGCCTGGCGTTCTTTGGGTCCGGTCCTCCAGAGCGGTGCGTATAAAGTTGCAAACTTCACAGAAAGAGCAACACAGTCGTGCAGCACGTCCTTATCAGGACGGCGCTCCGACTGTGCGTTTCTGGATGCGGTGGTTTCCTGTCCTCGGATGATGGGCGCGGGCATTGCGTTACATGTCTGGGGGTCCAGCATGTTAATGCGCTGCTCGCGGGCAGTTCATGTCGTCATTGCGATGCCATGACTGTTGCGCAAGATCGCGGTTAGCCTTTGCAAAAGGGTGAACCACCCCAGTTGTCCCCTGCTCTGCAGCGGGCACTCGGGCAGATCTGAGGGTTTCAGCGAGAGATAATCCGTCGCCCACGGGCCCGCGGACCTCCCGCTCCTCTAAGCGCTCCATCCAAGCTTCGGGCGGGGGAAGCGATCCGTCTAACAGATGGTAGCCCTTACGCCCGATGACACCGGAGACCAGATGTCCACCGCGGCATCGGAGGGTGGGCTTTCATTGTCCGATGATGATCCAGACCCGCTCGCCCCCTTCGGGCTGGTGAGCGCTGTCACTACGGATCCTGAAACGGACATGTTAGCCGTGCTTTCCCGGGCTGCTTCGGCCGTGGGTTGGAGATGGTTTATCCCCCAGCTCCGCGGCCGGACCGACTAGAGGGGCGTTCCCTTCTTCCCGGAGGTGCACAGTAGGCTCACGCGGCCTTGTAAAGCACTTTTTTCTGCTCGTGCTGCGTGTTCCTCCACCCTAACCACTCTTGACGGTGAAACAGCCAGGGGGTATGTGGCGATTCCTCAGGTTGAGTGCGCGATGGCGGTAAATCCGCGCGGCGCCTCTTCTTGGCAGGGTCCGCCTCGTCTCCCATCCAAAGCCTGTAAGTTATCTACCTCCCTCGGAGCTAGAGCTTACATAGCTGCGGGCCAGGCTGCTTCCGCCTTGCATGCGATAGCCACCTACCAGCGCTACCAAGCGCAGGCGCTGGCCGAGCTGCACGAGGGTGGGTCCAACCCAGGCTTACGAGCTTCGCACCGCCGCCGACTTAGCTCTTCGGACTACTGAGTCCGCTGCGTGTGCGTTGGGGAGGACGATGTCCACATTAGTGGTCCAGGAGCGCCACCCCTGGCTGATATGCGCAAAGTCGACAAAGTCCGCTTTCTTGACTTCCTCATATCCCCAGCCAGGTTCGGCGACACTGTCTGTGAATTCACCCAGGAATTCAAGGCGGTGAGAGAGCAGTTGGTGGGTGATGTCTTATCGGCGGTCCGTAGCCCGCTCCGCCCGCCGTGCCATTCATACCTGCTCCTCGCCGAAGGCGCCCGCCTACGAGAGCTGCTCCGCCCCCGCACACGCCTCAGGCGAAGCGAGCGCGTCGGGCACCTCGGAAGCAGGCAGCCCCCCTGCCCAGAACGCCGCTAAGTCCGGCAACGGACCGCGAAGCGCCCCTGGGACAGGCCATCTGGAGAAGAGGGAACTTGCTCTTTCCCCGCTGGAGGGCGGGGCCCCATTTCCAACGGCACTTTTTACTGCCATGAAAACATTATGAAAGGGCACTTTTCACTTCCCCAGATGTGACAGCCCGAAATCTGCCAGTCTGGGACGCTATGCTTTCTAGCTTGCAGATTCGGTGCGTTTCGCCAGTGGCTCACGAGCGCTGGGAGGACGGTCTCCTTTCTCCCACCCCTCGAGCCTCCCCTCCGGAGCTCGGGTTTGGAGTGAGAGCAAATATCTCACCTCCAGCTTTTCCGTGGGACCCGCGAGCTTCCCGGATCAGCACACCCACTCCGCGCTGCCCCACTGCTGGTACGTCAGCGATTGTAGCGATGAGTCCATTAGCGAGAGCTCTGCCTGCCTGGTTAGCGCGGGCCAGCTCTTCGCGGTGGCTCATACGCACAATCAGACTCGGCTATGCGATTCAGTTCGCGAAACGGCCCCCCAAGTCACGGGTGTGTATTCACCAGGGTCAGCCCCCTGTCCGCCCCTGTCTTGCGAGAGGAGATTGCTGTCCTCCTGGCGAAGGATGCAATCGAGCCGCTCCCTCCAGCCGAGATGGAGGGTGGGTTTTACAGCCCACGCTTCATCGTGCCCAAAAAGAGCGGTGGGTCACGGCCAATCCTAGATCTGCGCGTTTTGAACCGCTGCCTGCACAAGCTGCCGTTCAGAATGCTCACGCAGAAGCGCATCCTCCGGTGCGTTCGTCCTCTGGGTTGGTCTGCAGCATTAGACCTGATGGACGCGTATTTCCATGTCTCCACTCTTCCTCGCCACCGACAGTTTCTGCGGTTTGCGTTTGAAGGTCGAGCTTGGCAATACAAAGCCCTCCCCTTCGGGCTCTCTCTGTCTCCGCGGGTCCTCACCAAGCCCGCGGAGGGTGCCTCAGCGCCCCTTCGGCTCGCGGGCATCTGCATACTCAATTTCTTTACGACTGGCTGATTTTTGCCCTCTCTCGGAGCAGTTGATTATGCACAGAGACAAAGTGCTCTGGCACTTCCACCTGTGGGGGTTTCAGGTCAACCGAGAAAAGAGCAAACTCGCCCCCGTGCAGAGGATCTCTTCTCTCGGGCTGGAGCTGGACTCGGTCACCATGGCAGCGCGCCTCTCCGGAGAGCGCGCTCAGCTGATGCTGTACTGTCTGAGAGAGCTCGACAGTAAAATAGTGGTCCCACTGAAACTATTTCAGAGGCTCCTGGGGCATATGGCATCCGCAGCCGCTTCATGCCGCTCGGATTATTCTATATGAGACCACTTCAGCACTGGCTTCACGATCGAGTCCCCAGACGCGCATGGCACGCGCGCGCACACCGAGTCTCTGTTACTGCGCTGTGTCGCCGCGCCCTCAGCCCTTGGAGCGACCCCTCGTTCCTACAGGCCTGGGTGTCTCTAGAACAGGCGTCCAGTCTTGTTGTCGTTTCAGCAGACACTTCCAACACGGGCTGGGGGGCTGTGCGTTGCGGGCATGCGGCTGCGGACCTGTGGAAAGGTACCCAGTTGCATTGGCATATCGCCTGGAGCTGTTGGCAGTGTTCCTCGCTCTCCACCGTTTTTTTCCGGTGCTGGAGCGGCAACACGTGCTGGTCAGGACGGACAGTACGGCGGCGGTGGCGTATATCAGCCGTATAGGGGGTATGCGCTCTCGCCGCATGTCTCAGCTCGCCCGCCGTCTGCTCCTCTGGAGTCATCCGCGGCTGAAATCGCTGCACACCATTCATATTAAGGCAAGCTCAACCGTGCAGCCGATGCGCTCTCACGGCAGCCTTGCGTCCTGGAGAATGGAGCTGTTCAGCTGATATGGGCGCGATTCGGGGAAGCCCAGATCGATCTGTTGCTTCCCCCGATATCGCTCATTGCTAGTTGTTCTTTCCCTGACCGAGTGCTCTCGGCACGGATGCACTGGCTTACAGCTGGCCTCGGGGCACGCGCAAATACGCGTTTCCCCCAGTGAGCCTGCTCGCGCAGTTACTGTGCAAGGTCAGGAAGAGGACGAGGAACAGGTTGCTGGTTGCGCCCCTCTGGCTCAACCGGACCTGGATGTCAGAGCTCTCCCTCGCGATAGCCCTCCCCTGGCAGTCCCTTCGAGAGAGCACCTACTCTCTCAGGGACAGGAGCACCACCTGGCACCCTCGCCGATCTTTGAAGAGATTTTAGACGCGAGGAAGACTTAGGTAACCTCCGATTGCGGTGGCTAATACCGTCACTCGGGCTAGAGCCCCCTCCCCGAGCGCGCCTATGCCCTGACGTGGAGTCTATTCACTGAATGGTGTGTCTCTCGCTGAGAAGACCCCCGTAATTTGCCAGATCAGCGTTGTGCTTTCTTTACGCCGAGAGAAGCTGGAGAGCAGGCTGTCGCCCTCCACACTCAAGGTTACGTGGCTGCCATCTCCGCTCTCATAACGCGGTGGCTGGCAGCACCGTGGGAACGCATAACCTCATCATCCGGTTCCTCAGGGGCGTTAAGCGAATTAATCCATCCCGCCCCCTCTCATGCCCTCTTAGCGCGTCAGATCCCTTCGATCCTCGACTCAGTATCTTTCTGTCCCTGAAGACAGCTCTGCTGGTCGCGTTGATATCGATTAGAGGGTCGGGGACCCGGAGGCATTTTTCGGTCAGTGACTCGTGCCTGTAATTGGGCTGGCTTCTCTCACGTCCTGAGACCCCGCCCGCGATATGTGCCCAAGGTTCCTACCACTCCGTTTTAATACGAGGTAGTGAGCCTGCAAGCGCTGCCCTCGGAGGAGGCAGACCCAGCCCTTCTTTATTGTCCAGTTCGCGTTTTGCGTATTATCCGGACCGCACTCAGAGTTTAGATCATCTGAGCAGCTCTTCGTCTGTTATAACGGTCGGCAGCAGGGAAGTGCCGTACCGAAATAAGTTCCCACTAGATGGATGCCTTTCTTTCACTATCAGAGCCGAGATAAGCCGCGTCCCCCGAGAGCGCGTGCGCACTCCACTCGGAGTTTCGCATCCTCTCGAGCGCGCGCACGCGGCGCCCCTCTAACAGACTTCTGTAGAGCTGCGGGCTGGGTGACACCCAACACATTTGCAAGGTTTTACAATCTGCGAGTGGAGCCGGTTTCCTCAAGGGTATTAGGTAACCCTTGGTGATTGAGGAAACAATTCGGTAGGGTGTTGAAACACGCTTGCTGCGCCATTTTCCCTAACACGGAGATACGTGCGCCTTTTTATCTGTCAGTAAAGTTCCCCGTCAGGTGAGCCCTGCAGATTCCTCCGTGGCCCCCAGCACTGACTCAGCGGAGGAGTCACTTGCTGGCCCACTACGTTGTAGGTCTGCCCGCTGGTCAGCCCGCGTTTTGGGTAAAGGTGCCTGCTATGCGTGGTCCCCACTAGGCGATCCCATATGCTTATTCAGCCACGGTTAAGTCCCCCCCCCTGGGCGGACCCGTGTCTTCCCTCCCCGCTAACCACGCTTTTGCTATGCGTACTCCCCCTTTTTAGGGCTAGTCCATATGTAAATTCTGCCATCTATCCCCCCTTGGGTAACGGATGGCCTCCGCAGCGTCCTCCCTATCGGGATTGCACGCTTCCCAACGTACTGTCGTATTTTCCTAGAATTATCTAGATGCTCACGACTTCCCAAAAAATATATCTAAATCCGTAAAACTTCTGTTGAAGTAGGATAAATTAGGGCCAGGGACACGTTGGAGGACCGCGCCCCCCATGATGCGGGTGCGTCACGCTTGCTTGACTATCTCCTCATCGGGGGTGTTGGTAAGGTGCAGTCATTATGGCGCTTTCAATGGGCTCCCAATGCGTGGATTTTACAAATCAAATCCACTTATAGTGCTGAAGTTCCCCCCGAAGGGGAACGTTCGAGGTTACTAAAGTAACCCTTCGTTCCCCGAGGAGGGGAACGGAAGCACTATACTCCGTCGCCATAATGACTGTCCCTTAGCTGTTGAAAGTCTCTTCAGCTTAAAAAGGATAGCGTCTGCTGGCGCCAGGTGAGCTTATATACTCAGTTGATTGCTTATGCCGCTCACCTGCGCAGGCTTGCGCTGCCAATTCATTCTTAATTGGCCCGTTCAATACTCTTTCAGACGAGTAGCTTCTGAACCGAACCTCCCAATGCGTGGATTTTACAAATCAAATCCACTTATAGTGCTTCCGTTCCCCTCCTCGGGGAACGAAGGGTTACTTTAGTAACCTCGAACGTTATGCTAGTAGCATCACCACTTGTAGAAATGCTATTATTAAACAATGGTCTCCTGTTCCAAGCCACACCTTTGAGTTATGAACCCGCACCGAATAGATGACCATATACAACATGATATAACACTAGATCATGTCATCCATAGTTGGAAAACTTCATAGAGGCAGAGACTTTGTCCAGCTTAGTTGTTGACAGACCAGCAGGGTGCTGGAGTAAAATTTCCCCTTAACTGGCATTGAGGTAAAGTTGGTTTCATATTCAAATATTCCCATTTTCTCCTTAATAATATAATCTCAGAAAAATTTTGTTTGCAAATTCTAAATAGTGAAATCATATAATCAGCCAATGATTATAAAATACAGAATTGTTCACAGTCAAGGAAATAGTGCTAATGTTGTTATGAAGTCATGTCTACATGCTATTTTAGACCAACTAAAGTAGCGTTGTAGTGGGAGCGTGTCACAGGCTGTCACTGTTCAAAAATGTACAAATGTGTAAATATAAATTCAAATGTACAAATGTGTGAATACAAACTTCACCTCAGTAAAGCTGGTTAGGCAGAAGATCGCTGTTTACTTAAGATTTTTGTTTAGTTGAATAACAACACTTATCAGACAGAATACCTGAAAACATCAAAATACATCAAAAACAGAAATATCCTGCCCTCGTTTTACATTACACTTATGTTATCAAAACAACGACTAACTTTTCATTTTCTGTTTTACTTGTTGATCCTCATGTACATGGCTTGTTAGCATCTCTTTTCACACTTGAACGACTAAATGAATGCTCAGGTCTATTTAACCAACTATATCATTGATACTGTAAAAGATACCCTATCATCTTGAAAATAGCCAATCTTTCGCTGGATTTTCCAGTGGCTGAAAAACACCTCCATGCATATAAAGCCGTTTATAAAAAAGAACACAGTCTACATAAGCTTTGCATGACTAAAATAGTTTTAAAATTTGCCTGTCTAAAAGAGATACTTCAGCCATGATGTCATCCTTCAGATCTTGGGTTTGAACTGCATAACGTCATTTCCTCCAGCGTACAAGTAACTCCAATATTGATTCAAGAGTTAGGAAAGTTTCGATTCTGCAGTTTTGGCAGAAGCCCTTTCAAAAACCATCTTTCTTTTCATAGTTACAAGGCCATGTTGATCCTTCAGAAAGAAGTTCATGTTGATGCTGAGTTTACCTGATGTCTCTCTCTGTCAGCTGTACTGTAGGTGGCCATGCTTCACGTGTATGCACAAATGGCGTATCTATCTGCGTAAAGAGGCAGTGAAGAAATACACATTTAAACTAGTTGACACAAAAGTTTGAGATACCTGTCGTAATTGAGTTATTTGTCAGCCTGACAATATTTAATTGGATGAACATTTTTTTGTTGTATGCCTTACCCAGAATATAAAAATACATATAAATACATTAGGTCAGTTGGTTCTCAAACTGTGGTACGTGTACCAATAGTGGTACGCAGGCTTCCTTCTAGTGGTACGCGGAGATATCAAATGTGTCATACAGTATTTATATGCTCCATATATTTCAAAATTTATCAAAAATGATTTATATATAAATATGACATATAATAATATTTATTATATAACATGTAGCCTATATTTCTGATGTCCAGGCAACATTTCCAGGTGTTCATGAATTGGCTACTATATATTAATACTTTACATTTCAGTATAGCAATTTTCTTTTTACTTTTTACGAACATTAACCTACCATTTTACTTTTTTTACCAACTTTTTAAAAGCACATTTTAATTTTAAATGTTGACATTTTTAGTTAGTTAGTTTTTTTTTTTTTTTACATATAAGCACAGTACACTACAGTGTTAACGTTCAGACTATTTATAATGTTTAAAATGGCTGACAATAATAAATATTCTTAATAATAGGAATTAATCTGCCAAGTTTTAGAACTGTGCAGAGCTGTAGCTGCTTTACTGGGCTTACTAGGCCACTGTATTTTAATATTGCTCATTATGGTGGTACTTGGAGAGACACATTTTTTTCTGAGGTGGTACTTGATGAAAAAAATTTGAGAACCACTGCATTAGGTCATTTACTTTAATCATTACCATTGGAATGTGAAGAGACTTTCAACCAGCACAGCAAAAAAAAAAAAAAAAAAAAAAGGTTTCTGAAGACAATCGCCTACTGCACCTTTAATTCATAATGGTCTTAAAAATGTCCTAAAACCGCTTAAAATTGACTCGGTGAAACCTGCAGAAACCCTGGACTAAGTAATTAGTTAATTTTGTTTGTTTATTTATTTTTTTGTTTGTTTTTTATTTAAAATTGAAAATGTGAAATCAATTGTAGAAAAATGCATCTCTGTAGACCAGGCTAGTCTATACAGAGCAACCCTTTCTTTTACACATTTTCCCCAATAGCGTAATATTTTGTAAACAGTTTTGGAGCATTTAGGCATTATAAAAGAGTTCTGTGTTAGATATTTCCATAGCCGAGTGAGAGAGTGAAGTAACACTTGCTTCCTTTATAGCAGACTGACTAGCAGAGAGCTTTTAAATTGCTTCCTTATTTGCCACTGGCAAAGAAATATGGCAACAAATACACATGTACCTAATGTACCCAAAATACCAGATATTTCAAATTACATCGGCATTTCCTAAACTAAACACACCAGTGCTTACAAAGCAGCAAAACTATGATGTTTTGTAGTGCAGGTAAGCTCATTCTTAATATACTATCACAGAAACCAAGTTCGGTAGTTCCCACTTTAACGAATTCGATAATAAATTAACACAAATTAAAGACATGATAAAAGGAGAATGGAAAAAAAATACAATACAAAATGCAAATAAATGCATCAAAAGGAGACCAGTCATTTTGGTAATTAACAGACACTTTACACAACTGCATTTCCTTGTAAATAAATATAGCTTGAAGTTACAAGTGCTACATTATGTAACAATCTGTCAATACAAGCAATTGGGAGTTTTGTAGACTTACATTTCTCATAATGCAGTGGATCGCACTGAGTTGACCTTGAGACTCACATGATTCCATGGTTATTAGGCCACAACCCATTTTTCCCACTTTACATATACACCACTTGACAAAAATCTTGTCGCCTATCCAAGTTTTAGGAACAACTAATAATAAGTTAACTTCTAGTTGATCATTTGGTATCAGAAGTGACTCATATGAAAATCAAAGGCTTCTAGATTACACTAATTTTACCAAAATAAAATATCATGCCTTGATTTTTAACTATTTAATTAGGACAGTAAGGTCTGACTTTGCTTAGACAAAAGTTTTGTCACTTAACAGAAATAATGTCCAGTACAGAATATAGAGTCATGCTGCTGTGGAAAAAAAATGAATATTGTGTATGACTCCCATAAGCTTAAAGGACTGCATCCATACATCTCTGCAATGACTCAAATCACTTATTAATAGTCATCTGGAAAGGCAAAGAAAGCATTCTTGCAGGACTTATCAATAAGTTCATCAAGACTCTTTGGATTCATCTTCAATGCCTCCTTCATCTTACCCCAGGTGACTGGCCAGGCTATGCTTCAGGAACTTTGGTGTGGAGGCTGAAGTATGAGAAGGAGCGCTATCCTGCTGAAGATTCTGCCCTCTCCTGTCATTTGTAATATAATGGGCAGCACAAATATCTTGATACCTTAGGCTGTTGATGTTGCCAGTCACTCTGCAGATCTCTTGCAGACCCACATACTGAATATAACCCCAAACCATGATTTTTTTCTTCACCAAACTTGACTGATATCTGTGAGAATCTTGGGTTCATGCAGGTTCCAATAGGTCTTTTGCGGTATTTGGGATGATTGGGATGCAGTTCCCATCATCTGAAAAATCATCTGTGATTCATCTGAAAAATCTACCTTCTGACACTTTTCCAAATGATCAACTAGAAGTCAAGTCATTAGTTCTTGCTCTTACAATTGGGATCAAGGACAGTGGAGGTAGTGTACATACCATCACATTTAACATACAGTTAACTTGCTGTACACATAAATTGAAGGAATATAACTAATGCTGAAGACTAATCATTAATAGCAGCCCTTAACTAGTTTTTTTTTTTATGAAATACATTTGTTTAAAATTGTTAAATGATTTAGGGCATGCTTGTTATTTATTTAGCTCTTTTTAATTAGAGATGCACAAGTATATTTTTCTTCTTGAGCAACACAACAAATAATAAAATTGCTGTATTTTTTAATTTTATTTTTTATGGGGTTTATGCAAGCTAACTTTTATTTTTTAGCTAGCTAGCCCTAGCTCATCCAGTAAACTGTCGTGAGATTACAAAATTGCTATGTTTAAGACTGATTTCTTGAAAAATCTGTGACTTTCACTGCCTGATAGATGTACAATATAAAGTGGATCTCACACTAGGCAAGATTTTCATGTCATGTGTTTAAAGGGTCATAAACCCCCCCTCTCTCAGTTCAAGTCTACCTCAGAATTTTTTCAAAAAATGTTCTGAGATGGGCGTGGAGCACTGTGATCCAAGGGAGAAGTGGGTGTGGCCAGCCACAGTGGAATGAACCCCCAACTTATCCAGCTTGTTTTTATGCAGCGGATGCCCTTTTAGCCGCAACCCATCTCTGGAAAACATCCACACACACACACATACACATACACACACTCATGCACACACATGCACTACGGACAATTTAGCCTACCCAATCTACATGTACCGCATGTCCTTGGACTGTGGGGGAAACCAGAGCACCCGGAAGAAACCCACACGAATGCAGGGAGAACATGCAAACTCCACACAGAAACGCCAACTGAGCCGAGGTTCGAACCAGCGACCTTCTTGCTGTGAGGCGACAGCACTACCTACTGCACCACTGCTTCTCCCGTTTTTCATAATTTCATGTAATATATACAGATAGGTAGCGACCTTTAAAATAGAGACTAAGCCAAAGGAAAATCAATGAATAAAAGAATAGATATACACATAACCACAACCTGTTTTATTCATTATAAAGATAATCATGTTTAGTAAAACACTATAAATGAAAATGGTTTCTCTTCTCCTGAATCCCTGGGTCTGAATTAGGGTTGGGCTGATAGACGATGCCATTGTCCATTGCCGAGGGCCAATGGACAACACGATGCTGAGCTGGCATCGCCGATGCTCCGCTCCGCCCCCGTTGCAAACCCACTCGTGAAAAATACACACTTAGGCCCTGTTTTCACTAATATGTCTTGGTGTTGAAATGGCACTTTAGAATGAAAATAATCCACATCCCTGACGTGTTTTGCCTAGCATTTCTGAACAGCCCTCCGTCCAATGAAAATGCACATCGTGTGACCACACACACACACACACACACACACAGACAACTAAATGAATGCTTAAGTTTATTTAACTGATTGTATGTTAATTACATTATGGTGTCAATGCTGTATATGGAAAATGAAAATAGTCACATAACCCTTTCACCGGAAGTTTACCATTGGCTGAAAAAAACTAGCTGTGCATGTAGCCCATTAAATCTACAAAAAAATTTTAAAAATTTCCAATATTTTCAAAGTCATGCTTTCAGTGCTCCAGCATGAGCTTAGTGAAATGTACCTTGATTGGTTAGCAATCTGTTTAGTGAATAATTGTGAGTTCTTCCAAAGGAGTAGGCTTAAAAAAAAAAATCAATAATAATAATGCTAATAATAATATATATATATATATATATATATATATATATATATATATATATATATATATATATATATATATATATATATATATATAACATTGAAAACCAAAATAAACAATTAAACTCTTTGACATACGATCAGCAAAATAAACAATAATTAAATGAAACATAAATAAAGTTTTACGCGTTAAATGGTCCCCGTCCCCAACCAAAACTAAATTTAAAACCTACAAATCAAAATTTAGACTTTAAATTAAATAAATTCATCACTTTGGACATAACAGAGGGATTATTCACATTCCAACACAAACAAATAAATAAATCTAAATTCACATATAATTCCAAACAAAAGTATTGTATACATAAATTATGAAAAATAAACAATTAATTTCTTTCTCATTGTTATACATCATTTATTGTGTGCATTTAAATAGATGATTATGAGCGATGCCTGTACATTTGCATGCTTAAAAGTTCATTTCAATTCATCTTTAGTTCTATAGCGCTTTTACAATGTACAGTAGATTGTGTCAAAGCAGCTTAACATAGAAGTTTTAGTAAATTGAAAATGTGCCAGTCCAGTTTTCAGAGTTGAAGCTGCAGTTTAGTTCAGTTCATTGTGGTTTAATTTTCGCTGCTGAAAGTCCAAACACTGAAGGGCAAATCTAATGACGTGTAGCTCCACAAGTCCCAAAAGTGACACCATTAACTACATAACTTAGAGCATGCCAAAAAAAAAATAAACCTTTACTTAAGGAAATATAAACAAGAAAAAATTAATGAATACATAGGAACAATTAGAACAAATAAACATATTAAATAAACATTTAAACCCATTAAGTTGACTAATAATTATATTTATATGTGACCTCTGTTCTCACATTGGTTAAAGCCAACTTGGCTGCCTCATACAAAAAGTCATTGTGGTCTGCCTCAAAGCAAAGTCCTCCAGAAAGAAGTAAGACATTCTGTCTCATCCCAGTCAACAATGAAATTGTTTGTATTTTACCGCTTTCCACATTTCTCTCATTGAACTACGCACTTGCATCCCACAAATAACCTGTGACTGGCACATTCCATCTGAAACAGCCTTTTCAGAGAGTATTTTTCTTGTTCTGATTTTCTCTCTGTCTTTGCTTTCACACACAGCTTTCAAAATTAAAACACTTTGCAATCCTCTCAAGAAACTTCTACAAGCACCTTTTGGGTTGCATCCCACTAGCTGAGAAGCAGTGCTATAAAGCATATCATGAATTCTAAAAATAAACTGTGTACCTAAAATAGAAAACACTGAATGACTAAAGAAATGAGAAGAGTAAGAGAAATTTCATTGCGTTCTAATAAATGCCCGTGTCATGTATTTCTGCAATATGCACCATTAACATCAAACTAATCACATGAAATGTTGAGTAGATGATTCAAGGCACAAAAGGTATAAAAGAATGGCTTTTTATGAGTCCTCGCTCCCCATTGAGCAATCAGGGTATGGTCTGATTCAGAAGTAGTCCACCTCACAGTGTATGTGTTTTTGTAGAAGGTGTACTTACTTTACCTGCAATGTTCCATGCATTCAGCTTTTGCAAATAACCCAAAATAGCTCCTCATTGAAGGTCTGTCTAGAACACAAAGTCGTCTTTGGTTAATATAAATGCTGTGAAAATGTGTGTATATTCAAAGCATTTAAAGATGTGTGTTTGTGTGTGTGTGTGTGTTTGTGTGTGTTAAGAAGAATTAAAGTTAACATAATGAAGTAAGCCAAAATATATTACATATATCATCCTCTTGCTGTCAGTGATTTGCTTATACAAACCGGAAGTCAGGTAGCATCGTGGCTCAGTGGTTACCAGTTGGCATTTTTGTGCTGAGTTTGCAAGTTCTCCCAGTGTTGGCGTGGGTTTTCTCCAGGTGCTCCGGCTTCCCTCACAGTCTAGGTCATGCGCTTTAGGTAAATCGAATAAGCTAAATTGGCTGTAGTGTGTATGGTATGAATAAGTGTGTATGGGTGTTTCCTGGTACTGGGCTGCAGTTATAGGGGAATCAGCTGCGTCAAGCATATGCTCGAATAGTTGACAGTTCATTCTGCTGTGGAGAGCCCTAAAAAAAAAAGAATAAATAAATAAATAATAATAACAACAACAACAACGATAATAATAACAATAATAATAATAATAATAATAATAATAATACATTTTATTTGTATAGCACTTTTCCTACATAAATGCAGCTCAAAGTGCTTCACAAACAACAAACAAGCATTGTAAAATAAACCAAAAAAAAAAAGATCGACAAAAAAAGCAAAATAAACAACAAATATATACTCAGATAAAAACATACATGTACACACATCTCTACATATTAATTAAACATATCTACACAATCACACACACAAAACATATGCATATACATGCACACACCGAACATGCTGTGGGGATGTTTTTCAATAGCAGGAACTGGAAGACCAGTCAGGATTGAGGGAAAGATGACTACAGCAGTCTACAGAGACATCCTGAATGAAAACCTGTGTCAGAGTGCTCTTGACCTCAGACTGGGGCGACGATCATCTTCCTGCAGTATAATGATCGAAAACACACTGCCAAAATATCAGTGGAGTGGCTGCACAACAACTCGGTTAATGTCCTTGAGTGGACCAGCCAGAGCCCAGACCAAAATTTTATTGAACATCTTTTGAGAGATCTGAAAATGGCTGTACGCCGTCGCTTCCCATCCAACCTGATAGAGCTTGAGAGGTACTGCAAAGAGGAATAGGCAAAAATTCCCAAAGACAGGTGTGCTAAGCTTGTGGCATCATATTCAAAAAGACTTGCATTAACAAAGGTGCATTAACAAAGTATTGAGAAAAGGCTGTGAATACTTATTTACATGTGATTTTTCAGCTTTTTACTTTTAATAAATTTGCAACAATTTCAAAAAATCTTTTTTCACATCGTCATTATGGGGTAATTTGTGTGGAATTTTGAGGAACTAAACTAATATAATACATTTTGGAATCAGGCTGTGACATAAAGAAATATTGAAAAAGTGAAGCGCTATCATAACCAAATCAGAACCAGCGAGCTTCTTGCTGTGAGGCGACACCGCTACCCACTGTGCCACCATGTTGCAAAAGTTATTAAGTTTAAATGAATTAAGTGCTGAAAATCAGTTGAGGCTCTGCCATTATTTTTATAGCTCCTGGTGTGTTTTGTTTAAGGGCTGTTTGCAGGTGTAAAGTAGGGTGGCTGGGAGAGCTCAAATTGTCTAAAATACTTAAGAAATTGCAGGCATATAGTAAAACACAGTAAAACACAACAATGAGAAAACAACAATTTGACAACGTCTGCACACATTCCCATGCAAATTCAAAAATGTACTGCAAATAGTGCAAACCACAATGGAAATGTGTCAATGGTGTTGTCAGAGAGAGCTGAGTTTCTTGTTCAGTTTAGGGTCTTCATTGTACTGGTACTTGATGTTTGTATATTTTAAGTTTTTAGAGTAACTCTTGCTAACGTGGTATTAAAAGAACATTTCATTTATCATTAATTAATTTGTCAAATTATTAGGACTAAATATATACCCACAACAAGAAACCATATGATCAGTACATTAAAGTAAACAAAAACTCATGTCACTGCACTATTTGGTGTATGTTTCTGTATTTGCATATGTTTTTCTATATACACGTTTTTTTAACTTGCACTGTGATTGAGCTCTCTTGGCGACCAAAGTACTCAATATTCCACAGTGACAGTTTTAAAATCATGCTAAAAGACAATTCTGATAGAACCAAATTATGTTTATTTACATGTTTATTATCTCAGGACAGATCGATCTTATTTTAGGGTTGAAACTTCAGTAGTTCTCAACCAAGTTCCTGGAGGACCACCAGCTCTGCACATTTTCCATGTCTCCTGAATCAGATTATCAGCTCATTAACAGACTGAAAGACCTGTAATGGCTATGACAGACAAAGGAGACATCCAAGACATGCAGTGCTGGTGATCCTCCAGGAACAGGTTGAGAAACACTGCATTACATTATATTATAGGCATTGCATTATTATGTACATTATACGTCGGCATACATTATATGCATAAATAGCAATTTACATAATATTTCTTATATATTCCAGCAAAAATGACAGTACAGGGTTCAAATGCATGCATTTTGTTAAGTGAAATGAACTTTAACTAAAATAAATAAACAAATAAATAAAGGAATGTACAAAATACGAATGACTTTTATACGTTTATACTGTATGTTTCTAGGAAGATGAGAAGTTATGAGAGTGGTATCATGAAGATAGACTGTGTTTGAGTTGTGTATTATAATTCACAGAGGTCATGTTGTAACCCAGAATCCCAACTCAGCTCATAAGATAAGCTCTGTGCTTCCTCAACTTGACAGAATGTTTTTATAGTGTTTGGAAGTTGCACAACAGTCCAGCAATAAAATAAAACAAAAGCTTGTTAATTTGATGAATTCATTCTCCGGGTCAGAGTCACACCGAGTGTTATGGAAACAGATCAACCCATAGTTAAAAAAAAAAAAAAAAAAAAAAAAAACAGATGCGCTGGTTCTTCTCACTCAACCTTTTAAAATGCACCTTAATTCACTGAACAAGAGTGTTTTCAGATTTGAGAAAAGCAGCTGAAATAAAGGAAAGTCAAGTTTGTTGACGAACTCATGTTCGAGATCTGTTTTGTGGTCTGGAATGTGAAAATTAACTTATAATGTATTGTATTTCTCCTCTGTTTATTGACTAGCCATTATGGGCATTTTTGTTTGACTGCTAGTAATATGTTGTCCCTGCTGAAATGTGCTCTATGACTATTTACTTGTGTTAGGCTGGAAACTCGAACCCTTCCAGAAATGCACAAACACAGGCACATTAAACCATGTGACTGCAGAGATTGAATGTGGAGTTTATATAGGCAGCCAGACACTAATAGGATTAAAAGCCACAGAAACACTAGCGTACCTCTCTGTTAAACCTCCTCAGAGTTTACTTCTGTCCAACTGCAGAGTAATTGTGCTTGTTTTACAGAACACATTTGCCAGTGTGTTTCACATGGAATATGAGGAGATTGCTGGATCCACAGACTTCCCAAACAGGTGGGTTTATCCTTAAACAACAGAAGATAACACAATGCAAGACAATGCATCATGTTTAATAAAATAAATGATATGCTGCTAACTTGTACCAAACTTTTTTTTTTCAATTTGTACATTAGTAAACCAGTGAAACTTTTGTTCACATTAATGCACTTAAAATTAATATGTGTTAATGTGCTGTTAAAGTAAATGTTAAAGAGGCCCTACTTTGCATTATAAAAGGTCATATTTTGGTTTTAGGGGTCTCTAATAACAGGCTAATATGCATGTAAGGTCAAAAAACACTTTCATTGTTACAAAATATGCATTTATTTTTCCCTAATTATTCCAGTGACTCCCATTCGATTTGTTTAGTGATTTTTTTGTTCCCAAACCCTCCTTAGTGCGAAGCTAAGCTGATTGGTCCAGCACAAGACAGAGATAAATGGAAAAAGCATGTGTCGCGTTTTCAACGTGGTTTTATACGCGAGTGGTGAATAGCCCCATGAAGATTTAACCTGAGAGATACAGTACAAGCACTGATCTTGAATAGATATGTGATTCAAGTCACACAGAATGATTACAAGTCAATTAATTAAACATATTTGCAAACTACACAAAACGAGGCAACAATTTTATTCACACTTACATGTTATGATGCGGAGGAAGAAGAAACTGGTCCATATGAACTGTGACAGTTACTGACAAAGTCCCTGTCAAAGTCTGACAAAGACCCATACATTATAGTCTCTGCTGCTCCTTCCTTTAATAGCAAACAACACGATTCATTTATTCGACTCAATAGAATTAATCGTTTTAAACACGGTGCACTTTCAGATTCAAACCTCGGCTGGATGTTTTTATTCATTTGGAGCTGTGTACACTCATGCATGGAAAGTCATTTTCAAAAACCCTTTATAGGGGCTCTTTAAAATACACAATTTTTGAAGTGCATGATGGCATGTGAAAAAAATAAATATTTTGAATTTGTAGTCATGAACAGGTAAAGTCTGAAAGCATATCACATGACATCCACAAGCATATGATAACAGGACGTAATATAACTACTGCAAATATGTGTACAAAGGTCAGCCAGTGAATAACATGTAACCATCGTACTCAATTGTTTTGATTTTTTTTTTTTCATGACTACTTTGTTTTTGAGTGACATTCATTCAGAAAGTAAGGCACACATGCTGTCACTGGGGCTGTACCTTTCCAAAAGGTAAACATTTATAGCTTAAGGTATCAATGTGGATGCCTAAACAGTACAATATTATATCTTTTCAAAATTGTTGGTAAAAATATGTGGCTTTAAGGTATCAATATGTACCTTAAATTGTAGAGTTTGAAAACCTTTAAACTGAACAATTATTTCTAAGATTGTCTGTTTTTAGATGAAGTAAACTAGTAGTCAGGAGTGTACAAACTCACTTTCATTTGTACATTTTATTGACATTTTAAATGACTTTGAGTTTTTTTTGTTTTGTTTATAGATGCAGCTAAAACATATATGGTTGTAAATGGACAGATAGGTCAGAATGTGTCATAAGCATAGCCTTGACTTTGGCAGGTTTTTCTGTGTTTTTATGCCTTTTGCTTACATGCCAGTTTTCATTTATTTTTTGCATGTTTACAAGAAGAACTTTATTCTTTGTTATTAAACGACTTCACAGTGGTATGGGAAATATTTAATCTAAGAATGCTTTTCGCAAGTTTTTGACTAGTGTGCCAAACTAGCTCAAGTATTTTGAGTCATTTTGAGAGTAGTCAGATTGAAATGGGCGTTTTGGACAGGTTTGTTTCAGGGTACTAGTAAGAAAAATTTAAATCATCATAATCTTCCCTTTCTGAGTGTTAAATATTGAATAACGTTGATGCAAACTTTAGTCTTTCCAGTAAAAAGATAGTAGGGATTGACTTGTAGTTGTTCTGGCTTTCAGATACAGTAGTATGTGTCATATCACAATGTCAAGAAAACAATTTCAAATAATGTTTGAGGTGGCGCAGTCACGGTGGTGCAGTGGGTAGCATGATCACATCACAGCAAGAAGGTTGCTAATTCGAGCCCCGGCTGGGTCAGTTGGCATTTCTGTGTGGAGTTTGCATGTTCTTCCTATGTTAGTGTGGGTTTCCTCCGGGTGCACCGGAAGTCCAAAAACATGTGGTTATAGGTGAATTGGGTAAGCTAAAATGTCTGTAGTGTATGGGTGTTTCCCATTGATGGGTTGCAACTGGAAGAGCATCCGTGCGTAAAACATATGCTGAAGAAGTTTGCGGTTCATTTCGATGTGGCGACCCCAGATTAATGAAAGGACTATGGATGAATGAATAAAATATAAATACATAATATAATTGTGTACACTATAACAAGTGATTATTTGAATTTAAGAGAAGTGAGTAAACTTGTTAAATAGTTAAATAGTTAAAAATAAACTATTAATATTAGGTTAAGTCAACTAAATAGTTCCTAGTTTCAACAGGTTAACTCACTTGTCGTTTTAAGGCGGCAATGTGTTTTCTCACTTCTCAAAGGCAAAGCAACTAGTCACTTATTTACAGTGCCAAAACATACTTTTATGGACACTTTTGTTGTACTTTATTTCAGATATTTACATTTACATATTTAGTCTTCCTTTAACTCCATTATATTGAAAAAGTGTCAGTTTTACTTATATGCATATTAAGTGTCCAGCAAAAATGAGTTCACTCCCCACAGATCTCTCTTTTAAATTAATATTTTCTATAGGAAACTATACAATAATACATTTGTTCATATACATTGCATTAGTGGGTATCAAAGCCAAATCTGGAGCTAATATAAAAAATAAACTATAATCATAGTCTAAAAAACAGTACACCTAAATAAGAGAATCAAAAAATGTATACATAAAAGTCAGTAGAAATTTTGTAGTTTGTAATTTTTTTCAATTTTAAATGCATTATCTTTTTATTCCTAAAGATGTTAGATGACCAAACTCTTATTATGAATATAACTGTAATAAAAAAAATATTTAAATGCATCAAAATACAGTTGAAGTCAGTATTATTAACCTCCTTATGATTTTTTTCTTTTTTAAATATTTCCAATGTGATGTTTAACAGAGCAAGGAAAAGTTCACTATATGTCTGACAGTAATGTTTTTGTTCTTTTGGAGAAAGTCTTATTTGTTTTATTTTGGCTAGAATCAGTTTTTAGTTCTTAGTTCTTTTTCAAGAACTTTTTTAAGGTCAAAATTATTAGCCCCTTTAAGCTATATTTTATTCGATAGTCTACAGAACAAACCATCATTACACAATAACTTGCCTAATTACCCCAACCTGCCTAGTTAACTTAATTAACCTAGTTAAGCCTTTAAATGTCACTTTAAGCTGTATAGAAGTGTCTTAAAAATTATCTAGTCAAAAAATATTTACTGTCATCATGGCAAAGATAAAATAAATCAGAGTTTAGAAATGAATTATTAAAACTATTATGTTTAGAAATGTGTTGAAAAAATCTTCTCTCAGTTAAAAAGAAATTGGAGAAAAAATAAACAGGAAGGCTAATAATTTTGACTTCAACTGTATGTTATCTATATTCACTGAGAAATGGACAAATATTCATTTTCAAAATGGATTTAATTATGCTGCTTATGGTCTATATTTAAATAAAACAACAGTTTGGAAAAAATAACGTTTATTATCATGGTTCGCTTGTTGAATTTTAAGTTACCTGCCAACTAATTCTCATTAGATTACAAGTATACTGTTAGGTTAGGGTTAGGGTTAGTGTAAGTTGACATGTAGTTGCAAAGTTTTATAGTTAAATGTCCGTTGAAGTAACAAATCAACAGATAATAAGCAGACAGTCTACTAATACTGAAATTCACCATCAAAATAAAGTGTGACCTTTTTTCAAAATATTTAATCATCACTAGTATTATCAATGTTGCACATCATCTGAAACTAATGATGTCAATGAAGTTAAAAGCATGATCACTTAAACCTTTCTCCCCTGTGTTTTACAGAGAATGTGACGTCAACAAGATTAACTACATGTACGCTCAGTATGTCAAAAACACTATGGAGACACTGAACATCACAGATACCACCAAAGATCAGCTATTTTCATGGACAGTAAGTGCTCAGGGGAATGCTGCAATGGAAAGTAAGCTGCCATAGGGTCATCCCACTCTGGGTCACCCTGATGTTTCTGAGATTTCACAGGCCTCTTATTCAGACATTCTCCTCCCCCATTTTGTGTATGAATTGTCAGTTTTCCCAAAGATGCTTTACTCTGAACTAATTTTAACTCCATGGCATTCATGATTTTTTCCTCTTTTCTTTTTTAAAGAGTGAAGATCCACAGTCCACGAACTGTCAAATCAAAAGTCTGCTGTGCACACCAATAAGGAATGGGAAGAAAGACAAAGTAATAGGTATGTGTGATGTCCATTATAAAATAACACAATAAAATACACATTAATGGTTCGTATTAATACAAAAGAGTAAAACTATTGTTTTTAGGGGACAGAACATCAAAATGACTTAAGCCAATTAATATCCTTTTAGCAAGAACTCAACCCCTATCTTTTATTTTACTCAGAATGCATCAAAATAGTTAATAGGTTGTTTTTAATCTTGTGGTTCTGGTGACGCGCGAAATTCAGATGGAGGGCAGGAAGAAAAAAAAATGAATGGGACACATAGAGCAAAGTCCATATTTTTGAGATTTATACCATATTTGAAAGTAAATATAAATAGATAATAGTCACAATGTTGGGTATGATCTTTATATTATGAAGAGGGACGATTTTTCTCCTAAACTAAAATATATTTGCCTGTCATCAAGGGGGTAGATACTGTATAAGCCAACCCAGGCTCATTCTGAAAACGTAGTCCCATGGACGTTTCTGGAGACTGCAAAATACATCCTGAGAGGTATGTATTTTTGCAGTTTTTGTTCTCGCGTAAACCCACTAGAGGCCGCTGTCGACCGACTGAATGATTGACTGGGCGACCGTCTGAATTGACCGACCCACCCTCCTCCTTCCATAAATCCAACCAATTTTACAGATCCGCCTGCCCGCTTATTTCCCTTAACCCAACCGACGGTTTACAAAAGCCTATCAGAAAAAGAAAAGTCTTCATCTACTTTTTACCACGTTTTTTAATTTTACCACATTCTCACCCTGTTGTTCACTTGTTCATTTTATTTTTTGGATTCTGTTTTTGTCTTACGTGATTTCTCTTCCACCGACTCGAACACGGTCGTCGTCGTCACGGTCAACTCCTCTCTGCGTCTCAAGTCCGCCGACATACACAACGAGCTAACTGGACAAACTGGTTGCGGCAGGAAAGTCCTCCACACAGAGAGCAGCGGTCAGCCGGTAGGCGCCAAAATGAACGGTGTCATACCGCCCCGTAGCGTTCACTTAAAAAATTAAATGCAGCCATACGTACCTCCGGCTACTTAATTTGCGGTCTCCAGAAACATCCGAATCATCCAGAAACATCCAGAACATTCAGAATGAGCCTGTGTTGGTATAAGCTATTACGTTACATGTCATAGTAATTATATTGTTGCTGTGGTTCAACACAACTGTAGTAATAAACATATTATTCAATAGGCTTCATTTTTTACGCTAGAATTTTACACCATCACAATGCACCACTGTTTACACTAACGTTACAGTATCTATTACAGGTTATCAGTTTACTATACTACTTTATTCTGTATCATTCATTAACAAAAAAAAAAAAAAAAACATATTTATTACAAACTATAGTTTTTCCCCCATGCAGATATCTTCCAGACATCCCAAAATAGTAGATGAAAGCACAGAAAAGCGTGGATGTATAGTCTACATTATTTTGTATGTATTTTTAAGAGACTGAAAAGTGCTCCACAATACACAATAATAGCTGTCTAGTTTTTGTCGCAAAGATTGCAATTCTTTTTTGCTGTCAATAAACTTACCATCACCAAACATTCACCGCTGCTGTGCATCTCTATGTTTACATCGGTTGTTTATTTCACCGAAACGTCAGTAAAGGCTTGGATTATAGTAAAACAAGAAGGAGATTTCATTACAGCGATTAAATGACAGGGTGCATTATTTATATTCTCCTGGATTTTGTATGTGTGGTGGTGTTTGTATATGATTTTATATAGCACATTATCTTATTTATACACATAGCTAGGCCTGTATATAATCTTTAATGTGCTGTCAAATTAATTATCGCACTCAAATAAAGTTTGTACACATGGATGTATTGAATAAATGTTTATTACAAAGCGCTTTTTCCTCAGTTTTTTAGCCAGTTTTTTTAACTTTCTCCCTTTTATACGCAAAACTTTTTGGAAGTGTATAAATTCTGTGCGGCATTTTTATTTTGGCCGATTTAAACAATTATAAACAACACAAAACGTAAACATTTTGATGTTCTGATATCGATTCCTATGTTGAAGAATCACTTCCTTCCCTCCATCTCAAATTTTGCGCATCATCAATGAAGTCATGTAAAAACAACCTATATATAATGCATAATTTATTTGACAATATTCTTATCAGTCTGCATTTGTCAGGTGTTTTTTTTGTTGTTGTTTTGCTGCTGATATTGATTTCTCAGCAGTTATCTCCATCATGGTGCTGGTCAAATATAAGTTTAATCCACAATGCGCATAGACATTGCTTACTACACTCAGAGGGATGCGCAGCAGCACACAAACATCTTTTACCCTATAGTGGCCCAGGAAAAAAAAACACAGGTTTCTTAGGTTCCTAATGACCCCAAACATTTACAGACCAATTACATAGGGAAATGTGAATTTTTTTATGATAAACTGTAAAAAACTTTATGTATTTTTTTAAAAGTTACTTCTTAATTTCGCACTTATGCAGTGTTTGTGTGGATATTTTGTACCTTTTTATCCATTTATTACTGCTTTCCTGTAATAAATAAGTAATAAAATACTTATTAATGGTTCATAATAAAATAAAAAGTAAAACTATTTTCCATATTTTAGGAGGTTAATAAATAACCTTCTAACAAACTCAAAACCCACCTTGTATTTTATACAAAATTCATCAATATGGTAAATTATAGTTCAATAAATTAAATTGTAAATTAAGTTACATATAAAATATAATTTGACAATGTTCCTATCAGTCAGTTTTGCTGCTGATATGGATTAACCAGCAGTGATCTTCATCATGGTGCTGGGTAAATACAAGTGCCAGATCAATAAAAGGAGATCAAGCTTACTGAACCACTTGTGATGAAAATAAAGCCAAGATCCTTTTTAGTTGATTATATTATTTTATCTGCCTCTACGCATAATTGAGGTTAATTAAATCGTGACTGATAAACCATGTAATTATCTCAACCTTAAAGGATCAATGGAGAATGTAATTTATTCGCTCATGCTTGTTCCAAACCCTTATAGATTTCATTCTTTTCTATAATACAAACTGAGTTTTAGGAAAATGCCCTTTTGATTTTGGTCCCTGTGTAATTGAAGTAAATCACTGGCATCAGGTTAAAACATAGGTCTCAAACTACATTCCTGGAGGGCTGCAGCTCTGCACAGTTTTTCTCCAATCCTAATCAAACACAGCTGATTCAACTAATCAAGGTGTTTAAGACTACTAGAGACTATTAAGCAGGTGTGAGTTGGAGGTTGTTGGAGATAAACTAGCTGCAACCCTCCAGCAATTGAATTTGAGACCACTGGGCCATAAGAAGCATACCATAGACATCTAAGAGTTAATTACATAAGGATGAGAATATAGTGACCAAAATATGATTTGATTGTATATTTTCCTTCGAAATTTAAACACGATGAACGGTTTAACATGGATAAATTGTTATTTTTGTTTATTTATTTTTTATTTTTTTATAAACCACCACATAAAAGACTCCACTATTAGACACACTAGAGCTATTTTTAAAAGTTGCTTTGTTCCTTTGTGTTTTGGTCTCTGAATGTAGGCGTCTGCCAGTTAGTCAATAAGATGGATGAAGCTTCAGGGGAGGTGAAAGCCTTTAATAGGAATGATGAGCAGTTTCTAGAGGCCTTTGCAGTCTTCTGTGGCCTGGGCATCCAGAACACACAGATGTATGAAGCAGTGGAAAGAGCAATGGCCAAGCAAGAGGTCACACTTGAGGTTAGTGTGCTAATCTATACCTTAATGAAACAAAAATAAAAAAAAAGTATATATATAAAAAACATTATAAAATGAAAACGGACTGGACTGAAATTATGAAAGATAAATTTCAGACTCTTGTTTTAACTACAGGGATATGTTTGTGATTAGGAAACCATGTATTGGAAACTGTCAAGGATTCAAACACATGTAGGCTCTTTTTACACCTGATATTAAGATGTGCTTTTGTTGATCTGATCACAAGTCTAGTTTTTAAAAAGGAAAATTTATGGCACATTTGTGACTTGTTGCTATTATGAAACAACTGAAATAGACTGCTAAATGCTTGTCTAAAGTCAAAGCCGGTTTGGGATTTGTATCTGTAGGTGAGTCTACATTGTGTATATACATTGCTTAACACACACATTAGGGATGCGCAACAGCACCCAAACGTCTTTAAATTAGTATTTCTGTTGGACAGGTAATTTTCTGTTTTAAAACTATTTTAGTCACACAGAGCTGATGTAGATTGTGTTGTTTTATGAATGGGATATATGCACAGAAGTCCAGTCATTGAAATCATCCAGTGAAAGATTGATGTGACTATTTTTAGTTTCATAAGGGACCTTATACAGCATAAGTAACAACAACGCATCAGTAAATAGCGCTATTCTGTCTAGCCTGCTTTACTAAGGTGAAGCTGGTTTTATATTCACATCACATTAGTTCATTTTTGAACACTGACAGCCTGTGACACGCTCCCTATATTGTTCACCATGCTACTCTGAATATTGGGTCTGAAATAGCATGTAAGTATGGCTTAGTAATTAGTGTAATTCCTGTATGCCGCCAGCTAACCACTAAGCATACAGTAGTGGCTTTAGGATAAAGCACATGAGAGTGAGAGCAGCGATCCTTGCATGTATGAAATATTGCACATTATGACAAGTTTTGCTTAGGGATGTAACGGTATTGTAAATACCGTCATACCGCAATATAATTTTTTTTCGATATTACCGTAGTCGCATGACTCGGTAAAACTATAGATCTTCTGAGAAAATTTGCTCAGGCGAATGAAGCGAATGGGAGGTAGCGAAAACTACAATTCCCATCAGCCCAGGCTTGGCCATAATCCCTTGCGGTCTGTTGTCGCTACAGATCCAGTAATGCGGAAATGGAGTGTGCTGCTAGAAGCAGGGATGGAAAAGAGCTGGAAAACCCTAAAACGGGTGTTGTCGCCGCGCGCGTACTGAATAGCGGTGTTGTCGCGCGAGTTCTTATCAGCTGTGTTGTCGCGCGCGTTCTGATCAGCTGTGTTGTCGCGCGCGTTCTGATCAGCTGTGTGGTCGCGCGCATTCTGATCAGCTGTGTGGTCGCGCGAGTTCTTATCAGCTGTGTTGTCGCGCGCGTTCTGATCAGCTGTGTTGTCTCGCGCGTACTGTAAAGCGGGACGGAGGGTATGTCGCGTCGCGGGGGCACTTTTGATCATTTTGGAAGGGAACTTTCTATCCAAGACTAAAAAGGGCATGTGCACTGCACAGGTTGAGCCCTGTGTGTGCACGTGCCTGCAAGTTGGGGAATATGACTAATAATCAGTCATGGGGATTGCAGAAACACAGCACACTGTTCAGATTGATGCAGACATGAGACCTCTATCTTACTCATGGTTTGTCCTCTCAAGTGGGGGAAAGACAATGCACAACGTTACCCACTGCTGTCAACCTGGGCCAAGTCATATCTCTCTTGTCCCAGAAACCTCAGTCCCAAATGAGAGTGTTTTTTTCTGTTGCAGGGGACATTGTAAATACCCAGAGATACCAGCTTTTACCAGATTATATTTATATGATAATTTTCCTTTAAACCCATCTCTATCTAAGTGAGTGAGTGATTAAATGTTGAATGTGATGAGTTTTCAACACTACTAAATTGAAACTTAATTTTTTTACATGGTTTAATATTTTTTTGTTATTAAAATTGAAGTTCCTGTTTCAAAGCTTACAGATAGATGGCTATTTTGTATGTCATTGACACTTTTGGCACTTTTTTGGAGTATTTTCATAAGTTTTGTTTTTTCCTGTAAATGATTCAATAAATACCGTACCGTGACATTCATACCGAGGTATTACCGTACCGTGAAATTCTGATACCGTTACATCCCTAGTTTTGCTTGTTACACAACCGAAAAAATGGTAGATATAATACAGTTTTTCGTACAGAATTGTAGTCTTATAAAGTACTGTAAAGTTTTCTAACTGGCAAATGACATGAACTAGTGGGTCTTTGTCATCTTTAATGTGCATGCATGTGTTTCAGGAGGAGTGGCTTTGGACCGCAGAGGAGGGATTGTGTTCGAAAGATATTGTGCTAACCGCATTCTGCATCTTTAAGCCTTAAAATTTTTGGATGATGTCTCATGTTTTGGATGATTGTTCTTTTCACATGATCAGTTCCTCTTCTATCTTTGCATAATGATTTCATTCGAAGACGCTTCATTTAATTACCTTCGAATACAAACAGAAGCATATATGCATGTTAAAACTGTAAAAGCAGAATAGTGTTTAGGTGTAATAGGTGTTGATCTGAAACAAAAAAATCTATAATTTCATTAATCAAGTAACCATATAGCTTGTTTAATTGATCTAGTTCTTTAAATTAAAGCACATTTATTGTGCTGTTTAAAATTTGCTTTGGCTTTCACAGTATTAGATTGAAAGACCAGAGAAAGACAAAACTCGCCCACAGACCGTCGCTCATCAGTAAAGGAGTTGATAGCGGTCGAAAGACAAAAAGTGGACAAAAGAGACATACTTAAATGCCAGCTATGAACAGTAATGTGATCCCTTTGTCCACTTGTGAATGGATCGACAAAGAACACATCATAATACTAGGTGTGAATAGGGCAGTAGATGTTTTGTTTGCTGTTGTTGATGTAAACAATAAAGCAGCAGCTCATCTGCGTCTAAAGAGACACACAAGAGCGTTTTTGTTTCCACTCAGATGTGGACTTTTACAGCATGGAATAATAAAGGGTGCGTGAGGCATTTTGAACTGAAACTCAAGAGGGGCTTACCGATGCGGCATAACGCAGTGTGGCTACTCGCAGTAACATAACAGTAACATCTACTACAGTAAATAATTGAACAACTATTTGAACTGTACAACAGTTTGTAAATTATAAATTAACATTTATTTTATATTTTTTTTATTCTCAAACTTTGCAGCTTTTGTCACTGAAATGTATCTTTATAGGCTTCTGGAAGAACCTTTCCTGAGCCTCTTGGTTTGGAAAGTCAAAAATGTCTGGCCCATTTATTGAGACATTTATTAAACATGAAAGCATGAAAAATGTAGATGTGAACATGTCATGGCCAGAAGCAGCTTTACAAAAAATTATTTGTCCATTCATTTTACTGAGCTAAGTGCCTTATCATGGGTCACCAAAGCAGAAGGAACTGCCACAGGACAATTACAAACAATGCAATTTGGAAACACTGCAAATGATGAAAGATGAAAATTAGTTAAAATGCACATCTATAAATTGAATACTTGTTTTCTAAAAGGAAATAGGCCCATAAACGACTATTTATAGCAAAAAGGGCATTACAAGAAATTACATTATTAAATATTTATGTAAAAAGAAAAAGTTATCTAATTATTCCAGCCAGCTTTTAGTGGACTTGCAATATTGTCGAAACAGAACTTTCAGTTCTTCTATATAAAAAGGCCACATCCAATATTTTGCTCGTCTCCAACTATTGACAGAATGCGGGATGTATTTGAGGAACGGGCAGGAGACATGCAATTTCCAGAAGTTTATTATTTGTTTACGGGCATCCGGGAGTGTCTGTGCATTTGCAGGAGACTCCCGTAACTTCCAGGAGGCTTGGGATGTTTGCATCTGCAAATATTTTAGCTGCAGTGACGCAAGCACAGAAAAGAAATGACATGCTATTGTGTAAATAACATCTTACTTATGACTATTTAGCTTATTTATTAAAAAAAGTTGAGATCTGGCGCTATATAGATTATAGAATTAATGTGACTTGAAGAGGGCGGGGCACCCCCCTGATATATTGGTAGGGAAAACACTGTTTTACAAACGGCCGCAAACATTTTGCACGCTGCTTAAGTCAACTCTAAGTGGAAAAATTGCATTATGTTAGTCGCTTTTTTTTTATTCTACAATCAAATGAAAGCAGAGGCAGAGTTTCCGTTGAGGTGACAACAATGTTTGTGTTGTCAAGACGACTACGGAGACTTTTAAAGATGGAGGAGAGATATGTGGTTGCTGTTTTGAGTCATCCGGTGCACAAATCTTGAACATCACAAAATTATGAAATATTAAAATTATACCAACATCAAAAGCAATGTTCGCGCACAGTTCGCGTTTCCGTAACATAAAAGCTTGTTTTGTTTGATCAGCCCCTAAGGGTCCAATGATCACACCGAACGCACTTTTCCATTCTGAGAAAGCGAGGCGCACTGCAATGCCTTTATTTGTTGTCAAGAAAAAAAAAAGCTTTTTATGTCACTAGGCAATGACTAAATAAGCTGCCTATTGTGCGCGAACGTTGCTGTTAATATTAGTATAATATTAATATTTAATTATACTGTGAAATTCAAGATTTGTAAAGTCATACAGCTACAAATAACAGCGAACCCAAATCTCTCCTCCATCTTTAAAAGTCTCTGTAGATGTCTTGACAATACAAAAATTGCTGTCACCTCAACGTAAACCCTGCCTCTGCTCTGATGTAGCGTGCTTTTTCCACACAGTGTTTCCTTTTTTTCAACTGCAGGCGCACATCTTTAACGACAAAAACACAAGCGTAGTAGGCAGTTTAAATGCAAGTCGCACAGGGCGATTAATCAGTGCGTGAAACACTTGTGGTCCTTAGTAAATCGATGAAAAAGGCTCTTCTCAACACAAAAAGCCTGTTTGGTGTGATTTAAGGCCCTAAACAGTGTGTATAATGCAGCATTGTCAAATGACCTCACTTCTAACAGGGGTGTCCAAATGTTTTCTTATGAAGGGCCAAGAAAACAAACTTAATGGTGGGCTGAAGGTAAATATACCGAACAATTAAATTAAAGCTGGCATAGTAATTTCCTAATTTACTAATATTGAAAAATATATAGAAAAAGTAATTCAATGATTTTAATAACTATTTCCAAGTGACTGGTTGCAGCTGGAAGGGCACCTGCTGTGTAAAACATGTGCTGGATAAGTTGGCGGTTCATTCTGCTGTGGCGACACATACTGTCTATCTTTGAGTGATAGTAGTTACATTTTTAAAAAACTGATTCATGCACAACAATTAATTAAAACATTTAATTTCAGTTGACTTTTTTGTTGCTCAACAATTAAACAAACAAAAGGTTATGTTAAATTAGAAATGACAATCTCTGGCATTTGCTGCAACCTTCATTCTAATTCTTCTCAGATGGGATGGCAGGCCAAATGATAGGTTACCCTACTTTGAGCATGTCTGTTTTATAATAATACAAATAATTCCTTGCATTTATATAGCACTTTTCTGGGAACTCAAAGTGATTTAGTGATGTTCAAGGGATCTCCTCATCCACCACCAGTCTGCACCATCCAGCTAGATGACGTGACAGCCTATTGGTGGAGAGGAGACAGAGGGATGAAGCCAATTATGATTTGGGGTATATCAATTATGATATCCTTGGATTTGTAACAACCAAAAAGAGCCAGGATCTCTGTTCAACATCTCATCCTAAGATAGTGTGTAGAGTGTATAGAGTCCTCATCAAAATATTGTGATGGGATCCACATGGACCGCAGGGTGAGCATCACCTGCTTGCCTCACTAACACCTTTTCCAGCAGCAACCTAGTTTTCCCATGTCATCTCCTATTCAGATACTTTCCAGGAGCAGCCCTGCTTTAGGGACGACCATGTGAGAGCTACAGAAAGCTAGCTGCAGTGATGCTAAATGCAAACATTTACATACATTTTATATTTAGTGATTTAGCAAATGCTTTTATCCAAAGCAACATACAAATGAGGATGACAGAAGCACTTTAAACTGAAAATGTTGGGCAGAATCTGGGATGGTCAACGTCGATCCTGGAGGGCCATTGTCCTGCAGAGTTTGGCTCTGACTCTATTTAAACACACCTGCACAAGCTTATCAATGTCTTCAAGATGACTGGGTGAGTTTGATTAGGGTTGGAGCTAACCTCTGCATGACTGAAGTTGCCCATCCCACTCCATATTGATTATAGGATGCTATTTTGAACATACTTTGCTGACCCATTAACATTGTGTGCCTTTTTGTGCATATTATGCAGGTCCTCTCTTATCATGCCTCCGCTGCGGAGGAAGAGACGCGGGCGCTCCAGGTAACGGCGGTAAATTACATTTTGTCATTATACCAAATAAAAATATGACATCAGGATTGTGTGTCTGCCATTTAAACTACACTGTGGATGTTGGCCAGCATTTTCCCATTTTATCGATTCAGGAAATCTGCTTGTTTGATGGTGCACATACAATGCTGCGATTTTGTAGTTTTGATTTATTTATTTTTCATTATTTTACTTTTTATTTATTTATATTTTATTATTTTCTCATAGAAATCATTGATGCTTGTGTGGTCGTGGCTCATACTGTGTGAGAGGATATTATAAGCTAACCAGCATCACCCATCAATTTTAACATGGCGTTAAAAAGTTTCAAGATCTGTTGGCTTGAGTTGTGAAGTGTGTGCAGTAAAAATACCCAATCTGTTTATCTATGTGAAGTCAACTCAGGCGTATTCTGAAAACGTAGCCCTATAAACATTTCTAGGGATTTTGAATTATGTAGCCAGAATTATTTATGGCTGCATGTTGTCTTTAAAACGAACGCTACAGGGCGATATGATGCAGCTTACCTCCGTATGGACAACTTGTTTCCAGTTTGTCCAGTTAGCTCGCTGTGTACGTCAGTGGACTTGAGACGCAGAGCAGAGTTGACCGCAATGAGCCTGAGCTATGTGAAGTTGACCAATCAGGAGGATAAACTCATTGAACAGCGAACTCTGTATGATGCCTCATTCATGACAGGGTCTTCAGAGATACTATACCACATACATCACACACATTGTGGTGACCAGGCATCCTGGTTTCTGAACACTGAAAGCAATGTTCATAGAACATGAAATTTCATGTGATTGCTTCAGGGTTTGCCAGGTCATGAAATCTCGTCAAATAAAAATGCAGAGTATATCTTCCTCCTCAATATACCCATTTTCAAAGGAACTTACTTGTGATCTGTGCATGGACATAAGATCGTCCACTTATAAGAATTGGCACCATGTATGCTCACCTTAAGTCAAAGCTATTGTAAAGTAGCTGAGTGTTGGTCAGTCATTAGACATTGGTCAGTAATGCAAATATCTCATTTTAACTCAGTCCAGTTTGGCATGTACAGTAGATGTCAAGACAATCAGGAAAATCTACTGAGGTTTGCATTAAGAATTAGAATGGTGAAGAAAGAGGTTGTTGACTAGTCAGACAGGCTAGTCTGAGTATTTCTAAAACTCCACATGTACTAGGGTTTTCGCACACAACTATCTGGTTTACAGAAGATTGTCCGTAAAAAGAAAAGACATCCAGTGAGCAGAGGTTTTGTGGGTGAGAATGCCCTTAGTGGTTTGAGTTTATAGGAAAGCTCGACAATACTGAACAGTACAAAACTGAAAAAAGTTGATTGATCTGATGTGTCTTGATACTGCTTGAATTTGGCATAAATGAGATGAAAACATTGGTTTGTACTGATGGTGGCTATTATGGAAATAATCCACTTTTCTATTTTGTAAAACACTGCAAACCACTATGGTTAACAGTTTACAACAGGGTTGCTCAACCATGTTCCTGGAGATCTACCTACCTGCAGAGTTCAGCTGCAACCCTGATCAAACACACCTGCATTTAAATGAAGTGCTCCTTCAGATACTACTTAGTTGGTTTAGTTGTGCTTGTTTAGGGTTGGAGCGGAACTCTGCAGAAGGGTAGATCTCCTGGATCAGGGTTGAGTACATCTGGTTTTTAACTGGCATCTGGGATCTAACTGGCAACTTTCCGCATGATAGTCGGTTGCTCTAACAAGGTTGCTAAAGACCATGGTCTCTAGCGTCTTTCACTAGAGCACCTTTTCAGGATCAGAGAAGTGAGGTTTATCTGCAGAGCACTTCACTAGCTGGCCTTTGTTACACTTACCTCCCTAAACCTTACTCCCATTCGGGTCACGACACCAACGTAACCCCGTCGGTTCTAAACCACCAAACCCGCTCCGAGGTGGGATGGAACTCTCCGCATGGGAGTTGGTTGCTCTGACAAGGAGGCTAACAGAGGAGTGATGTTTACCAGCACAGCTCTTCACCAGCTGACCTCTCTTACACTAATACAAATATCCATTAGTTTAAATATATATATATATATATATATATATATATATATATATATATATATATATATATATATATATATATATATATATATATTTAAATATATATATTAAATATATATATATATATATATATATATATATATATATATATATGTATATATATATTTAGTTTGATTCACTTTTAGAATGCTATTTTGTGAATATTACCATGTCGGAAGGTGAAGAGTGCTGAGGAGTATTTAACAGAAAGTATTAGTGCTGCTTAATTGACTACATTATTAGGTATCTAAATAAGTTATATTATAGTAAAAGAAAACTTAAAATTATGCTTTCACTTTTATTTATATAATAATCAATAATATATTGATTCAAAACTTCGCATTGAATTTTTTTTCATTTATAGACTACACACAATTTTTAATATTATAATTTATTTTAAGCTTGTTGTAGCTTGGGAAAAAAGCTGCAGTTTAATCATTTTCCCAGTACTAATTCTGTCAGTAGATGCATTTTAGTGAAACATTGGGCTTTAAGAGTCAGAAAACTGAGTTATATCAAATACACGTCCTGTTCTTATGTCCCATGTTGATGCATTCGTCTCCAAAACCCGACAGATGGACAAATCTAAGCTTGTTTTTATTAAAACAAATATAAATATGCATATAATAAATAATACTAATAGTAATAATAACATTATACAAATGCAAATTCTCATGAATAGACCAACAATGCGCCTTAACACACCTCCTTAGCCCACCCATGAGTCCACAAAGTAGTGGATTTGCTATTTAAACAACGTGGCGCAAAATGTGAAAAAAATTAAACTTGCGCTGCCAACACATCTTGTGCCTTATTGCGTCGGGTGTATAATAGCACCCCTTACATTGAACATTCATTAATTATATCATACAACTAATATTAATGCTGGGAGCTCATACGGTATTATGCTTTTTTTTACATATGACCTTTCATGTTGTGTGTAATCTAGCTATTTATACATTTACATTCAATCATTTGGCAGCATTTAATCAGCTGGCAGAAACTTTTATGCAATACAACTTACAAGCAAAGGTATTACAATTAATATTAGCAACAAAAACACAACATGTAAATACTTAGTATACTTGCAAATGCTTATGATATAGTCTGATTTATTTAAAAAAATAGGTGACCTCCAAAATCCTTAAACCTTTAAATTAGCATAAGCGCACTTTTAGTTTTTTTTCTCCAGGTTTTTTATTCTACACAGTGTTTGTAAAACAAACCAGGAATTTCGTAGCTTCAGTCACGCTCTGGAAATTTCCCCGAGAGCACAGGTTGCTTGGATACAGCACTCCGATATGGAAAACCTGCACTGATTAGGCCTGCGGGAGTAATCAGGCAATTAAGACACTGGCAGAGGCAGGATTTCAGCTTCAGTTGAGAGTCATTTGCTTGTTAATTACACCAATTACTCTTAAAGTGAAGGTCAGCATGCACATTTACTATTTGTTTTATTCATAAGGCATGTAAAACACACATAGAAATGCTTAATTTGCAGTATGATAGAGTAGTAAACACTAATATCGGTTTGGTTAGTTTATTAATAACTAAATTGTACTTTAAGGTGCCATAAAATGAAAAAGTTATTCTCATATAAATAACTTGGACAAATCAAAACAAAATCTTTACTTGGACGATCTACATGGGATTATTAATATCCAGACTCCAGAGCATTTGATAGGCCACAATGTTTCTTACAATGATATTTTCCACTCATTTTTAAGTTTGTCTAAGCTTCTACTACTTACTATGTATGTGGGACACTTATTTTAAAAGAATAATTAAGCAGTTTTGTGAAGTAGGCAGCTTGCATGATCTTGTCTGTTCCCAACATGTTAGAATGCAAAATGTGGGATATGCAGAAAATTCAGAAACTCAATGCCACATAAGGTCTGTTAAAATGTATCTTTTGTTAATTTATTTTTTATAACTTTTATTTTTATTTAGTTTACTTTTTACAATACAGAACAATAATTTAACAGGACAAAAAGACAAAAAAAAAAAGCCAAACTCATAAGATTGTTACATCTCTTTCAATTACCAAATGGGGATGTCTTTATATAACCTATATATCCAATTTATCCAACACTTCCTAAAAATATCCATTTTCATCCTCAATATAAATGTCAGTTTTTCCATTACATGAATTTCTTCAAGGGCAACATGATTGCGCAGTAGGTTGGCTGTCGCCTCACAGCAAGAAAGTCAGCTGGGCCAGTTGGCATTTCTCTGTGGAGTTTACGTGTTCTCCCCATGTTGGTGTGGGTTTCCTCCAGTTGCTATGGTTTCCCCCACAGGTCCAAAGACGTGATATAAGCTAAATTTTCTGTAGTGTATGAGTGTGCATGGATGTTTCCCAGTGATGGGTTGCAGCTGGAAGGGCATCCGCTGGATATGTTTGCAGGTCATTCCACTATGGTGACCCCTGATTAAAAAAGGGAAGGAATGAATAAATGAATGAAAGAAACTGAAACGAAACGAAACCACTGCTTACGTTTCAACGTTGAGTCTTTAAGCCAGTTCCTTGTTATAGTCTTTTTGCATACCACAAGAAGAATCTTACACACATATTGGTCACCTCTGGGGACAGTGTCCTTAATATCTCCCTTAAACAAAAATATTGCAGTCATAGGAACTCTGTATCCAAACACCTTAGAAATAACATTCTGCACATCATTTCAAAAAGGTTGAATTTTTCCTACAGCTTCAGAAGATATGGGTATGACCTGCTTCTGCCTGAGGTCTGTTTGCTTTTAATCTTGGGTGTTATAAAGAAGCATATAAGGCATTTCCTGGAAAATTCTGTCCAAACTTGTGAACTAGTGGTAGTTGGGTGTATTTCCCACATATCATACCAGCCGTCTTCTGAAATTTTAGACTTTAATTCTTTATCCCATTTTACTTTTACATATAGTGTGGACTGGGACCCATGACTAGGGCCAGACAGAGTCAGCGGACATTTTTTGCTATTTCTGCAGATAATTTTATAAAAATAATCTGCATTTATTTAAAAGTATCATAACTAAAACCTTAATATATATATATAATATAAGGTTTTTAACTTATTTAATAATTACAATGCAAATCCAATTAGATCCACTTATTTGGTAAAAAATCAAGTCAATCATATTATATATCTACTAAAAGGCAAAAAATATTAGAAACTGTTAGAAACTGTATTGTAAAAAAATCATATAAACATTTTCATATTAGTCTATATTGTTACTGAAATAAAAAAAACTGAATAAATGTAAAATTTGACACATTTACACAAGTAAATACATAGACTCAATGATGGACTAAAAATCTGGGTAAATCGGCAGATTTCTGCATGCACAGATTCCGTGTGCGCCTACGCATGACCGATCAACACTACACGAACAGAGGGGATTACTTTTAGTATTGTGTAATTTTAGGCATTCATCATCATTTTAGTGAGTGAAGAGATATTTTTTATTCTGATTTTCCTTTTTTTTAATTAAAATAATCTCTTAGCTGTAGATATTTTAAAAAAATCTTGATTGCCAAGTCCAAACTTATCCTTTCATTTTTATAACTTTCCATTTCTTCGTTTTAAATTACACAGCACAGTGATGTTATTCCCTTCTCCCTCCAACATTGAAATGTTGAGTCTTCCTTCCCTGACTTAAATTCCCTATCCCAAGTAATCCACCTGAGTATTCCATGTTTCTTTCCCCAATTTAAGATGTTTGACAGTTTGAGTCCTTTTGTTAATATAAAATGTATATTGTAAAATTTGATGCAAATGTTTATAATGAGGCAACAGGCACACATAAACAGCTTGTAGTAAGTGTTTAATACAGGTTTATGCATCAAGTCATATCACACAGCTCTTTTTCAGAAGTGAAAGGATGAGTAAAACTCATCTTTTTAGGTTGAGATTGGTTTTTAATTCCTCTCTCTTTTTTCAGATACGTCAAACCCACAAAATACAACTGTAAATACATCCTGTTTGCAACTTTTGTTGGGTATAATTATAGTTTAGCCTGTATTTTATCCATACACAACTGAGGAACTAACTAGGTTACTCTGGTGATGTAAAGTCAACCTCTCTAGCAATTCAGTTGAAAAGATTGTCATTTAACAAGGCATTGATTTGATAAAATATTTTTCTATCCGCTGAAATATCATAATTTGGCTAATTAATATGTACAACCCTTCCAAATATGGTCAAAACCAACCATATCATATTTGGGCCAATTCCTAGGGTTGGAAATATACCTTTAAAACCATTTCTGGAAAATCTTACCTAAGCCACAAAACTTCGGTGTAGATTTAAGAGATCGGTTTAATGTATGGCACCTTTAATTTATTTACTTAGCTAGCTATTAAAACTATAGCATGTCTGAAGGTAATTCTGGTTTCTGTTTGTCTACTTAAGCACATAGAAACAACAGGAGATAGGACATTATTTATGGGCTCTGCATTAAATGATGGACCATTTTCAGCAAGAGCAGACAAATCAAGCGCAGCACAGCTAAATGCTCATCTTGTGCACTGCAAACTATGCTGATGGCAGCTCATTGATTATTTATGCCTGACAGACAGCGATCTCCTTCCAGGCAGTTTGTTTGTCTGTTGAGTGAGTGAAGTGAATTAGTGAGGCTGTTCAGATGTGTGTGTGTGTGTGTTTGCTGTGTTTGTGAGTGACTTAAATGTATTTGACTTTGTGTTCAAGTGTAATATGTAAATATTGGCCTGTCCTACTTCCACAGGCAGCTACGATCCCCTCCGCTCAGTCTCTCAGACTGATGGACTACAGTTTCAGTGATTTTGACCTGACAGATGCTGAGACGACCCAGGCAACCATCCGCATGTTTGTGGACCTCAAGCTTGTGCAGAATTTTCAGATAAAGTACAAGGTACCTGTTATATTCTGTTATTGATACTGAGATCATGTCATTTATAGGGAGAAAAATGTCTTTTGATCTGGGTCAAATACAAATCACACACAAGCACCCATAGCTTCTTAGCAACTGTACTATCTAGAGATGCACCGATCCCAATACTTGTATCGGATATCGGTTCAATACCGCATATTTGTGCTGGATCGGGTATCAACCAGCTGGTATCGATCCAAATCTGATTTTGCGCATGCGCTATATTCTGTGTAATTTATTAGCCAACAAAAACCTTGAAGGTATTATAAGGCACTAAAAAGTTGCCATGTAGGCACACTATATCCTGAATGTCCTGAAGCCATTTTATAGTTCAATGTTAAGTACAGTTGAATATTTACATGCTTAAATTCATGTCGACTTCAGCGCTTCCCTCCGCTGCGCCTGTCAATCATTCTCCATTCATTCACAATCAAACTGCGTGTCACATTCGTTTATGACAACACAAAAAAATTTTCAAAGCCTATTTGTAGCTGTTAGTTTAAATAATCAGTGGACAAATGGATTTAGTTTTGCATTAAATGGCTCCATTTTGAACTGCCGCAAGGAGTTCACTGCTGTTTCTAAACCATGTTGCGCTTTGTGTGTTAGATCAGCAAATTGCATTCGCTATAAAGAAGTAGAAATGGTTATTACCTGCGCTTCACACACAAAGTAGGCCTACCTGAAACTTTAAATTAGAAAAGGCTCAATAATACAGTGGACAGTTCCTCAACGCAGGCTGTGTCTTAGTGATGCATCAAGCTCTTCATTCATGCACTGGCTGCACAGACGCAACATGCGTTACTCCGTAAAATTATTCTCACAATGAGTTTATGTTCTCTCATCCTCCCAACTGAGTTTACTCTTCCGAGGAGAATACTTTCAGTGCTGTGAATAGATTGTAAAGCCTGGCTGGCTGTGGTCAAAGTAGTTTATTAAATTAAGTAAAACTGACGGGCGAAATGTGGATTGTCATTAACAGAAAATTATTTAGCCTAATATAGGCTACTCTGAAACTAAGTATTTCACTGTACACTGAAAAAAGTGTTGCATGCAGAACTGTTGCAAACAATTTGTTTGTGTTGAATTTAAACAAACAAATTAAGTTTAGTAATGTTCAACTTAGTTTGTTTGTTTAAATTCAGCCCAAATAAATTGTTTACCACCTCTTAACATAAAGAAATTGAGTAAATCCAAGGAATCATCTTTGAATAATTTTTTTCAGTGTAATATTATTTATAATAATATTTGATTTAACAGACCAGTTTGTGTTTGTGTGCCGGAGCATATAAGCGGACCTTGTTTTAAACTTCATCTCAAATTTTGTTTACTTTGTAGATAACTGACCAACAAAAAATAAAAAAATTTAAGATTAAGATACAAAATATACCAAAATTTGCTCCAAAAAGATATTATTACAGACAAAAAAAATCATTTCAGTCAAAAATAAATGAACAATGAACACAACTGTGTGGGTGGATGATTTGCTTCACTCCATGAAAAGTAAGGATTTAATTTAATGCTCCACTGTAATTGTGGTATCACAAACCTGTCATATATTTGCTAAATGTTTAATATAAGTCATTATTTTAAAGGTTATGTGCTGAAGATCTGATTTTTTTCTCTGTGCTAATGTGCTTTCAATTTTTCCATCTAAATCACAGCAAGTTTAGGCGAGGGAATGTTATTAAGTAAAACTGCCCTCAGGCAGTTTGGTTTAGTCTGCGTCAAACCTGCAGGAATAAATCAGGCTTTACAAAAACGCTCATTATTTTACCATCGATTAGGGTCAATAGCAGTAGCCGATTCTTTTACAGATTTCAAAGAAAAATCCTAATATACAAAAGAAGCATTAGCTGGACCACAGCTGATCAGTTTCAACAACTGATCAAATAATGTAGCCTAATTTACAGCAAGCATCATGTTTTTTGTTAGATTGTGCCATCTGTCATGTACAGTTGAAGTCAGAATTATTAGCCCCCTAAGTTATTAGTCTCTCAGTTCCCCTTCGGGGGGAACTTCAGCACTATAAGTGGATTTGATTGTAAAATCCACGCATTGGGAGGTTCGGTTCAGAAGCTACTCATCTGAAAGAGTATTGAACGGGCCAATTAAGAATGAATTGGCAGCGCAAGCCTGCGCAGGTGAGCGGCATAAGCAATCAACTGAGTATATAAGCTCACCTGGCGCCAGCAGACGCTATCCTTTTCGCTTCAGAGACTTTCTGATCGAGTCGATGAGGGTTCCTCCTGCTGTGACCAAAGATTCTGAGCGAACGAGAGCATTCTCCCGGTCCAGAGTGTGTACACGCAGTGGCAGACGGTCGAGCTGGGTTTCTCCCTTGCCTGGCGTTCTTTGGGTCCGGTCCTCCAGAGCGGTGCGTATAAAGTTGCAAACTTCACAGAAAGAGCAACACAGTCGTGCAGCACGTCCTTATCAGGACGGCGCTCCGACTGTGCGTTTCTGGATGCGGTGGTTTCCTGTCCTCAGATGATGGGCGCGGGCACTGCGTTACATGTCTGGGGGTCCAGCATGTTAATGCGCTGCTCGCGGGCAGTTCATGTCGTCATTGCGATGCCATGACTGTTGCGCAAGATCGCGGTAAGCCTTTGCAAAGGGCGAACCACCCCAGTTGTCCCCTGCTCTGCAGCGGGCACTCGGGCAGATCTGAGGGTTTCAGCGAGAGATAATCCGTCGCCCACGGGCCCGCGGACCTCCCGCTCCTCTAAGCGCTCCATCCAAGCTTCGGGCGGGGGAAGCGATCCGTCTAACAGATGGTAGCCCTTACGCCCGATGACACCGGAGACCAGATGTCCACCGCGGCATCGGAGGGTGGGCTTTCATTGTCCGATGATGATCCAGACCCGCTCGCCCCCTTCGGGCTGGTGAGCGCTGTCACTACGGATCCTGAAACGGACATGTTAGCCGTGCTTTCCCGGGCTGCTTCGGCCGTGGGTTGGAGATGGTTTATCCCCCAGCTCCGCGGCCGGACCGACTAGAGGGGCGTTCCCTTCTTCCCGGAGGTGCACAGTAGGCTCACGCGGTCTTGTAAAGCACTTTTTTTTCTGCTCGTGCTGCGTGTTCCTCCACCCTAACCACTCTTGACGGTGAAACAGCCAGGGGGTATGTGGCGATTCCTCAGGTTGAGTGCGCGATGGCGGTAAATCCGCGCGGCGCCTCTTCTTGGCGGGGTCCGCCTCGTCTCCCATCCAAAGCCTGTAAGTTATCTACCTCCCTCGGAGCTAGAGCTTACATAGCTGCGGGCCAGGCTGCTTCCGCCTTGCATGCGATAGCCACCTACCAGCGCTACCAAGCGCAGGCGCTGGCCGAGCTGCACGAGGGTGGGTCCAACCCAGGCTTACGAGCTTCGCACCGCCGCCGACTTAGCTCTTCGGACTACTGAGTCCGCTGCGTGTGCGTTGGGGAGGACGATGTCCACATTAGTGGTCCAGGAGCGCCACCCCTGGCTGATATGCGCAAAGTCGACAAAGTCCGCTTTCTTGACTTCCCCATATCCCCAGCCAGGTTCGGCGACACTGTCTGTGAATTCACCCAGGAATTCAAGGCGGTGAGAGAGCAGTTGGTGGGTGATGTCTTATCGGCGGTCCGTAGCCCGCTCCGCCCGCCGTGCCATTCATACCTGCTCCTCGCCGAAGGCGCCCGCCTACGAGAGCTGCTCCGCCCCCGCACACGCCTCCGGCGAAGCGAGCGCGTCGGGCACCTCGGAAGCAGGCAGCCCCCCTGCCCAGAACGCCGCTAAGTCCGGCAACGGACCGCGAAGCGCCCCTGGGACAGGCCATCTGGAGAAGAGGGAACTTGCTCTTTCCCCGCTGGAGGGCGGGGCCCCATTTCCAACGGCACTTTTTACTGCCATGAAAACATTATGAAAGGGCACTTTTCACTTCCCCAGATGTGACAGCCCGAAATCTGCCAGTCTGGGACGCTATGCTTTCTTGCTTGCAGATTCGGTGCGTTTCGCCAGTGGCTCACGAGCGCTGGGAGGACGGTCTCCTTTCTCCCACCCCTCGAGCCTCCCCTCCGGAGCTCGGGTTTGGAGTGAGAGCAAATATCTCACCTCCAGCTTTTCCGTGGGACCCGCGAGCTTCCCGGATCAGCACACCCACTCCGCGCTGCCCCACTGCTGGTACGTCAGCGATTGTAGCGATGAGTCCATTAGCGAGAGCTCTGCCTGCCTGGTTAGCGCGGGCCAGCTCTTCGCGGTGGCTCATACGCACAATCAGACTCGGCTATGCGATTCAGTTCGCGAAACGGCCCCCCAAGTCACGGGTGTGTATTCACCAGGGTCAGCCCCCTGTCCGCCCCTGTCTTGCGAGAGGAGATTGCTGTCCTCCTGGCGAAGGATGCAATCGAGCCGCTCCCTCCAGCCGAGATGGAGAGCGGGTTTTACAGCCCACGCTTCATCGTGCCCAAAAAGAGCGGTGGGTCATGGCCAATCCTAGATCTGCGCGTTTTGAACCGCTGCCTGCACAAGCGGCCGTTCAGAATGCTCACGCAGAAGCGCATCCTCCGGTGCGTTCGTCCTCTGGGTTGGTCTGCAGCATTAGACCTGATGGACGCGTATTTCCATGTCTCCACTCTTCCTCGCCACCGACAGTTTCTGCGGTTTGCGTTTGAAGGTCGAGCTTGGCAATACAAAGCCCTCCCCTTCGGGCTCTCTCTGTCTCCGCGGGTCCTCACCCCCTTCGGCTCGCGGGCATTTGCATACTCAATTTCTTTACGACTGGCTGATTTTTGCCCTCTCTCGGAGCAGTTGATTATGCACAGAGACAAAGTGCTCTGGCACTTCCACCTGTGGGGGTTTCAGGTCAACCGAGAAAAGAGCAAACTCGCCCCCGTGCAGAGGATCTCTTCTCTGGGGCTGGAGCTGGACTCGGTCACCATGGCAGCGCGCCTCTCCGGAGAGCGCGCTCAGCTGATGCTGTACTGTCTGAGAGAGCTCGACAGTAAAATAGTGGTCCCACTGAAACTATTTCAGAGGCTCCTGGGGCATATGGCATCCGCAGCCGCTTCATGCCGCTCGGATTATTCTATATGAGACCACTTCAGCACTGGCTTCACGATCGAGTCCCCAGACACGCATGGCACGCGCGCGCACACCGAGTCTCTGTTACTGCGCTGTGTCGCCGCGCCCTCAGCCCTTGGAGCGACCCCTCGTTCCTACAGGCCTGGGTGTCTCTAGAACAGGCGTCCAGTCTTGTTGTCGTTTCAGCAGACACTTCCAACACGGGCTGGGGGGCTGTGCGTTGCGGGCATGCGGCTGCGGACCTGTGGAAAGGTACCCAGTTGCATTGGCATATCGCCTGGAGCTGTTGGCAGTGTTCCTCGCTCTCCACTGTTTTTTTCCGGTGCTGGAGCGGCAACACGTGCTGGTCAGGACGGACAGTACGGCGGCGGTGGCGTATATCAGCCGTATAGGGGGTATGCGCTCTCGCCGCATGTCTCAGCTCGCCCGCCGTCTGCTCCTCTGGAGTCATCCGCGGCTGAAATCGCTGCACGCCATTCATATTCAGGCAAGCTCAACCGTGCAGCCGATGCGCTCTCACGGCAGCCTTGCGTCCTGGAGAATGGAGACTCCACCCCGAGTCTGTTCAGCTGATATGGGCGCGATTCGGGGAAGCCCAGATCGATCTGTTGCTTCCCCCGAGATCGCTCATTGCCAGTTGTTTTTTTCCTGACAGAGTGCTCTCGGCACGGATGCACTGGCTTACAGCTGGCCTCGGGGCACGCGCAAATACGCGTTTCCCCCAGTGAGCCTGCTCGCGCAGTTACTGTGCAAGGTCAGGGAGGACGAGGAACAGGTTGCTGGTTGCGCCCCTCTGGCTCAACCGGACCTGGATGTCAGAGCTCTCCCTCGCGATAGCCCTCCCCTGGCAGTCCCTTCGAGAGAGCACCTACTCTCTCAGGGACAGGGCACCACCTGGCACCCTCGCCGATCTTTGAAGAGATTTTTAGACGCGAGGAAGACTTAGGTAACCTCCGATTGCGGTGGCTAATACCGTCACTCGGGCTAGAGCCCCCTCCCCGAGCGCGCCTATGCCCTGACGTGGAGTCTATTCACTGAATGGTGTGTCTCTCGCTGAGAAGACCCCCGTAATTTGCCAGATCAGCGTTGTGCTTTCTTTACGCCGAGAGAAGTTGGAGAGCAGGCTGTAGCCCTCCACACTCAAGGTTACGTGGCTGCCATCTCCGCTCTTATAACGCGGTGGCTGGCAGCACCGTGGGAACGCATAACCTCATCATCCGGTTCCTCAGGGGCGTTAAGCGAATTAATCCACCCCGCCCCCTCTCATGCCCTCTTAGGATCTCGCCCTCACGCGTCAGATCCCTTCGATCCTCGACTCAGTATTTTTCTGTCCCTGAAGACAGCTCTGCTGGTCGCGTTGATATCGATTAGAGGGTCGGGGACCCGGAGGCATTTTTCGGTCAGTGACTCGTGCCTGTAATTGGGCTGGCTTCTCTCACGTCCTGAGACCCCGCCCGCGATATGTGCCCAAGGTTCCTACCACTCCGTTTTAATACGAGGTAGTGAGCCTGCAAGCGCTGCCCTCGGAGGAGGCAGACCCAGCCCTTCTTATTGTCCAGTTCGCGTTTTGCGTATTATCCGGACCGCACTCAGAGTTTAGATCATCTGAGCAGCTCTTCGTCTGTTATAGCGGTCGGCAGCAGGGAAGTGCCGTACCGAAATAAGTTCCCACTAGATTGTGGATGCCTTTTTTTCTCTATCAGAGCCGAGATGAGCCGCGTCCCCCGAGAGCGCGTGCGCACTCCACTTGGAGCTTCGCATCCTCTCGAGCGCGCGCACGCGGCGCCCCTCTAACAGACATCTGTAGAGCTGCGGGCTGGGTAACACCCAACACATTTGCAAGGTTTTACAATCTGCTAGTGGAGCCGGTTTCCTCAAGGGTATTAGGTAACCCTTGGTGATTGAGGAAACAATTCGGTAGGGTGTTGAAACACGCTTGCTGCGCCATTTTCCCTAACACGGAGATACGTGCGCCTTTTTATCTGTCAGTAAAGTTCCCCGTCAGGTGAGCCCTGCAGATTCCTCCGTGGCCCCCAGCACTGACTCAGCGGAGGAGTCACTTGCTGGCCCACTACGTTGTAGGTCTGCCCGCTGGTCAGCCCGCGTTTTGGGTAAAGGTGCCTGCTATGAGTGATCCCCACTAGGCGATCCCATATGCTTATTCCGCCACGGTTAAGTCCCGCCCCCTGGCCGGACCCGTGTCTTCCCTCCCCGCTAACCACTCTTTTGCTATGCGTACTCCCCCTTTTTAGGGCTAGTCCATATGTAATTCTGCCATCTATCCCCCCTTGGGTAACGGATGGCCTCCGCAGCATCCTCCCTATCGGGATTGCACGCTTCCCAACGTACTGTCGTATTTTCCTAGAATTATCTAGATGCTCACGACTTCCCAAAAAATATATATAAATCTGTAAAACTTCTGTTGAAGTAGGATAAATTAGGGCCAGGGACACGTTGGAGGACCGCGCCCCCCATGATGTGGGTGCGTCACGCTTGCTTGACTATCTCCTCATCGGGGGTGTTGGTAAGGTGCAGTCATTATGGCGCTTTCAATGGGCTCCCAATGCGTGGATTTTACAATCAAATCCACTTATAGTGCTGAAGTTCCCCCCGAAGGGGAACGTTCGAGGTTACTAAAGTAACCCTTCGTTCCCCGAGGAGGGGAACGGAAGCACTATACTCCGTCGCCATAATGACTGTCCCTTAGCTGTTGAAAGTCTCTTCAGCTTAAAAAGGATAGCGTCTGCTGGCGCCAGGTGAGCTTATATACTCAGTTGATTGCTTATGCCGCTCACCTGCGCAGGCTTGCGCTGCCAATTCATTCTTAATTGGCCCGTTCAATACTCTTTCAGACGAGTAGCTTCTGAACCGAACCTCCCAATGCGTGGATTTTACAATCAAATCCACTTATAGTGCTTCCGTTCCCCTCCTCGGGGAACGAAGGGTTACTTTAGTAACCTCGAACGTTTATTTGTTTCCCTGTTTTCTGTTTAAGAAAAATAATATTTTTTTAGCAGAATTCTAAACAAAATAGTTTTAATACCTCAGTTCTAATAATTAATTTATGTTATATTTGCTGCGATGACAGTAACCAATATTTTACTAGATATTTTTCAAGACACTTTTATACAGCTTAAAGTGATATTTAAAGGCTTAAATATGTCAATTAGGTTAATTAGGCAGGTTAGGGTAATTAGGCAAGTATAATGATGGTTTGTTCTGTAGACTATCAAAAACAAAAAAGCCTAAAGGGGCTAAAAATTTTGTCCCTAAAATGGTGTTTAAAAAATTAAAAACTGCTTTTATTCTAGCCAAAATACAACAAATAAGACTTTCTCCGGAAGAAAAAAATATTATCAAACATGCTGTGAAAATTTCTGTGCTCTGTTAAACATAATTTGGGAAATATTTTAAAAAAGAGAAAAAAAATCAGGGGGGGGGGTGTTGGGGCGGTGGGGGCGCAAATAATTCAGACTTCAACTGTATAGTAGGCCTATAGGTCTGTTATGTTTACTAAAGAAGAAATATTATTTGAGTTTATCATCAGAACTATAGAACCTGTATTATGCTTTAAAAAGCATCATGCAACAGCATGAGCATCCGGATCGGATCTGTATCCGTCGATACTACGAATTTTGGTATTGGGATCAAATCAGTTAAAAAAAAATTTGTATCGTTACATCCCTAGTACTATTTCCTGTCCCAGTTCTTGTTCATGCTTTGAATCTGATATATATTTTTCAGGATGATCAAAAAAGGTAATGTCAAGCCCTGCATGGTAGACTCTTAATCAGAGTATTGTCTTTATCGCAATGAAATCAAATTAATGGTGTCCATGTAAACATACTCAGTGTCACTGTCTGAATGTACAGATTTATACTGGCAACTATTCTATTGCTTTCCTTACTCTTTTAACCAAAATATAGGTTAAAACATGCTAAGATGGATATCTTGACATTTTGTATAATTGCTGTTCATTTAGATAGCATTAACAACCAATACAGTAATATAATTTAATATATTTCAGATAATTTTGCCAAGATGGCCAGTCAGTTTGAGAAAACTCAATATTTATTTAGTTTATTACATAGAGATTCCATTTTGAGTTGTGATTATGGAATGAGTTTATCATTTTACAGTGTCATTAAGCACCTTTTAAAAACAAATTGTCCAATCTTTAGCAACTTCCTTTGAAAATGAGTTTGTCATGTGAGGCAGTAATGTGACTAATACAGCTAACATGGTAAATGACATAGTAAGGCAAATGTTATGGATACTGTCCATTTCGACAGTTTATTAAAGATTAATGTCAGTTTGTACATGCCCATATTGCCTCTCTTCAAGGGACACAGAATGTTTATTGGGAGCTATTGTTCAGCAGGAGAAGCATAGTAGCTTATATAGCTATTTAGTCAAGAACAGTAAAGGAAGGAGGAAAATGCTATTATCACATGACTTTCCCGTGTCAGCTGCATCGCTTTCACTTTTTCTTAATCTTTGGATGCCTAAATGAAAAATGAACAAAAATATCTTGCACAGCCTCAGTCATTTTATCATCATTTAGAACAAGAGGGTCCCCCTGATGATTTGGGGACCCTATACAACTTGTGAACTTTGTGAATATATGAAGTATTAGCCATTAAGATTATGGAGTATTTGCATAGTTTTTTCCCCCCTTAATTTGCTAAGTGGAGGTCAGCGAAAATGGAAACTGTGGTTGCCTACATTCTTAAAAATGCATTATGTTCCATAGAAGAAAGAAGACCAAGTTTGTTCTGGTACTTTTTGGTATTTTTTTCCTTTTGCTCTCAAGTTATTGTATAAAAAACATATTCATGAAATAAAGTTTTTGTTACATCAGTATAGAAATTAAGCAAATGCAGTTTCTTAACTATGAATAAAAAAATAATGCTGTGGAAGGCATTCACTAAAACCTTACAAGAAGAAAATGAAGACTAACACTTTCTCCTGCAGTTTGAAGCATAATTGCTAGATCAGGTTCAGCTGACTATTAAAGCAAAACATCAGCCTTCAATGTGTGACTGGCTGCAACAAGCTCCTTTTATGGCCTTGGGAGTTAAGTGAGGTATCTTCCTGGCAGGACATGAAGTCTGCCTTTCTTTATTGGTTTTCTGGGTGTGATTCACCTCTGACTGAGTGAATGAAAGCAGATCTAATAGAAGACACCACTGTACCGAGCCCTAATCAATCGCAAGCTCTGATGATAAACATATTTTATCGCAATGACAAATAGAACAAAACGCACAAATGAATTTATTGTAGAAATTAATCTTGTTGGTAAGATAGCTGGACAGCACAGAATAACCCTGACTTAGCTTGTATTATAATTGCTATGTCTGTGGGACTCTTGTTTTGAAAATGGGACAGGCTGTAAGGAAGAGTAATTGAGCAGTTTTGTGAAGCAGGCAAAGATCTCGTCTGTTCTCAGCATGTCAGAATTTTCAATGCTGGATATACAGATTGTATATATAAGTATCACCCTTACCATAGAACAGAACGCACATGAATGAATTTTTTTGTATAAATTAATCTTGTTGGTAAAGTAACTGGACCACACACAATTGTCTTTAGTCAGTTTTTAACATAATAAAAGTTTAAAGCATAAAAATTTAATAACGCTGGAACTACCAGAATTCTACAAGTACTCGAATGGCCAGAGCTGTCATTCTTGCCATTTATATAAAAATGTACCAAGTTGAATTTTTCCTTCGATTGAGCATTTAAAATAAGTTTGAAATGTCTGTTGTCAAATGTTATGCAGACATTACCTAGTTTTCCTCAATGTGGCCTATAATTGTGTATAAATGTTACATGTTTCCCACTTTGTTCAGCAATGTTGTTTATGAAAGTTAAAAAGACATGTCTGAAGTAAAGTTTTGCTGTCAGAAAGTTTTTTTTAGTTTTTTTTTAGCAAAAAGTAGATAGCAACAGAGACATGAGAACAGCCAAGGCTCATTCTGATTACGTACCCCTATTTACATTTCTAAGAGAGTAAAATATGCCTCAAGAGTTATGTTTTTTTGCAGTTTTTGTTTTCGCGAATCAGCGAGTCCGCTGTGTACGCTTATTCAGATCTCAAACGTCTCTCGTGAGTGCCATGTGCACCTGCTGTTCTCACGTAAATCCACCAGAGGCCTCTGTCGACTGACTAACTAACAGACTGACCAACAAACCGATCCCCCCACCCTCATACCCTTTCCAAAACCCAACCAATGGTGTTTTAAAAAGCACAGATTGACCCGCCCACCCCGTTCCCCAAACCCAACCACAGTGTTTATAAAAGCAATCCAGAAAAAGAAAATCTCTCACCTGATCTTTACCACATTTTCAGATTTTATCACATTCTCACCCTGTTATTTACATGTTTGTTTTATTTTTTGGCCATTTGTTGTTTTGTTTTTGTCTTACCTGTTTTTGCCTTATCTGTTGTCTAACCTGGGCTCGAGCCCCGTTGTCGTGGTCAACTCCGCTCTGCATCTCAAATCTGTTCACGTACATAGCAAGCGAACTGGTAACAGCGTTTATTTTAAAGATGAAATTCAGCTATACGTTCTTCTGGCTACATAATTTGCGGTCTCCAGACATGCATACAGGGCTGTTTTTTCAGAACAAGCTTTTGTTGCATGAGAAAAAGTAACGGACCCTGGATTGCGTGTGGTCAGTTTAGATTATATGGTCATTCAAGATAGAAATTCTCAGATCACTTGTAATTTTATTTAACTAACAAAGTTAGAATTAAATATACACATGTTAAGTGAGGGTACTATAGTTAAATGGGATTATTTTAACAAAATTATTAAATTACTAAATTTGAAAAAAAATTAGCAAAATGTGTACCTACCTACAGCTGTAGTGATAAATAACACTTTAGACCACAGATAACAGTTACACTGAAGTCTCCAGTCATCAGTGGCCTAGAAAAAGCTGCTTTATATTTTACAAGTGGCAGGTTGCCTAATCATATTGAGATCACATGATCGCTTCAATGCTATATCTAGGTAGTCCTTGTATTTTTTGGGCTCTTTTGGTTGCAGAATAAATAAATCATGGTTTTTGAAATAAGAAATAATAATAGCCCTGTTATGGATTGGCCATCTGTTACGGGTGTTTTACCCTGGTCACCGGGAAAGACTCCAGCATCCCCACAACTCCACAGAGCATATGTGGTTTGGTCAATGGATGGATGGAAATAATAATAATTGGTGGAAATATCAAGTGGCATCTGCTTTGCAAGATATGGTTTTTTTATATACTTTTAAAATGTTGGTCTTAAATTTAACAACTTATAATAGCAAATGAATATTTTTTTTGCATTATGCACAAAAAGAAAAGATTTCACTGTTATATTAAGTTTTTTCAGTCTAGAGTGCTGACATATTTAGGTCAATTCAGAAGTCAGCATCACCTTGGTTTTCTCTACAAAATCCCCAAAGGACATTTCTCTGAATATTGGATTATTTCAGCAAAGAAACAGTGTAACCAAAGAAAAAGAAGTTTGTTATTCTCACATTTTGTTGATGGAAGTATTATCACAAAAATGATCACGAAGCCTAAATAGAAAAGGCAGAAATAATCATTTTTAAAAACCTACGCTATAGTCTAAACATTACGACTAAGCTTTGAACAATCTGTTTTTGTTTTAAAACATTTTACTAAAGGTTACTGATGGTTTAAGTTAGATTACTTTAAAAAGGGCAATAATGAGCTATAAAGCAGATTTTTTATGTCCCTGTATCCCTTTTATATTGAAGTAATAAATATCAGACTAGGGCTGAGAGATATGATAGTACATTTTTAACACAGAATAAATTGTCAATCATAATAGATTTTTGTTATTCCATGAATAAGATCAGGTCAGCAATCTGAGGTGAACTTTTACCTGTAATTTAGGTTAAATCTTTTTAATTACTGACTTGAAACTTCGACTGTGAGTACAGAATAGCTATGTGTACAACACCTCTCAGTGTAAGGTAAACAGTCACTCATTATCACTGGTAACTTCTGTTGCACAACAGACAGTAACTAACAGCCTTCCCCAGGTCCTGGTGGCTACGCGGTAACATGACTGATTTATATTAGATTAGGAAAATAAAAAAGAAAAATACACAAATAACATTATGTTATGACAAAATGTTTTCTCTTATTAGTATAGGTCAGAATATATGAAAAAGGATTGACTTATGGACTGTGACACTCAGCATGTGACACTCAGACACTCAGCTCAGCATGTGCTCTGAGATTTTTTTTTTTTTTTACAATTAAACCACACTGTACTGAACTGAACTAAACTGAATTTAAACTCTGAAAACTGGACTGACTGCTTTGACACAATCTACGTTGTAAAAGTGCTATATGCCACGGTCACAATTAGGAGCAAAGAGATGTTTGAAGACAAATCCAGAGTTGTAGTCAAAAACACAGGTGATGGGTCAATATAGGCAGGAAGCAGACAACATAAACAAACAAACAAGGCGAGGGTCAAAATCAGGTAAAAGCAAGGCGAGGAAAACGCATTGTAATGTTCACAATCAGTATAACAAGACTTAGAACAGTTGTATGTGTGTGTGAGTGCTCTCTTTATAGTCCATGTAATCAGTTCATAAGCAGCTTCAGCTGTGAGTGTTTGCATTCAGACAGGATCTAGGCCAAGCGTGTGAGTGGTGCATGACTGGATCTTGTAGTTTTTTTGCTGCCAAATTTGTAGTTTAGTGTTTACTAACCATCTGCACTGGCTGGATCGCTGGTGACTGTGACGCAAGATATTTAGCAAGATCCAAATAAAAGAAGTAAAGTTATTTTCATTGATGAAGCAGTTAAGTTTTATTTATTTGAACCTTTTTGTAGATTTTTTTTGGAATAACCAACTATTTAAATAACTGTATAGTTAAATATGTCAATATTGTTAAATAAATTACCCAATATATCAGACCTTATTTCAACAATTTCACAAATAAAAACAAAACAAAACTGTGTGCTATCTGCTGTATTGTTTCTAGAGATGCGCGGTTGGCGGTTATAGCGGCGGACTCAGCGGATAAACCGCGGATCGGGCGGATGACGTTACGAAAAAATAATACTTTAATTAAATTAGGGCGGGTGGCGGGCGGTTGAACTGTTTTATAGGCATAGCTGGCGCACCAACGAAAAAGCCTAGGACTGACTTCACAGAATGGGAGGAGGAATCGGATACACTAATTCTGGATGAAGTGTACAGAAGTATTCCTCTACAAACTGCCGTATAGACGGATCAGCAGAGGAAAATCTACTTTCCTATTGGGAAAAATAATGCCAGTCATTCCCACGACTACAGCACCATTCCAAGAGAATTCTATGCATTTCAGCAACAAGTGCTGCGAGCGAGCGCTCATTCAGTGAAGCAGGGTGCATTGGTTTAGCCTATTCTATTCTAGACATGTTGGCCTCGCTTTTACGTTCCGAGGCTAAGGTTATTTTGCCAGAATTTCTTTGTCGCAACTTTAATGGTGTAGTATTTCGTTATGCTTCAAGTTTGAGGAGAATGGGGATGATCATAAGTCCATGAGTTATTGGGGCACTTGTCATACATGCACTTTAGCCTGGTCAGACTTTATGTTCGCTCAAAGAGGGATGGCATATCTATTTTTCTAATTTAATTTCTAATTGTGGGGGTGACTGAGCCTACAAGGCTTAGGCACGATATGACGTTTTTATTAAAAAAAATTTCAACTGTTTGCTAAAGCATGCGACTAAAGCCTATGCCTACATTAAGATATTTATGTTAATATTTTTTTACTGTCTGTTGTTTCTTTTGGCATATAAAATAGGTATTGTCTGATAGAGATATAAATAAAGGTTCATCTTGTCGCAGAACTGGTGTTGTTTCCGATTTCTACAAGCTCAATAACATCCACAGCAAAAAATAAAAAATAAAAAAATAGTCGAAAAACTGTGCCCATTAATTATATGTGCAAGGCAAGCAGGTACGTTTTTGGGGTTGCTATGGACAACTACAAATGTAAACATTATTAGGCTATAATGTAAATGACTTATTATTCTATCTATTTACTAAAAAATAAAGTGAAATAGGCATTTAGTAGTAGGCTTAATAGCAGCATGTTGAAATGATGTGTCAATGCGTTTTCTATTAGGCTACAATAAAAAAAAAGTTGTATAGTACAGTGCGTTTAATTTAGGCTATTTATTTACTTTTGTCCCTGTGCGCCGATTGGAGACAGAGTTCACTGCTGATATTCTGAGAGCTCGGGTGCTTCTCATTTCTTATTTGTGCATCCTTGTTTCCTTTCCTTGCTTTCTTTCCTCGTGTTTCCACCCCACCGGGATAAAGTTACGAGGGAAAGACGCAAGGAAAAGACTCAAGGACCGAGGAATCGAATCAAGTGAAAAGACACGTCCTTGTATCTTTAGCGTCACTTCAAAGCGTCATCAATTAATGACTTGCATGTTTGGATTAACTGCATGTCTACATTAAAGTCATTATTATATAATGATCAATAAAGAAACATTCATTTAATAATAAAAAGGAAAAAGCCATTCAAATAAAGAGCCCAATCAGCAGATGGCGACGGGTGCGGTTTTAAAAATTGGTCAAAAATGTTAGTGCGGATGGATGGTGGACGGATGATGAATTTTGTCATGCGGTTGCGGATGAAATAATAGCCCATCCGCGCATCTCTTGTTTCCGCGCATTTCTTGATTGTTTCCAGGGTTGGGCTAAACAATATTACAAACCCAAATCAGAAAAAAATGGACAGTATGGAAAATGCAAATAAAAAAAGAAAGTAGTGATTTCCAAATTTACTTTCACTTGTATTTCATTGCAAACAATGTGAACACAAAAAAATGTCATGTTTTGTCTGGTCAATTTCATTTCATTTGCAAATTGTCACCGACTCGGTCCCAGTCACTCCCCTCACTGGCCAACAGAGGCCACCATCTCCGGACTTCTAAGCATTACATCATCCACTTACACTGATCCAGCACACCTGAACTGAATCCCGTTAATGACCCACGCACCCTTTATAAGCTGCACTCAAACACTCAGTCTTTGCGAAGTCTTGTTCAGCCCCGGCCAGCATTACTGAGCGTTATATCCTGCCTGATCTCCTGTGTATTACTCCAGCCCGTTTATGACTCTGCTTTGCCTTCTACCTGCCCACGACCCAAGCCTGTTACATGGACTCTGATACTCGCTGCCTGCACCTGACCCAAGCCTGATACACGGAATCTGAATCACGCCACCTGCCTCTGACCCATGCCTGGTAAATCACTCTGTGTCTGTCAGCCGCCAGCTTTAAGACCTTTATTACTATTGTTGTTGTGTGTTCGCTTCTTTGAGCGTATTGAATGTTTGAGTGAAAGTGTGACTAATAAATACTGCATAATGGATCCCTCCGTGTCAGTCTCCTCGTTACACAAATATACATCCTTTCCTGTCATTCAGACCTGCAACACATTCCAAAAACAGTTGGGACAGGAGCAATTTAGGGCTAGTAATCGGGTAAATTGGATAAATAATCAAGTGATTTAAAACAGGTGATGTCAACAGGTGATTGGTAATTATAATTTGGTACAAAAGCACCATCCAAGAAAGGTCTAGTTCGTTAGAAGCAAAAATGGGCCGAGGATCACCAGTTTACCATTTGGATACTTCACCTACAACATGGCAGAACATCATTAAAATATTCAAGGAATCTGGAGAAATATCAGGTTGTAAAGGACCAAGGCACTAAGCTGAACAACCGTCATCTCCGATCACTGAGGTGGCACTTCATTAAGAATCGGCATGCATCTATAAGCGATTATCACCACATGAGTTCAGGACTACATTGGCAAACCTTTGTCAATTACCACAACACTTAGTTACATCCAGAAATGCCAGTTAAAACTGTACTGTGCCAATAAGCCCTATGTTAAGAGTGTTCAGAAGCGCCGTCGACTTTTCTGGGCTCGGAGGCATCTGGGATGAACCATCACACAGTGGTAACATGTCTTGTGGTCAGATGAATCAGTATTAATGATATTTTTGGGGAGAAATGGATGCCACTATACCAGGAAGAATGTAATAAAATTAACCTGAAACATTACATTACTGGGTGTCTTCAGTCCCTAAACATCTTTTAAGTGTTGTGAAAAGGAATAGAAGCATTACAAAGTGGTATATGCTGTTCCAACCTTTTTTAAAAAGGTTGTTTCAGGAACCAAAATTGGAATGCATGTGTATTTTGAAAAAATCACAAGGAACACAATAAATAATGTTTGTTGTATTGTTTAGAAATCACCACTTTCTTTTTTTTTTTTTTTTTGCCTTTTCCATATTGTCCCAACTTTTTCTGATTTGGGATTGTAGAACTCCCTGCACAACTGTATTTCTTCAATCATAATTTTTTATACCTATAAAATTAACTGGTTAACATTTTCCCATTTGCAGAGTTTGTGTCAGTGGATCTTAAGTGTCAAGAAGAACTACAGAAAGAATGTGGTCTACCACAACTGGAGACATGCCTTCAACACCTCCCAGTGCATGTTTGCTGTGCTGAAGTCTGGCCGTGTTCAGGTCAGTGATAACAAATATCACAAACCCAAGGGTCACTTCAGCAAGCTTATGGCGTACGACTTCACCTTCAGTTCACAAATAAGTAACCATGCTGACACCTATTAACACATTGTGTATGTTCCCTGTAACTAAACAGTAACTAGGACAGAAAACAACTAGGTACAATTTTATCACTTTAATGTATTAATACTTGGATAAAAAAAACATTTTGTTTACCTTCATTTTAGAGAAATTGTATATTTGAAAACAAAAGAGCCTTAGACTGTTCTCTTTTAAGGAGAGATCGTTTTATAGTTATAAGTAAAAATGAAACTGGCAGAACAGTTTTATTGTGCATTACACTATAAATGTCTTCTGTTGTTTACAGTGGTAGTTAATCATTTGCATTCATACACCTGCTTAGGCTGCTAGAAAATGCATGCTTTCTGTTTGTATTTTATTCATTTTTTAATAGTAAACTCTAACATTGACTATGTTAATGTTATCAACTTTTGCAATTACTTGCAACTACAAATGATCACTGTGAATGTTTTTGTTTACGGCTAGTGTTTTATGAATTGAGAACTACACTCACCGGCCACTTTATTAGGTACACCTTACAAGTACCAAATTGAACCCACTTTTGCTTTCAGAACTGCTTTAATCCTTCATGACAGATTCAATATTGTACTGGAAATATTCCTCAGAGATTTTGATCTGTGATAGCATCACGTAGTTGCTGCAGATTTGTTTGCGGCACATCCATGATGCGAATCTCCCATTCCACCATATACCAAAGGTGCTTTATTGGATTGAGAACTGGTGACTGAGGCCATTTGAGTACATTGAACTCATTGTCATGTTCAAGAAACTAGTCTGAGATGATTCATGGTTTATGATATGGCGCGTTATCCTGTTGGAAGTAGCCATCAGAAGATGGGTACACTGGCCATAAAGGGATGGACATGGTCAGAAACAATACTCAGGTAGGCTGTGACATTGACACAATGCTCAATTGGTACTAATAGGCCCAAAGTGTGCCAAGAAAATATCCCCTACACCATTACACCATTACACCACCACCAGCAGCCTTAACCATTGATACAAGGCAGGATGGATCCATGCTTTCATGTTATTGACGCCAAATTCTGACTTTACCATCCAAATCCTGCAGAAGAAATCGAGACTCATCAGACCAGGCAAAGTTTTTCCAATTTTCTATTGTCCAATTTTGATAGCCTGTACGAATTGTAGCCTCAGTTTCCTGTTCTTGGCTGACAGAAGTGGCACCCGGTGTGATCTTCTGCTGCTGTAGCTCATCCGCCTCAAGATTGGGTGTGTTGTGCATTCAGAGATGCTCTTCTGCATACCTCAGTTGCAACGAGTGGTTATTTGAGTTTCTGTTGCCTTTTTCTCTTGGTCAGACCATTCTCAGTAAATCCTAGAGATGGTTGTGCGTGAAAATCCCAGTAGATCAGCAGCTTCTGAAATACCCGTCTGGCACCAACAACCATGTTCAAACCAACGTTCAAAATCACTTAAATCACCTTTCTTCCACATTCTGATGCTCGGTTTGAACTGCAGCAGATCGTCTTGACCATTTGTGTTAATGTGTAGTTAGACAGGTGTACCTAATAAAGAGGCTGGTAAGTGCATAAGTAAAGCCTTGTTTTGGCATTCCAGATGACTTCTAATTAGATATACATATGTGAATTTGTTTTTGGATTGCATGGATTTTTTGGGGAACACATTATTTTAAAGTGTTCTTGTTACAGTGTAACAATTTATGTATCTGCTGAGTAATATTAACGTGTTACCCATACTGGTAACAGTTTACTTGATGGGGTGTTCATAAGACTGCCATTAAAGCTTTATAATCATGGCATGACATGTGTCATGAATGTGTATGAGATTTTGTGCATACTTATAACAACTGTCATTAAGGGCCCTATCATACACCCGGCGCAAGATGTGTAGAAAATGATTTATTGCTATTTTCAGAACAGCGAAACAGTAATTTTCACGTTTTGCACCCCATCGTTTAAATAGCAAATCCGTTTGCGACACTTTGTGGACTCATGGGTGTGCTGGTCTATAAAGGTGGTGTGTTAAGGCACATTGTTGGCGCATTGCTATTTTGAAACTGCGCCATTGACCAGAGCAGAATGAGTTAGTTATGCGCCTATGTGGTTTCAAACGCTTGCACATTGTTCAATACACAGGATGTACAGCAATACACAACTATCTTTACATATGATAAAAATTAAAGGATTCAAATATTACAAAAATTAGTATTTACTACATAAATATAAAAACCTCTGCCTCCATGCCCCCTTCATGTTCGGGGGCTTTTTCAGTTTATTTATGACAATTTGCATTTGTATAATGTTATTATTATTATTATTAGCAGTATTATTTATTTTATGCGTATTTATATTTGTTTTAATAAAAACAAGCTTAGATTTGTCCGCCTGTTGGGTTTTGGAGATGTATATATCACCATTTGGGGCATAAGAATAGGACTTATGTTTGGAAATAGCTCAGTTTTTTTTACCACATTTCATTATTATTGTTCATTTATTCGTTTGCTGAAAATTAGAACTGAATTTGAAAATAGTTTTAAAACAAATCCTTGCACTTACTAAACAAAATTAAATGTGTAGACTAATGGATGTCTTCAGTGGAGTGCATACAACATTGTTTCCTTATGCGTGAAAGTAAAGGAGTAAAGTAAAGAGTAAAAGTAAAGAGGCTCAATGGAGGAGGCTCGTTTCCCATGTAAATAGAAAATGTGTCATGGCACGACGCAACTGACTCTTAAAGAGAATGTGAGATGAGATTCTGATTGGTTTAATGCACGTTATACTTAAATAGGGTTGTAACGGTATGAATTTTTCACGGTATGATAATCGTCTAAAACAATACCACAGTTTGACGGTTTCGCGGTATACGGTATGTTACAAATGTTACAAAATGATAGAACAGTGAAGCAAATTTGACTTTTTCCAAATAATATATTTTTAGTTACTATAAACAACACCACTTACAATGAACAAATAAAAATAAGAAAATAATAAATAATGTGTCAAAGTCCAAATAAAGTCCAAATAAACATGGTGCAAATCCTCAGTAAAAAATAGATATAAATATTTACTATACTATAAATAGTTAAATAACGAAACTAGATTCAATATGGAACATCCTTAGGTTTTATGTGCCAGCATGGATATGGTTGTCTATGGATATGGATATGGTTGTCTGCAATGCAGACAAACAGCTGCACCTTCATTTGCGTCTTTTGAAAACAGCAAGAGCAGCAGTTCGTCTTTGCTGTGTCACTATTTTGTAATTTTTCTGTGCTGCTGTGCATGCAGAAGTACTTAGTATGAGAATTATTTCATGCAAAACTTTTTTTTTTTGCGTTTTATTTAGCCGCGCATAAATGTATGCCTATCTCTCATTCCGTGTTGTTCAAAAAGCTTGGTCCACAAACAAAAGCGAAACCTATGCTTTTTGGTTGTGATATAGCGAGTTTGAACCAATCTGGGCATAGAGGAGGGACAATGCATCAATGTATCATATCTGATTTGTCCGGAGACACAGTGACGAGCGTTTCTTTGTCAAATCAGCGTTGTCAAATGTTGATGACGTAACCGCACTGATTCCGGAGCCTCTGAAAGTTATGTGATACAGCACTGGAAAGCTGAGATTCTCTTCTTTATGCCAATCTTTGAATTGTATGAATTGGATCAGCGGATCAAAAGTTATTAAACATTTAAGAGCAATACTTATTTTTAGCCGCGGGCGGCTGTCTCGGTCTTCAAGGGTTAAAACCGTTGATATGCAATTGTTCATGGTATGATAATCGTGCACGTTCAAATCGTGGTAGACCGTCATACCGGTATATTGTTACAACCCTATACTCAAAACAAACCCATAACTCATTAAGAGAGTAAGACCATGCGCTGGACACGCCCTTAATGCTTTTGCGCCTAGATTGTTAAAAAAGAGCCCTTAGTCTCATCCCTTCGGTTATGACATTTAAATGCAAAAATGGCATTGCTTGTTATGACAACTTGACAAACAAATACATCACAACCTGTTTATGTCTTTTTTCATGACAACTTGCAATGACTAGACAACAAAACTTGTCATAAATCAGTCATAAAAATGGTTTTCATAGGACCATTAGAAATATGAATATATATATATATATATATATATATATATATATATATATATATATATATATATATATATATATACATATATATATATATATATATATATATATATATATATATATATATATATGATGAATTTTATAACACCGTCATTATTTTTATTTTATAAAAAAAAATTATTATGCAATATTAATGACGCTGTTAAAATTATCCACTGAAAATGTGATTCGAAAAATATTCATGACACAATTATAACGCATCATGACAATCCTGTTTATGACAGATTTATGACAAGGTATGTTGTCTTGGTAATATTAAGTTGTCATGACAAAGATGAAGACTGGTTATGATGTATTTGTTTGTCAAGCTGTCATCTAAAATGGCATAACTGAACAAATTATACTTTTTAAGCATCATTGTCATAAGCATGCAAAAAATCGCATTCATGACATCCATGTCATGATTTTAAAAGTTTCATGACAGTCTTATGAACACCCCTGTCTTACTCTTGTGCTTACTATATGGTTGTAATTAGAATGTCGGTGATGTTTAGATTGAATTGCATGTAATTATGTTTAATTAGTTGTAACTATGGTAATTACATGGAACAAATGCAACAAGGACACCTTAAAATAGAGTTTTACCATTATCCTCTTTGCAGTCTTGTCTTATAATAATTTATAAATGTGTTCAATTTATCAGAGGATTTGGTGTAATGGCTGTTCCGGCATATGTTTAACCAAAATATTGTGTTTTAATTAACAGAATAATCTGAGTGATTTGGAGACTTTAGCTTTAATGATTGCAACATTGAGTCATGATTTGGACCACCGAGGGGTCAACAACTCTTACATAAAAAGGTTTGTGCTGACACTAGTTTGATGTGCCAGATGTGTTATTTCTGTATGTAAAAATAAACCTCTTGTTTCAACAGAAGTGACCATCCACTGGCCCAACTGTACTGCCACTCCACAATGGAGCATCACCACTTTGACCAGTGTCTCATGATTCTCAACAGCCCTGTAAGTAGTTTATAGACAGACTGATAGATTTACTGATTATGCAATGTTAGGGAAAATAATAGTATCTAATAAACAAAAGACTGGGTAGATTAAATATTTTGTTTTAATAGAAAATCATTGACAGCATCTACAAAATCCATGAATGTACTGACCTACATTACCAAGACTATATACAGTTGAAGTCAGAATTATTAGCCCCCTATTTATTTGTTTCCCAAATTTCTGTTTAATGGGGAGATTCTTTCAACACATTTCTAAACATAATAGTTTTAATAACTCATTTCTAATAACTGATTTATTTTATCTTTTCCATGATGACAGTAAATAATATTTGACTAGATATTTTTCAGGACACTTCTAAACAGATTAAAGTGACATTTAAAGGCTTAACTAGGTTAATTAAGTTAACTAGGCAGGTTAGAGTAATTAGGCAAGTTAATGTGTAATGATGGTTGGTTCTGTAGACAATATATATACAGTTGAAGTCAGAATTATTTGTCCCCCTTTGAATTGTTTCTTGTTTTTTAAATATTTCCTAAATGATGTTTAACAGGGCAAAGATATGTTCAGAGTATGACTGATAATATTTTTTCTTCTGGAGAAAGTCTTATTTGTTTTATTTTGGCTAGAATAAAAGCAGTTTTTAATTTTTAAAAAAAAAAAACCATTTTAGGGACAAAATTATTTGCCCCTTAAGCTAATTTTTGTTTTTATAGTCTCCAGAACAAACCACTGTTATACAATAACTTGCCTAATTACCCTAACCTGCCTAGTTAACCTAATTAATAACCTAATAAATCAGTTATTAGAAATGAGTTATTAAAACTATTATGTTTATAAATGTGATGGAAAAAAAATCTTCTCTCCCGTTAAACAGAAATTGGGGGAACATTTTTTTTTTTAGTTTTTTACACGGGAAAGTTCTCTTTTGCCAGCACAATTCCTTATTTTAGCTCTACCACGATAACGATCTAGTAAAAGGTAAGTTAACTAAGTGCATCGTAGAACAACAAATAAATTTGTTATGAAGAAAAGCCGGGATAGGCGGAACCATGTTAAATGGATTCGTAACTGAACCGCTGCGTCGGCCGCCTACGCAATCCTTTCCTTTCATAACCAAGACCGCATCCAACCAAATCAAATAACCTACACACCGAGTTATCAAAATGTCCACCACTGAGAGGTATCCACCTCTAGAAAATACATGGTTTAAGTCGAACTGAAACAATGACAGTTGTTATAAGCATGCAGAAATTACGTGTCATGTTAGAAAGCAAACTTTTAAATTAATGCATTTCCCTTTTTATCAAAATGACAATAAATAATCTGGAGCGATGAAATATTAGTGCTGGCTTTCACTAGACAGTATATCTGAGTATAGCAAAAAAAAAACAAAAAAAACATGCCAACCTTCTATAATTGATTAATTGAAGACCAAACAGGAAGTTTAAAGCCTAGATTTTAAAGAAATTTTAGGGATTTCTGCTCAGCTTAAGTTTAAAATACACTTTTTAAAGGTAACCCTATTCAAAGTATTTATTGTAAAGCACTCATTTTCTAAAGTCGGCTTTGCAAATGTTTTTTTTTTTACTAATTTTGCCTGCCTGTTTAAAATTTGAAGTTTATGTTATGAGATTTTGTATGCTTGTACACGTACTTTAGTAAAATAGAAAACATTTATAATTATCAAATATAAATCAAATAGTGAAAAATTTGATAATATTATTAATTAGCAAATTATTGTTAATAATAACCAGTTTTGTGAGGCATTCATTTAGTTTTTCAAGCAAATAACAAAATGAAAGGCCGTTTAAATGCAAGCGCTGTCAGGAGCAGCAGGCAAACACTGAAACTCCCTTGAAAACAAACTCCCCTGGTAAAATAACTTATGTCTGGTGTGAAACCCACTTTATATCATATCTCAGTCAAGCTGAGGAGAGCATTAATATTTAACAAACCAGCTCTTAAATGTGGTAAATTTATAATAGCATAGCAGTTCAGCGGAAGTGTCATTTTGTTAATAGTATTAATAAATAACTTCAATAGTAAACCTGTAATGTGATGATCTCTGACTCTACTCCTGATAAGAGTTATTTACTCCTGCATTAGAAATTCAGATTTCATATATAAGCATTATGATTTTGCACAGAAAAAAAAACTCTTTAGTGCACATTTATATTAGGGAATAATCATCATCTCTCACATTCAGCAAATTCAATAAGAACGCCTTGCTTTTCTCATTGTCATGGCAACATTCTGACATCATCAGTGTTCATCACTTCATCATCTTGGAAGTATAAGGTTCTCTCTGACATTTTTGTCAAAATTGAGTTATTGACATTCTTATTAAATAACAACTTATTTACATTATGGGATGTTTTTTTTTGTAAGTTGTTTACATTTTAAGACTTTTTATTTTAAAAAAACAATTGTTACACACATTTTGTTTACTATATGGAATACAAAGCTCAATATCTCAAAATTGTTCAGAGCGCAGATAGAACCTTATAATTCCAAGGTGATGATTTGCCCTGCAATGTAGCTTTTGTTAAAAAAAAACATTGCTTGTACTACTAAAGGATGGGAATTTGAATACTGACCTATCTCAAGTATTAAACTACTTTACTGTACAGGCAAGAGTGATCAACTATGTATTTTTAAAGAGACATGCTATTTCTTTAATACCGTCAATATATGTGCCATGTATTTAATTGTTCTTTGTATATCAGGTTCTCCAGAAATGTTTTTTCTTGTCCGTGTACAACCCTAGGATTTGTCCATAGAATAAAAAGCTCTCTTTTACCTTTTTTTGGAAAGGTTGTAAATTTTAGTGAACTTTGACCCAGGGTAACCTAGTTTGCTTCTGAGTTTTATGTTGAACAAATGTATAATTCGTATTTCCTGTGTTTGGAGGAACTGTGATTAGATAAGTTACTTCATGTCCATTACATTAGCAATACTCAAAATAACAGTCCCAAATAGATGTACACTCACTGGCCACTTTATTAGATACACCTTACTGGTTTCAGGTTGGGCCCCCTTTTGCCTTCAGAACTGCCTTTATCCTTCATGGCATAGATTCAACAAGGTACTGAAAATATTGTTCAGAGATTTTTGGTTCATATTGACTTGAGCATCACGCAGTTGCTGCAGATTTGTCAGCTGCACATCCATGTTATGAATCTCACGTTCCACTACATCCCAAAGGTGCTCTCTTAGATTGAGATATGGTGAATCTATGCCACGAGATTTAAAGCAGTTCTGAAGGCAAAAGGTGGGTCCAACCTGGTAAGGTGTACCTAATAAAGTGGCCAGTGAGTGTATATCGTCATCTAAAATATCTTAATATCTTTTATGAAGATGAACAAAGAGTCTTGTGATATGGAAAACATTTGGGTAAGTGATTAATAACAGATTTTGTGGATGAATTAACACTTTAAATAAAGAGTTAATCCTCAACTTCCTACAAAATGCAGACAAAGTTATTCTGTAGTGTAACATCAATGTGTCATGCAAAGAAACATTATATGGCCAGATCAATATAATCTATAGTCTTGATCTAAAATCTATCCATCATAATGGTGTCAATTTAAAAGCCCCATCTGCTGACATAATGTTGACCTAATTCATGTTTCACAGCAAGAAACCACATCGTTTATTTAAAAGGCCAACATGAAAATAACCTGTAGTGTTTTATGGTCATATTGCCCCTGTCTTCATTTACATAATAATATAGACAGAATATCTTTCTCTCTCAGGGTAATCAGATTCTGAGCGGTCTTTCCCTGGATGAGTACAAGACGACACTGAAGATGATTGAGAAGGCTATTTTGGCCACTGACCTGGCTGTGTACATGAAGTAGGTACCAGATGTCAAGCTCAGCCGGAAGCTCTTTGAGAGAGCCTGAAAAGAGATTTTTTATTTGAGCACACTGGAGCTGATTATGATCCATTTTCTGTTGTCTGTTCATAATGCTGTCTGTCTGCAGAAAAAGAACAGAATTCTTCGAGCTAGCTAAGAACAGTCAGTTTGAATGGGAAGACGATTGCCACAGGGATCTATTAAGGTGAGCATTCGGTCAATAACGTAATGTGCTATTGTTTAGCTCACTGCATATATATATATATATATATTTCCTAATTATGGTGTTATGATTTTCTGTAGGTCGATGCTGATGACAGCATGCGATATATCTGCCATTACAAAACCATGGCCAGTTCAGAAGAAGGTAAAGCTACACATGTTTATATACTACATTTATAATTATAGTAATAAAAAAACTTTATAACTTATAATAAAACAAAACTATATACATTTCTATTTATATTCTTCTAAAACACTTTATATTTCATTAAATTGAGCATTATTCAGTGAATATCAGTTTATATGTATTTTGACATCCAGCTACTAGTTTACTGAGAAATGAAAATTCTGTTATTAATTACTCACCCTCGTGTTGTTCCAGTGTCCTGAGATCTTAGTTTTTTTTTTTTTTTTTTCAGAACACAAATTAAAATGTATTAGATGAAATTCGAGAGCTCTCTCATCCTCCATATACAGCAAACAAGATGTTCAAATTTCAGAAAACGAAACCAAAAACACAATCAAAATATTCAGTGTGCCTTCAGTGGTCCAAGTGTAATCAATCAAAGCTCCAAAAACACTACTTTGAACATGACTTTGTTTTCTCTGCATCACATCCGGCATCATGTTTACTATGGGCAATACAATGCATGTTGTATGGCTGACTCTAATGGCATAATGTGGTATTCCCTGCAGTAAACAGAAGCAAAAACATTTGGCTTTATCATACACACCGGCAAAATAATGCGCAAGACTTGTTTGGCATGATTTGTTGCTATATTTAGACCAGCGCAACTTTAATTTTCACGTTTTGCACCACGTTGTTTCAATAGCTAATCCAGTTGAGTCACTTTGCGGACTCATGGTCATGCTGGTCTACAAAGGAGGTGTGTTAAGCCTGGTTTATACATTTATACTTCTGTGCTCTCTGTTGGTCTGCATTAACACTAGTTGGCAGTGATGTGTTAATGTTCCTCTGTGTCGAGTTTCTTCGCTCGTGTTTTGTTTTTTCTGAACGCTTTCTGAATGTTCAAGTGGCTCAAACTCACTCAATTTGCGGCAGGAACCGGCGGACGTGCAACAACTTTACGGGACTCCACACTTGTAAACAATCGCTCCATCGGGCTCGCGCCGCTCTCGGTGCCGCCCAGACTCATCAGCGCTACCAAGCCGACCAATCACAGAGCTTGCGCTACGTGTCGGTGCGACGTGTAGTTACATTTTTTGAGAGGTGCACGTCAGCGACGGCCACGGCGTAGGGCTATGCGTCAACGCGTAGGCTGTGCCGTAGCATACGTGTGCGATTGACGCAGAAGTATTAATCAGCCTTTAAGGCACATTGATGGTGCGTTGTTATTTTGAGGAACTAAAATAGACTGGGCTATAGACCAGCTGAAGAGCAAGTTATGTGTCTGTGTGGGTTCAAACACTTACACAATAGCCGCATTTCCACTATCAGGCCAGTGCGAGCCAGGGCTTATATCGGGCCAGGCCGGGCCAATCGCCCGGGAGGTTGAGCAGTGAGGCCGAAATCATGTCGCGTTTCTACTGTGGGGCTAGTAGCTCGCAGCGCGTCACGCAAACCCCGCCCCCAGAACATCCTCTGAATCGAACGTCACTCAAACCGCCCACTTCAGAGAGAATCATGCAGATAAAGCACACCATCACATCATCACGAAACTATTAAAATTAGGACAACCAAAACAAACAAATGACACGTTACTGTACAGCAGTACAACACATGTCTATACGCACATGCCTGTGTGTTTTCATTCATCATATTCATTTACTCGCCGACCGACTGGCATCGAAATCCAGTGGTCTTGCCACCAACGGAGGGACCCGGAGCGCAGGGAGCGCACACATCCATAATATAAAACCACATATATAAATTTCTCCGTTAATAACTCGATATAAAATGTTTTTTATAACATCCTCTAGACAGAATCTGTCCAACATTCATCCCAAATGCTCCGGAGAGAACTGAAACATGATTTTTTCCCCCTATAGGCTTTATGACACTTAATAGGTGATTCCCTTTATTTAAAGATGTTGCTTATTATATCTAAAGTAAAGGAAAGTGTTCAGTGTTTCAGCACATAAGAGCAGCACGTAATAAAATATAGCCTATATTTCGTTGCGCTCAGCAGCTATGCACTAATAAAGCTCTTTATGTATTTAAAATGTCCTTTTTTAATTTTACCACGTCATATAAAAACATACACACTTGTTTGAGGACACAGAACACATTTTGAACTTGCAGTTTTCCCCGTCAAAAAAGTGCTGCGCAGCTGCAGACAGAAAAAAAAGGTCGCCTAGTTTCTGCGTTCACTCACCCCGAAAATGCTCAGTTTGCATGATTTGATTAATTTCATCGTATCCAAATACTTTATAAATAATATTTAAAACATTCTCCGGTGTTTATTTATTTTTATTTTTTTAGAAAATATCTAAAATCTTTTTTTCAAAGAGGCTTTTGAAAAATGAAAGTTTAATATAAATTTGAAACAGTTTGATATAGTACCTAACTGTTATAGCTATAGCTTTTGTTAGTTTTAAATTGGTTAATTTATTTAATGTGATTTTATTATAGGCCTATCTAATATTTGTAATTCTTTAAATTATTTCAATATAGGGCTATTTTATCTAGATATGACACTATTGTTGTGAGCCTACAGAAGTGGGCATGAAATTTGTAAAGTTTAATGTCCTACTGTTGTATTCATATAGTGTATTATCTCCAAAATAAATTAAAACAATAAAAATAAAAGAAAAAAGCCGCTCGCGGCATCAACAGAGCTATGAATGGAGCGCTTTTTTCGGTCTCACACACATACACAGGCATCTAAACGCGCAAAAACACACATAGTATTAAACTTGACAAAACCTCTTGAAAACCTTTACTGTCTGCTGTGTCTTTAATATGGTGTAAAGATTATTATGCGTTATTGAAACATCAAAGATGCAGCAAAGAAAGATCATTTTATGCAACAGCCTTACATTTAAAAGAGAAACTTAAGGGCGATCATATGCAAAAAAGACCCCAGCCTATAATTTGTTCCAGATGTTTTATTTCCCTTATTTATTTATTTGTTTGGCGCATGTACTCGAGTGCGATCGGAAAACTGTGCCCGCCTCTCCTTTCACTCCGCCCCGAAGCCCCGGCTGGCCCTCCTTGGCCCAAGGTATTCGGCGGGCCGAAAAAGGCTGGCCGTTGGCCCCGAGAAAGCCCCGCTTTGGCCCGATTAGGCCCCGGAAGTGACAGTGGAAACGCCACTGGCCTTGGCTCGCCCTGGCTCGCTCGCTTTAGGCGCGATAGTGGAAACGCGGCTATTGATTAATACACACAGGATGTACAGCAGTTCACAAATATCTTTACATTGGAAAACAAAATGAAACGATTAAAATGTCACAAAAATTATTATTTTCTACATAAATATAAAAATCACTACATCCATACCTTCTTCATCTCTGTGGGGCTTTTTTTCAGTTTATTCATGACAATCTGCATTTGTATAATGTAATTATTATTAACAGTATTATATATTATATGCATATTTATATTTGTTTTAATAAAAACAAGTTTAGATTTGTCCTGTCGGGCTTTGGAGATGTATGCATCACCATACGGAGCATAAGAACAGGACGTGTGTTTGGATATAACTCAGTTGTTTGACAACATTTCATTATTATTGTTCATTTATTTGTTTGCTGGAAATTAAAACTGAACTTTTAAGTTGTTTTGAAACAAATCTTTGTGCTTAACAAACACAATTACAAATGTAGGCTAATGGATGTCTTCAGTGGAGTGCGTACAACAACGTTTCCTTAAACCACGAAAGTAAAGGAGTAAAGTAAAGATTAAAAGTAAAGAGGCTGAATGGAGGAGGCTTATTCTTTATCCTGGCGCTGCAGATGGTCTGTTGAACTGTTTTCTTGCTAGTTAAGCATTTAGTTTTTCCTCTTACAAAGTCTATCATGTAAATAGCAAATGCAACATGGTGCAACGCAGCTGACTCGTTTTTTTGTTTTTTTTTACCAAATATATTTTGTGCAGACACAATATCATGTACATACAAAAATAAGTAATATACTTATGTTCTTCTTTTCACAACTAAGACAATGACCATAAAAACAATATAGTTATTAAATAACACAGTAAATGTAAAATAAATAAAATATATAAATAAATAAACAAATAAATACACAATTGACACAATTGGACTCTTAGGGAATGGGAGTTGAGACTCTCATTGGTTTAATGCACTTTATGCTCAAAACACACCCATAACTCATTAAGAGAATAAGCAAAACCCTGTTAGATCGTATTTTTCCATCCTTAAAATAGCAAAAGTGGATTCAGACATGCCCTTAAGGCTTTTGTGCCATGCGCGTTACACTTTGCGCCTAGATTGCTAAAATAGAGCCCTTTATGAAACAATGTTGTTTTTACAGTTGTTTTGGTGCACATAAGTATTCATTGAGCTTCATATGATTACAGTTGAACCACTGAAGTCACAAAGAAGGTTTTAACAATGTTTTTGGTTGCTTTATTGGTACCATTGCTGACTATGAAGGGTCATTGAGCGTTTGGATTTCAATAAATGTCTTAATTTGTGTTCGAAAAATGAACAAAGTTCTCAGGGAATTAGTACAACTGAAGGTGAGTAATAATTAACTATCTTCATTTCAAGTTGAGTTTACAAAATATTTAAACGTTATTAGTATAACATATTTCATTGCTTTGGAAATTTTATAAACACATTCTGTATACTGTATATGTCCTGTAAAGCTGTGGTCACACTTCACCATTCTCCCCATAGACTTCTTTTCATACACACGCGAATGCGTCAGACCGGAAACTCAAGGCAATGCGTCAAGTTTTGCAGTTCGCTGTGTTGGAAAGTTCAAGCTTGGTGAACTCTGACCTGCGAAATCGCATCACATGACTGCGTGAGACCAATTGAGGATCAAAACATTACCTCATAGTACATGAATTTACAACATGCACCAATCACTCGCTTTTTTTAATGTCTAATCATCTTGTTTAATCCCGCCCCATTTCGCAGCGCAGTATGACAGAATTTTGCAAGCTTAAACTCTGCAGCTTAAATCCTCTGTTATATGACATCATGACTATCTCCTCTCACTCATTTCCATGAATGTTCGCTTTGTCTTCGGTAATTAACAAGCTTGTTTGCTAATTAGTTGAGGGTGAAGGTCCAGCTGCAGCTCTTCTCAGCCCAACTAGAATGGTCACAATTCAGACTTCACCCTCTCATAAAACATCCAGGATCACTCTATAATCTAGAGTGACGCAACTGATGACCTATAAACAGGCTTATTATTTACAGCAAATACATGCATGCGGTTGTTGAAAATGACACACTGTGCTTTTATTTTTTGTTTTGTGGTTGGTTAGAAATGAACATTATTCAATTATTACATTAGCATACATATTGATTCACATGCTGTTGTTACACAGACAGCAGGATATTCAATTCAATTAATTTCAAGTTTGTTTGTATGGGGCTGGTCATGATAATTATTGTTCCAAAGCAGCTTTACAAAATATGCATGTTATTACAATACAACCATGGTGAGCTAACCCTTGTGTATTAATTATAAATGAATAGCAATGTTTTTCACATTTGTTGGTGCGATACTTTGTAGTGTGCAATTTAACATAAATGCATCTAGGAGTCGCCAATAGAAATAAAACAAACACACAAAAGAAATGCAAGTTTGCCAGACATGAAGTTGGCGTGGTCCAACACACATTCTTACGTTCATTAAGGTTAAATAGTTAAAAAGTTGTGAATCCCAAAAAATACCAAAAATAACCAATAATTAACATTTATTTGTGTCTCGGCAGATAGCAAAACTGGTTGCCACGGAGTTTTTTGAGCAAGGCGATAAGGAGCGGAGAGAGCTAAACATTGAACCTATTGTAAGCTCTTGTATTATAGAAAGATTTATTGAGTTTTATGAAGACTTGTGCTTAGAAACAGGCCAGTAACTGTGAAAATGACTAACTAGTAACTTTACTCTTTCCTAGGATCTGATGAACAGGGAGAAACAGGATAAAATTCCCAGCATGCAAGTGTCATTTATTGATGCCATTTGTACACAGTTATATGAGGTACATGTTCTCTGCTCGTATTTATTCTGTTTTCATTGTAAACGAACCTTCTAGCAAAAACAAATACTGCCTCACCTACTGATCTGAGTTTCAAGTGCCACTTCCTGTTGGCTACCTGCGGTGAAATGTCATTTTGCCACGTTTTGGTGTAGGTTTTTAACTTAAATCCTTTTACAGAAAATAAGTGTCACCTGTTTTTGAGACTTCAGTTAGAATACCCCTTAGATTGTTTTGATATTATAATAATAATATCAAAATAAAAACTAAATAAAAAACACTAATAATAATTCTACAAAACCCCCACCTTTCAGGTTATGGTACAGATTGCGAAGTAAATGTAATATATACAAATTTATTAGCTCTCCTATGAAATTGTTACTATTTTTCAAATATTTTGCAGCACTTTTAGCTTTTGCATATTTATTTAAATGCAGTAATTTAAATAACTAAATTATTTCTTTTGTCTTTCCCTTGATGACATTCCATAGTATTTTACTAGTTATTTTGCATAAAATAAGTTTTTAGCATAAAGTGCTGTCTTAACAGGGTTAGGTTAACTTGGCAAGTCACTTGCAGCATGCTGGCGCAGTGGGTAGCACTGTCGCCTCACAGCAACAAGGTCGCTGGTTCGCACCATGGCTGAGTCAGTTGGCATTTCTGTATGGAGTTTGCATGTTCTCCCGGTACTGGGTGTGCTCTGGTTTCCCCACTAGTCCAAAGACATGCTCTAGGTGAATTGAGTAAGCTACATTGTCCATAGTGTATGTGTATGTCCTGGTCCTCCCGGTTAGTATGTTTCATCTTCAATGCCCTTGCTGATAGAAGAAGGTTTTACTCAAAATCTCATCATACATGGCCCAGATCAGTCATCCTGGTCCCTCTACAGAAAAACAGCCCCTAAGTATGTTTCCACCCCCATGCTTCACAGTAGGTATGGTGTTCTTTGGATGCAACTAGGCATTCTTGCTCCTCCAAACACAACAAGTTGAGTTTTGACCATCTGACATTCACCCAGCAGTGTGTTACTGATAGTAGCCTTTGTTACTTTGGTCCCAGCTCTCTGCAAGTCACTCACTAGGTCCAAGTGGTTCTGGGATTTTTGCTCAAAGTTCTTGTGATGATTTTGACCCCATGGGGTGAGATCTTGAGTGGAGCCCTAGATTATGTGGTCTTATCTGTCTTCCATTTTAGTGCTCCCACAGTTGATTTCTTCACACCAAGCTGCTTACCTGTTGCAGATTCAGTTTTTCCAGCCTAGTGCAGGTCTACAATTTTGTTTCTGGCGTCCTTTGACTTATCTTTGGTCTTCGCCAGGGGTGTCAAACTCAATTCCTGGAGGGCCGAAGCCCTGCACAATTTAGTTCCAACCCTGCTCCAACACACTTACCTGTAGGTTTCAAACAAGCCTGAAGGACTCAATTAGTTTGATCAGGTGTGTTTAATTAGGGTTGGAACTAAACTGTGCAGAGCTTTTGGAACTGAGTTTGACACCTGTGGTCTTGGCCAATGTAGAGTTTGGAGTGTGAGTGTTTGAGGTTGTAGACCGGTGTCTTTTAGACTGATAATGAAATCAAACAGATGCCATTAGTACATGTAATGAGTAGAGGACAAATGAGCCTCTTAAATGAGTTAGAAGTGTGTAAGAGCCAAATACTTAATTTACCAAGGAATTTACCAATTCATTCATTAAAAATTCTACAATGTGATTTTCTGGATTGTTCTTTCTAAGTTTGTCTCTCGTAGTTGAGGTATACCTATTAAAATTACAGACCTCTTGCCTCTTTTTAAGTGGATGAATTTGCACAATTGGTGGCTGACTAAATACTTTTTTGCCCCTCTGTACATCAGTGCTTAATTCATTTGGACAGAATTTCTTATTTATTTTTTAAATGAAACCTGAGAAAACTCTCTAAAAATACCCCTAGACGTGGGTTTCTAAAAATACCCATAGACGTGTGGACATGGCCTTAGTTCTCATGTGCTTCTTCTAATAGTTTTTGTCCTGTCCTGTCCCACAGGCTCTGACTGGGATCTCTGAGTTCTGCTCCCCCCTGCTGGAGGGCTGCCGGAAGAACAGGCAGAATTGGAAGATTCTTGCTGAACAAGGAGAGGAAGCAGCGCTGCTAAATGGAGAACTGTAACTGTTCATACTTCCTTTGACTATTCTCATCACTCCACTCACCTTTTCCTGAGACTGAAGGACTGCATGACTTGGGTGTAATGAAACCGATCCAGGCATTTCACCCAGCACACTGGAGCAGGCTTTAAAAGGTTAATGTTGGGTTAAAGTAGCAGCAGACTACAGTAACATCTTCAATCAAGACAACAAGTGTTGTAAAAGACTTGATGGGGAAGCAAAGGATGGAAGGATCGAGTAATGCAGCTGATGAATAGATGTTTAAAACTGTGACTAAACCATCCTGACCCATTTGAGGAATGTTCCAGGTTCAAGTTCTTACCAAACCATGCGTGACACGCTGACTAATACCACAGAAACATATTTTGATACGCTATAGTTAGAATCAAAAGCTGGAATCTCTGGTGAAATGTCACCTGTCAGTCTGTCTGAGTCTGAAAACATTTCAGAAGTAGCGTTACCGACATTATTTGCATAATACTTAGTTGGATCATAACCAAAGCATAGCCAGAGCTAGCATCCATTTAGTTGTTTAAACATTTAAATTAGAGATTGTTCACCCAAAAATGTATAAATGCTCAGCATTTACTCACCTTCAGTTGGTTTTAAACCTTTAATTATTTTTTTATTGTTGTATAACAAAAATGGAGATATTTTGAAGAATGCTGGAAACTCATAGCCATTAATTACATAACAGGAAAACAAATACTATGGAAGTCAATGGCTGCAGCTTCTAGCATTCTTTAAAATACCTTTTTTGTTAACAGAAAAAGGTATGGAACAAGTAAAGGACAAATTTAGATTTTTTGGTAAACTATTCATTTAAGCTTCATTAACTAATAGCACCGGAGTATTGTGTTTAGAAGCACTCAATTCATTAAAACAACAAAGCCAAGCCTGTTGACCAGCAGTAGGGTCTACATTTCAGAATAATGCAAACGTTACCGAAACTGCTGTCAGTGATGTTTAGGTCACACACAGTGATAACATGAACTAGCTCACAATAGCGTAGACAACACAAGTTATGAGAATTCTTTGATAAGCACTTACCTTTGCCCCGAACATGTCGTGCCGCAGACAGACACTGCTGATAGTGAACATACAGTTTTAGAAAACAGTGGCTCTCATCTCATCCACTAAATACGTCTACAAACAAATGATGCGTGAAATGTGCATATGAAGATCATGATTAATAAAAAACCTTCCATTATAAATTGGATTCTAAATATACCAAAATCAAAACAGAAATCAGACGCAATAAATAATATATATGAGCAGTATCACACGAGTAGCAGTGCGATATGGCTGTATATCAGCACCGATGGGAGGCGTGCGTTGGCGCGAGGCCCAGGCGGAGTGCTTTAGTGTCCCAGCTATATCGCACTGCTACTTGTGTGATATTGCGTTTATACAACAGTTCGACTGCACAATCGTGTATATACATAACAAAATCAAACACGGAGTGTCCAAAAACTTTTTTGTATTAGGAACTACTTTCTTCCACCATCCATTCACATCTTGAGCTGATGTCAGAACATGAGAAGCTGTTACTAATTTACCTACGTCACTTTAGAGCTAGTGTTTGAATGACTCTCTATAGCGTTATTTCTAAAGTGATGATAAAACAGCTGATTTTGCTCACATTTTAAGATTATAAGGCTGAACATGACATGAGATGCCATCAGTCTTCAGAGATATCTCCTTACAGTCTATTATAGTCTACAGTATTTCTCTGTCGTCGTTGGTATTGTGACGGGTGCCAGGTGTCCCAGCATTTACCCGGAGACTTTAGGGATTAAAAAATGTTACATTATTGAAACAAAAGAATAATACAGCGATGGAGTGACACCAACCTCCTCAGAGCTCACCAGAACTGAACTCCCATACATGCGTGCTTACATCTTACAAAGGAAAAACAACCACAGAAGAAGTCCTCTTAAATGGGGACATGACATTTATACACAATAAATATCAAACATTAAGCTACCGTTACAATTTCACAATAATTAACCTCGAAAAAAGCAGCGCAATCACTACCAGACTGCTGTTGTGTTTGCGATAAGGAGGGACGAGACTGAATCCAGCTTCTTATTGACTGTATCCGGTCCACCTTAAAAAACCATGACGCTTTCGTTTTTCAGCTTCTTATTTGTGCTCAAGTAAACATGCAAGCAAGGGCTTATTATGCAGTCCTGGCGCCATCTTGAGGATAAACAACATCAACCGTCTTTGACTAATTGACACTGACACGCTGTCTCTCGGAAATTATAAATATTTTAAAATAGGCACTATCCTCATAAATAAACTGCATCATTGCAATTTAAACAACTACATTCTCGACTAAAATAGTCTCAAAAGTGCATTATGTTGCCTAACAGCAGGAATATGTCAAACTGTAGAGCGTCCTCTGCTTGTATGTTGGCAGAAGAATACACAAAGGTGAAGAGGCCTTTGTGTGCTGTTACTGGCAAAATATCTCACAGCTATCAGCCAATCAGATTCAAGAACCAGACAGAACTGTTGTATAAATAAATTATATATATATACACACATATAGACAAGGCTTGCACACCTAATTGAAGAAATTGCGGCGCATGACCTGATTGCAAATTCCACTGGTACATTGTGAGGGCAGCATGGTGAATTTCCAATTCATTTAGCCAGAAGATTCGCCTCAATCACACAGTAAGAGCATTACACTTAATTTCTATCTAATTGAACTGAAAGTGCTCGCTCTTCTGTGCTCTCCACGTGTCAATGGAAATGCAGTATTGTCTTTCTCTGGACGAGGGCCACTTTGCGAAGCTCTTTTATGGAGCTGGTTTGGGTGTATATTATGCGAATGACTAACCTCATGCATATGAGCGCTTATAAGACTCCACATTCACTAATCCACGTTTGACCCAATTTCCCCGGTTTGTTTTACAAGTGTGAGTGCTCCGAATTGGGCCCAGGCACAGTTCAGATGGACACCCTGGCTCGGTTGAAAAGGTGTGGTAGAGCGCGATTCGATTGGGCTTTGGCGTGATATACTTGTAGCTCATTCATTTTCTTTTCGGCTTAGTCCCTTTATTAATCCGGGGTTGCCACAGCGGAAGGAACTTATCCAGCTTTTTATGTTTTATGCTGCGGATGCCCTTTCAGCTGCAACCCAACACCAGGAAACCCCCATACACACTTACATTCACATACATACACTATAGCCAATTTAACTTTTTCAATTCACCTAGAGCGCACGTCTTTGGACTGTGGGAAACCCATGCAAACATAGGAAGAACAGTCAAACTCCACACAGAAATGCCAACTGGCACAGCCAGAGCTCGAACCAGCAACCTTCTTGCTGTGAAATATACTTGTACTGTGAGTGCAAAATGCACCTGAGTGCGAAACTAAAGAAGCGACGTCACTTTTAAGGGACTGTTTCATATGGATTTATTAATCATTCTTACTTTTCATTGAACACAAACCGTCATAGTTTATTAAATATACAAACCCCTCACTGCACATCAACCGCACCTTCAGCAAACCACCTCAAGGCTGGTTTATATTTCTGCGTCAAACCACGGCAGCGGCGCATGCCTTGTGCATAGCCATTCATTTATACTTCCGCATGCTGTTTGTGTTGCTCTTCTATAACACTTTGGCTAAACGCTAGCTGGCAGTAGGTTATGTTCCTTTTTATCGAGTTTCTTAGCGGGTGTTTTGTTTCTAATCATTACTTTGATGTACAAGTAGCTAAAACTCGCTCATTTAAAGGTGCATGCACATGGCGACAACTTTAATTATAAGCTAAATAAGGTAAACACAAAACATCTGGGGCCTCATGTATCAACGGTGCGTACACACAAAAATATTGCGTACGCCAGATTTCACTCTCACGTTTCGATTTACTAACGATGAAATGAACGTGGGAATGTGCGCAGCTCCACGCCAAGTTCATGTCTGGCGTACGTGCATTTCTTGTGTGTGTGTGTTTTATTTCCATTGGCGACTCCTAGAGGCAATTATGTTAAATTGCACACTACAAAGTATCTTTGAGCCGTTCAATGACAGCTGTATGGGACGGGATCATCCGCATGTCTAGCAGGTATATAAGGTTTCCATATCATGCAGTTGACTAGGCAAACATTAAAGCGCAACTTGCAGCGGTCGCCGGTTTTCCCAATGTAATTGGAGCGATCTACTGCATGCACATTGCTATAAAGGCGCCATCTGAAGACAAATTTGCATACCTGAATCGGAAACATTTCCATTCAATAAAAGTGCAAATAATATGTGATGCTCAAATGCGCTTAACATAATAAACACACTTATTAATGATTCCTACTTGTGTTCCTCGTGATGAAGAGTAGGCAAAATCTGATATGTAGTGGAGGAAAAAAGAAGAATGAGTTCAGACGCTGGATTCCAACTAGGTTCTCAGCACCAACCATGGTCAGCACAGCTACCAAGCTGACCAATTACGGAGCTTGCGTTACACATCATTATGAAATGTGTAGTTACATTTTTTTGAGAGGTGTGGGTCAGCATCATGGCGAGGGCTATGCGACTGCGTGGAGGTTGTGCCGGAGCATGTGCGTGACGAAGACGTATAAATCAGCCTTAATTAATGCAGCACGAGACTTTCATGAACATTTATGAATGTCAAAAGAGGTGGATCTGTTCAGCAAAAGACTTGACTGTGTCACTGCATATCACACGACTTAAAATAATACAAAACAATACAACTAAAGCAAACTCCACTGTGCTGAGTGAGCGCGCTGCTCTTAACTGAACAGTCTCATAAGCACGCTCAGGCTTAGAAGGCAAAAAGATGCAATGTGAGCAGGCACGTGCACACATAGGGCTCAACCTGTGCAGTGCACATGCCCTTTTTAGTCTTGGATAGAAAGTGCCCCCGCGACGCGGCACACCCTCGGTCCCGCTCTTCAGTAAGCGCGGGACAACACAGCTGATCAGAACGTGCACGACAACACCGCTCTACAGTACACGCGCAACAACCCCCCCCCCCCCCCCCACACATCCCCCTCCCCCTCCCGCTCTTAAAAAATTTATCCTGCACATGCCCTTTGGACGATCTCTGCACGGGCCTGAATGTGAGTGCTGGCCGACGGGGAGAGGGGAGGAGGGACAATCGTGCCTGAGCATGGTTCAAAACAACTGTGCCTAGTGCGAGTACACCTTAAAAAGACTCCACTTACTAAAAGAAGTTTTCAATCATCGCAATCATTAGTAAATGAGAACCAATGTGTTCAGAATGTAAAGATGTGGACTTTACTAATAGATAGAACCAATAATAATGATAATAATAAATGTCATACTGACAGTTGACAGGAAATACACAGGCCGGCTAATTGATACCAGAAAGTAACCACCATAGATATGGTTGATTTTAACAGTGTCTTACAATACATGATCTGTAAGGCTACAGTTATTTGATCAAAATGCCAGTAAATAAATACAAATCAAATATTTATACAGTCATAAACGACTGCTTTCTATTGAAGTATATTTTCAAATGGAATGTGTATGTGTGACAGCAGTGATAGTTGTTTATTCCAGTTTCCACATCACAATTATTTATACACGGTAATAAACAATTAGCTGACTTTACATTCAAAAGTGATTAAACACTTAGCCTTATTATTATTATTAAGTGAACTATGTGCATAATAATAAAAATTGAGTTTGTTTAACTCCAAGCAAAGTCAACTTATTACAATTTAAGGCAACATGTTTACTCAATTTATTTATCTAAAGTAACTAATCAAATTTTTTAAATATTATATTTCTTAATGCTTAAAATGATTTTTGCTAAGAAATATTTATTCACAAGTCATTTTTACGCAATTAAAACTATTATTCCGTACTAAACAGAAAACATTTCGGGTCTTCTTTTAAAACAATATTTTTAAATAGTTTACAAGAATATATTAAAGCTTCAAACACTGTTTTCCAAACTCACAAGAATCATTATTAATAGTCCAGCATCAATAATACACAATTATCAAGCAGATAATGGAAACACTGAGTGGTAAGAGAAACGTATAAGATGTATTTTTGTAAGTAATTGTAAAGTTGTAAAAAGTTGTAAAGTTATCTAAAAAAATTATAATAATTACATCATTCGTTCAGCTTTGGGACTACTGTTTGTTCTGGCAGATTATATATCCAATGTTAGCGATTCCTGTAGGTGGAGTCTGTGTAAAGAATACACTGTAGATAACTGTGATAGTAAAGACTTGTTGTGGTATCTGGTGACCATATACACAAGCTGATAGGACAGAAGGTGAGATATTTGGGTAAAGGTTTGTACATGAAATTGGTTAACAGTTTTAGCACATTATAATCTCATGTGCAATGTTTATCTTCTAGATATACTTTCAGAACAGTGTAGTTTAAAGTTCTCCTAGTACCTGCTTTACTGCGTCTAAACATTTTTTTTTTATGAAGTCATAATCAAAAACAACTTTTATTGATCCCAGAACATTCCTCATCCATTTTGATTTTGTGCAGCTCACTGAATTACTGAAATACGCACATTTACAAATTCTTGTTTTGCTATATTGCACTGCTTAAGCTAAGCTGATAAAAGAAACACATTGAATATTCTTTTCACTGTTTACCCATTTAACTTCACTCTGTAGAAGATGTTGTATGTTTTTATTCACTTAGATGGCAGTAAAGAACCCAATAGCCTGTGATATGTGAATCTATTTATCATCTGTTACACAAATGTGTTCAATTTAAAATCACAGCAAATGTTTGTTTGAGTAGGTTGGAAATAATTGCTGTCACTGTGCCCATTTAACATGTTCCAATACAAACCCTTTCCCATACTTGACATGGATTTGTGCTTTTTTTTTCCAATTAGAGTTCTCATTTTACAATATTTGGACAAATTATATACACTCACCGGCCACTTAATTAGTTACACCTGTCCAACTGCTTGTTAATGCACATTTTTAATCAGCCAATAACATGACAGCAACTCAATGCATTTAGGCATGTAGACATGGTCAGGACGATCTGCTGCAGTTCAAACAGCTTTGGGATGTGGTGGAACAGGAGATTCACATCATGGATGTGCAGTTGAAAAAATCTGCAGCAACTGCATGATGCTATCATGTCAATATGGACCAAAATCTCTGAGGAACATTTCCAGTACTTTGTTGAATCCATGCCACGAAGAATTAGGGCAGTTCTGAAGGCAAAGGGGGTCCAACTCAGTACTAGTAAGGTGTATCTAATAAAGTGGCCAGTGAGTGTATAATTTATAAAGCACACAAATTGGCAGTTTCAGCTCATCAATACACTACATGGAGAAAAATATTTAGATACATCTCTTAGTTACTGTATTTCTCTGTATCAGTCCGTTAAACTTACAGGGCAAAATCCTATAATATTAATAATCTGGATGTACTAAATTCACTGTTGTCAGTATCCTGCAATCTGTTTGCAACTCATGTGGCTTAATGGGAAGCTAAAGCACACTCAAATTCTGTAAATTCAACATACCACTCATAACATGTTTTTTTTTTTTTTTACCTATTATATTAGTACAGATGTATACTATTCCAGATGGAGTCATGTAATATAAACCCACATGCTATAAAAAAATGCTATAGGACAAAATGGAACAGCTTAATTTTTAGGCTGTACCAACCTTTTAAGTAGTGTAACAAAAAACAATTGTGAAAATACAAATTTCTGGTCTTGAAAAGCTCATGCACAACAATTAAATAAATTAAAGAATCATACACACTCATCTAGTTCATGAAGCAATTTTTCCCCTGCTTTGCAGACTAATGAGCCCAGCCGGTCCTCAACTGAGCCACCAACAGCTGAGGACTTTGATCTCCAAAGAAGGAGATGTTCAAAGCAGAATGTGCCACCCTGCTTCACATCAAACACATTTACATTCTTTATGCAGCTACAAATTTTCATAATCGAGATGCTTGTCTCTTTTGTGGCACACTTCTAGTCCTCCAGTGTAGCTAATTAATGCAACACTGCAAAGCAACAAGAGCTACACTGAGAAGGTTTGAGTAAATGTAGTCCTTGTACAATATTTTACCTACTTATTGAGGAGTATAACATGGTGTTCCATGTTGATCACTAATGTCAAAAGCAAATTTTTGAAATTGTTATGTAATTTTTATATGACTGCAAAAAAAAAAAAAAAAAACTTAAAATTGAATTGGTTTACCTAATCATGAAGCAAGGTGGCTTTTTTTCCGATAGGCTGTGAAGAATTTACCCGATAAAGAAAATGCTTACTTGGATTTTGTCACCATCTAGAGTACAACTACTGCAATATGCAAAAAAGAAACATTACAATCTCTGGAAACGAGACATTTATTTTATGTATTGGGAAATACATTAGTTAAAATGACAACAAAGAAAAATAAGAAAGAAGAGCTTTATATAGATATGTACAGAAGACTGAAAAGTTGTAACAAAAAAACAAAACAAGAACAGGAATCACATGGAGTTTGTCCTCTTGTAGGCCACCATACTGTTCACCTTATGAATAGACGTAGTAAAGGATCGCAGGCGCACCTCTTCTGACTGATCGATTAGCTGAGGCCCAGACTCTTCCCATTGCTCAGGTACCTCAAGGTCTTTGTCTGTGTAGATCAGAAGGTCGAAGGCACCTGTGTAAAGGGGACAACATTTAGTCACACAAGGAGGGAGGGAGAGGTGCGAGTAAATAAATAAATCAAATAACAAGTCTATCAATTTTTTTTAAACAGCTTAAAGGTGCTGTATGTAAAGTTTTTAACTACTCTAAAACATCGAAAATGTTTCTTAAATATCTAAAAACATAAGTGAACAAAGTGTTGTTTAAAAAAATAGCAGCACAGCATGACTAACCAGAATAATCCAGGTTTGTAGTATATTTTTTATAGCTACATGGCAAACAATTACCAGTATGTGCAGTAGATTCTCAGAAAACAAACAAGACCCGGCATTCATAATATGCACGCTCTTAAGGGTGTGCAATTGGGCAATTAGGTGAAATGGGTGAGTAAAAAAAAAAAAAAAAGCAGTTGTAAAGGCATTCAATCAGTGAGGTTATCAATATTGTGAAAAAAAACGGTGCGAATCAGGTGGCCACTTTTTATGGATGAAGCCTGCACTTGTTTAACATCCATTTGCCTCAGGCTTTCAAATGTGTCATTCAAGACTTTGTTCAGAAGAACAGCATGCTTTGATTAAAAAGTTGATTGTAGAGGGAAAAACCTTTAAAAATTTTAGGATGTTCAGCTAAAATGATCATCATTGTCTTAAAATGAAGAGCAAAACCAGAGAGACATGGAAGAAAATGGAAGACAACTATCAAAATGAATCGAAAAATAGCCAGAATGGCAAAGTCTCAGCCAATGATCAGCTAATCTATTTTTAAGAATCCCCCGCAAAGTCTCGGTTTAAAAAAAAAAAAAAGCATGCGCAGAAGAGGTTACAATTTACCACAGGACACACCATCTGGCTTTAAGAGAAATGGAGGAATATTTTGTGGTCTGATGAGAGTAAAGTTGTTCTTTTTAAGTCCAAGGGCCGCAGACGGTTTGTGATACGACCCTCAAAATCTGAATTCAAGCCACAGTACATAGTAAAGACAGTGAATGGTGCAAGGTTCATGGTATGGGCATGTTTCTCCTACCTGTTGGGCCTATACTAGGGATCATGGATCAGTTTGCATATGCCAAAATACTTGAAGAGGTCAAGTTGCCTTATGCTAAAAAGGACATGTACTTAAATAGTTGTTGGAACAAAACAGTGACCCCCAAAAACACTAGTAAATGAAGCAAAGTCTTGGTTTCAAAACAACAAAATTAATATTATGGAGTGGCCAGCCCAATCACCAGACCTTAATCTATAAAAAAAAAAAAAACTTCTGTTTCTGGGGGGAAAAAAAAAAAACTGTAAATGAATTGTGGAATGTTGTTAAAGAATCATGGAGTGGGTAGTTAAAAAAAAAAACTATGGCAGGGCTCGAAATTGCGACCATTTTGGTCGCATATGCACCCGAAAATTAATCTATGCGACCTCATAATATATTTGGTCGCATTAGTGCGACTGCAGATAATGGTTGTAGTGCGACCTGTTTTGATTTTTTGTAAAAACGTGCTGAATCGCTCTTCCCTGCCGCTATATTGGTTCATATTAGCTGTCACTCACTCAAGGCTTTTCGCTGTCAGATGACAGGGAAGGAGCTTTTATGACCACGGGAAATGCAAACGGCTGAAGAGTGAAAACTTAAAGCACACAGGTTTGCAAACCCCACCAGGCGCAAAATAAGAGCGATCAAGACACGTCACGTGGTGAATAATGATCCACCAGCTGAGATCAATCGAGTACGCGCTTCTTGGAGAAGGCGCCCGAATATCCATGCGTTGCATTCACTGCGTGTTCAACGCAAATGTCCGCTAAAAGTCAAATCTAATACTGTACATATCATCGCCAAAGAAGCTTGCCTTTACTAAGTTTACACTGAAACTGCGGCTCATAACAAAGACCGGTATTGCACCGATGGTTAGCGCAAGAATCTTGCGCTGCCTACTCATTAATTGGGTCAGCTGACTCGCCTGCTTTTCCACTAACACAGAAAAATGAAGATCATCTCAGACTGAACCTTTAAATTGACATAAACTGAAACCAAAACTTTTAAAGAGTGATAGAAGTGAGACTTTACTATTCTTTTCTCTATTCTTTTTTGAGGTGTATATTATTTTTTATTTATTTACTGATGACTGCTTTGCAGCTTTCATTAATGAATTGAATGATTTATTATAATCTTTTGTTTGTTTTGTAGCAGAAATATTATTTATTAAATTGACATGCATATAAAAACAGCAGCACAAAATCAATATTTCTTACTGCAATGCTTCATTGATGCAAACTATACAATTATTTTTTAATAAAGTAACAGACTTTTTATAGCAGATAACCTACATTCATGCACATTCAAGGCAGTATCATAATGAGAAATGGAATTCATTGTTACTATTATTGTTATTTTTATCATCGTTAATATTCTATGGCCTAATTATTAGACATTCATTTTGGAATTATTGCTCACAAATATCAATGTCTTCGCAGCATTAGTTAAATAGTTGTTTCTGGTTTTTGTCAGTCCTATTAATGTTGTTTTAAAATACAATAAATCCTTAAAAAAACAATTTGCAGCTGTGCTCATTCATTTTTGGTGAGTGCTCCTAAATTTTTTCTGGTGCTCCTAAAATTTTTTTGGTGCTCCTAAATATTTTAAGTTGGGAGCACCGGTGCTACCAAGTAAAAAAGTTAATTTCGAGCCCTGTATGGTCATACAAGTAAATATAAGTTTAGCGATTCACAGGATTGCTAAATCCTAGAAACAAAATGTTTCGTACCAAATAATTAGTTTGTACAGTCAACAGCAGACATTGCTATTTTTTTAAACCCACCACTTTCAACTAATTGTGGTCTGTTTAACCTGCCATTTAGCCAAATATATTTAAATATATATAACACAAGAATCTTGCTTGATGGAATGACAGAGAGAGGAGTTATTTCTGAAGCAAGATTCCTTGTAAGCATATCTCGAGAAGTACTTCTTAAAATGCAATTACTTTTATTGATACTGTGCACAAAACATACTTAGTAATTTATTGTACGTACTATAATGTTTTTGAACTACACAACAGTTAAGTACTCCTATTAATTTGCTGTGGTACTTGGCTAAAGTATACAGTGGTAATTACTATTAGTTCAAGATAGTTACTAATGATACTACACTATGTAGTGTAATTCATTAAAGAGGAGTAATTATATACAACATAATGCTTTAAATATTTGCCTTTACTATAAATTACTATAGTAATTTGTATGTGTGTATATAATTAACAATTAAGCTTAAGCATAAGTCACTACATTTTTCAAGTAGCTTGTCCAACACTGGGCTTATTATGGTATAAGCAATTAACACAGAGTAACTGAGCATAGAAATTAGACTAACAATTACACATGCAGTTTACTTACAGGCAGTTTCTAGCAATGGTAAGAAGGTGACTGTGGCAGTGATCTGTCTGATAACAGAGCGGATTTCCTCTTGGATAGCTTTAATGGACTTCTCCCTGGGTGCACTGGAATAGCCAAGGCAAACAGATATTATTATCATTCATATTTGCAGCAATCAAGTAAAATAAAAGAAAAATTAAATTGCTTTTTTTAAAACTAAAGGTAAAATGTTCATTAATTGTTGGCTATCATTGTGCATTTTAATAGCCAAAACAAAATTTGGAGATTGAAGAAACTTGAACATACCTGCTCTCCTTTGCTGTCTTGTCACACTGAATATCAAACTGCCATCGCTCAAGCACCTCATTGGTCTCCAGACATGTGATAACCACCACCAGTTTCTGAACTGTGCACTCAAACAACCATTCTATATAGAAAAAAACAGCAATACTCATGATTTTAACAGCACCAATTATCAGTTTCAGTAAGAACACCTTGCATCTATGTATTGGCCAATAATGTAATTTTTTTTTTTTTGTAAATTGACTTCTGAAGTCATGATAAGCATTTTAGTCCATCACTCAAAACAGCAATAGGTCAACATTCAGCATTAGTTTTTCCACTTATAAACACTTAAGTGTCCCATTTCTGCAAAATAGACATGCCTTACACTTTTCATATGAACATCCAGTTATATTAAATGATACCCTTTTAATATTAAATAAAACCAGCTTTTTAATAGCATAAAGGCAAAATTTCCATTAACGGGTGAACTAAGACTATATGCAAATGTAAGAGCGGCCAGTCTGTTGCACAAAGCCAGTTTAGAGTTTTCCCCAGGTAAGTTCATGTTTGGCTTCAGGTTGGTTATGATCATGTTTCGCCACTATGGTGACTTGCTCTACATGGCTATCCCACTCCGGAACAGGGATAGAGATTGCAAAGCAAACTGGACCAATCAGCTGCGAGTAAAGTAACATACATATCTCATGCAAAAGTCACTCAAAGTTTGTCTTTTTTGCTCCAAATTAAATAAAAGAATTTTTGGGTCAAAACTACATTTGTTGACAATGATGTTTATTGTAAATAAATTATGTACATTTGAATAGTATGTTTTCAAATACTTTAAAGTTGCCAATTAATATTAGTAATGGTATCAAATTAACATATGTAAATACATAAAGCTTCTGAAATGACTGTCATTTGAGCTGTTTGAGACCATTATTAAAGTCAGTTGAAAGATTAGCATTGATGTTGCAGTATTTTCTTTAAGTTTGCCTTCAACTTTTTCTGCATGAGCACAGTCTTGTACTCAAATTCTTTATATTTCTGATAACGATACCTGTTAATGGACCCTTTTATAAGCCTGTTAGAATATGTTTAATGGTCATTAGCATCTTAAATCCTTACAAATATTGAAAAAAAAAAACAATGTATGAACATTTATGAATGTATATAATCTTTGCTTCAAATTACAAAAAACAATTACCGTTTGTTTAAAAGGCGTTTCTAATACAGCTTCCATGAGACAGGAAAGTAAATTTGACATCATTCTCTCCTTTGGCTGCCGTCAGTCTCACAAAATTTTTTTTCCTGGTCCTGAAAGTCTTTATAACATCATTGTGGAGTTTTTCTTTTATTATTTGGCCAAATAAGATTGTAAAAAATTGTTTGTTGTATTCTCCCATTAACAGCGCTTTAAGTTTTCCCAACTATGACGACTTCCGCTACTGTGAAAACCGGAAATGTGAAAAGGGTCTATTTTCAACATAAAAGTGAACTGCACTGACTCTTGAGACATGAATCAAACTTTAAACTTTGTTGTTGACGAAGTCAAAGTTTCAAAGTTTTTCTACAATATTGTTTTAAGGTACGTGTAAGATTTTTTAAATTTACATTTTTTGTAGTTTAGTACAAAAGTGTCTCCAGCAAAAAAGATCTACAGAGATGCAGTTTTAAATTGTAAAGAAATCTGTGTTTTTAAAACAAACGAAGACAGCACAAGTCAATGATTAATTTTCATTATTTAGCCTGACACGATTACTACTTTTTTCATTCATATTCTTGTCGGCTTAGTCCCTTTATTAATCCGGGGTCGCCACAGCGGAATGAACCGCCAACTTATCCAGCAAGTTTTTACACAGCGGATGCCCTTTCAGCCGCAACCCATCCCTGGGAAACATCCACACACACACTACGGACAATTTAGCTTACCCAATTCACCTGTACCACATGTCTTTGGACTGTGGGGGGAAACCCGAGCACCCAGAGGAAACCCACGCAAAGGCAGGGAGAACATGCAAACTCCACACAGAAACGCCAACTGAGCTGAGGTTCGAACCAGCGACCTTCTTGCTGTGAGGCGACAGCACTACCTACTGCGCCACTGCCTCACCCATTTACTACTTTAAAATATTATAAATGTTTCTCAAAATAAAATATTTCATGTTCAAAGGCACAAAATATTCCTCCATTTCAAAAAAGTTTTTTTTTCTTACCCAGTTATTTAAAAAGAATGCATTAATTACAGTAATTACAATAATTACAATGATTCTTATTGTGAATGATGCCTCTTTGCAAAAAATGTAGGGAAAAAACATAATGCTGGTTTTCATTATTGTTTCTATCACATTTACTGTGATATAATCTGGTTTGTTAGTTTGTTTTGTATTGCTTTCTCGCTACAATCAATTCGCTCCAAAGTTTGTTCTATCAAGCCGAGACCACGTGATTCAGGCGATCTCGGACTGATTGTTTTGGTGTGTATCAGCACAATTGCTGGATTCACATGTCAAACGAACCGTGCTAACGAGGCAAACGCACCATGTTTAGAAACAAACATTTAGAAGTGAAAGCACCCTAAGTGAAATTGACGTTGAGAACAGATCAAACAAACATGCTGATACTAGCCAAAATCAGTGGGTTCATTGCTGATGCAGAAATTCTGAACTTACTGTTCGATGTGAAACAGCTCTCTGTTAATGAGTAGTGGAACTTTCTCAATCAGTGACTGATTAACATTGGCATGATCAAATACTGTCATTTTATTGTGAATTTATCATTATTTTGCATCCTCATTTGTCCCACATTTACAATAGAAACAGATGGAGCACCAGAGGCAGAGCGCCAAGATTATACACAGATGATCCAAGTAATTTTTTTTTTCATACTTCACAAACCAGCATCATTTGCATTATATTAAGACATACAAGTATTGAAAACCAGTGTTTGCTTTAAAAAAATATTGTGCTTATAATTTTAACTGCTACATGGATTTTACTAACAATCCATAAAAACCCTTGATAAGAATTAGTTCAATATCACCATTGTTTAATATTAAAGAAATACAACCTGCTTAGTTGGGGAAATTTAATAAAATATGTACATATCCGTTTAATGTTTAAGACTTAACATAACCCAACTTCACCATTAAATCAGTTTGTAAATATTAGAACGACTGCTAACAGAACTACTTGAGGTGGGGACTGCATTATTCCTCTCAAAAAAAGTAAATTCAGTCAATCTGTATTTTCAGTGAAAGCTGCTAGGGAATGGAACTCCATCCCACCAACAATTAGAAGATCATGCACTTTTTGTTCTTTTCAGTCTCATGTTAAAAATTGGTTATTGACAAATCAGCATTGTCAGCATTAATACTGTATTCTTCACACATTTATACTGTTGTCTTTGGCTTTTTGTCCTCTGATGCCATCAGTCTGTTTTTTTTTCCTTTACTTTTTTAACTGTATTTTTTATATGAAAGTGTATTTAATGTTTAATATTGTGCTTCTATTTTAGGTGTGACTTTAACATTCTGTAAGGGGTCTACGGATGGAAAATAGCCATTCTTGGCTAATTCTGGCACATTTTACAGTAATGTTTATTAATGTGCATTGACCCTGTAAACAAATAAACTAAACTAAACTAAAAACTACAAATGTCTAGGAAAATAGGCTAATAGTTAAGAAATTTCAATGTTTATTAATGGCATAAGACGCATTCCATTAAATAATAATTTAATGCCAAAACCAACTCTTCACTTGCATTTGTTTCGATGCTTGGTGATTTTTGTGTTCTTTAGCTAAGACAACAAACACTGCAATCCTGGACCATTTGACATTGACATTTCATTATCATCCAGTGCTTAAAGTCCCTATTACTCATGCCTTCAATGTATGCATCTCCTACTACACTTCATAGCTACTGTTGAAACTAACAGTCATAAATGTAAACTACATTTCTTCCCTTGGACACGTGGGTGAAAACCAACCTTTGAGTTGTGAGATGACATTGGTGAGGTAATTCTTCAGTTTGGTATCTGTGGTCAGTTGAAGGCTCATGTCATACTGTGTGACTCTGGTGAAGGTCTCTGCTGGGTAAATTCCTCGCTGGTACAGGATGCTGTTGATACCAAATGCTGCAAATAACAAAGATCTGTTTTATAATAAAAAGGCAAATACACACATATTTAAATGTAGTTCATTTTCCAAATAAACTACTCAGTGTGCAACATATTTGACACCGAATTTCTCAAAATGATCACCATTATAAAAACTTTGCGAAAAAATAAATAAATAAAAACCAATCTACAACATGTCTTATGACTAGGCCCACATGGAATCTGCGCGCACATAAATCTGTAATTATTAGCTCATCGAGTCCATATGTTTAGTTGTGTGTAAATCTAAGTTAATTTATATATCTTCGTTTTTTATTAATTTCAGTAGTATTACCGACTAAAATAAAAATGTTAATATGAAAAACTTAAAGTAATAATATCCATCTTTTTGCAGATATATGGTAGCAGAATTATATGAGAGAATTGCTTTGTTTACCAAATAAACGGATCTAAGTTAATAGGACTTGCATTGTAAACATTAAAGCTAATCATTTTGTGATGATTTACCCAAAATCATTTGGCATAAATCTGCAGATTTTTCACAATATACTAGACAGAAATAGCAAAGAAATGTGCGCAGATTCTATCTGGCCCTACTTATGACATTCAAATGTATTGTTTATCAAGCAAATTCATGTAATATATATTTAAATAAAAGTCTAGATTTTCATATATTGACAGTCATGTTTTAAAACAAACACCATCTGAACTTAAAACCATATTTCTTTCGTGTATTTTAAAAGAAAACTTGTGATTTGTAACGTTAAGTGATACTTTTGCATCAAGCTTTTTCTGGAACACTGAAGAGGTTTAACGTTACAAAGTTAACGAACGTTACTTCGTTTTGTTACTGCCTCAAGTAATAACGTAACATTCTGTTATATTTCCATACTGAGCCATAAAAAAATATCAAATATGCAACTCAAACACGTGTGACGTTAAATTTGCGATAAACAGCAGCGCAAAAATAGAGAATAGTGACTGTACGGGAGGTTAAAAAGCAATGGCCCGAAACAGAATCTTCAGACTCCTCACGACGCCACTCGCTTTCACCATTCACGCATCACAACGCATTCACGTGCCCAAAAACATTACTTACAGAAAAACTCAGCAACAAGCTCCGCGCTCCCCTTCAGCGTGATTCCCTTCAGCGTCTTCGACATCTTGAATGTTAAGTTTGGTTGAATCTGACTTCAGTCCTTGCAGCTTCTTGTGTTTTTCTTTTTAACCGCCGACTAGTTTGAATCTAGATGCTGCGTATGGCGGAAGCTTATACGTCATCACGTCAAACCCGGAAATACGTTGTTCAAATTCTTCCTTCTTCAGTTTTATGGCGGGGATCACTTCATTATCGCCACCTACTGCATTGAAGAAAAAAATAAATAAATAAACAAAAATCTGTTCTCCTAAGATACACAGACCCTCTATCTGCATAAGTAAATATATAATTGAAGCTTTAGCTCATATATTCCAACCTACTTTTTTCAGTATTCCCATCCAAGTTCATTTTTCAGTATTTCTTGTTCCTTCAGTATCTGAAGTGCAAATAACATGTTGAATCTCCTGTTCTACATTTCTGACAAAATCCTGTTGAAGGTTTATTTATTTGTGGTATTATTCAGCATAGTGTGTTCCACTATTCATCATGTTAGAATATTTTGCTTCTTTGCCTTTTTTATAGGCTATGAGGACAAAACATGCTGAAACAATTAATAAAAATAAATAAATAAACAAAGAAATAAATAAATCCATAAATTCCAGCATAAATATGCAAATAAATAAATATGCAAATAAATAAATAAATATGCAAATAAATACACAAATGTTTATAAAAATTCACAAATTCCTACATTAATAAATATTTAAATAATTAATAGTGTGGGCAGGTAAATAATTAAAAAAATTAAACGAATACTGGGGAAATAAGAAAATGCTAAGCTAAGTTTATTTTTTTTTACCCTTTCAAACATTTATTCATTCTTGAGCGTAGTTTGCGTATTAACATGCTAGTGGCTCCTCATCAAAAGGGGGTCATTGATCGTTAAAAAAAATTGCATTGGTTTTTTTGACAGGTTCCTGTTGATTGACAGACAGCTTCTCAGCATGTTGACCTGAGGAAAAAGTAAATATGCAGCTATGTTCAAGAATAAATACATGTTTAATAGAGAGAGAGGGGGGGCAGTGTGTACATAGTGAAGTCAGAAATATTAGCCCCCCTGAATAATTACCAGTCAATATTATCAGACATACTGTGAAAAATTCCTTGCTCTGTTAAACATCAATTTGGAAATATTTAAAAAAGAAAACAAATTCAAAACTGGGCTAATAATTTTGACTTTAACTGTATACATATTTGTTTATTATTTATTTATTTATTTATTTATTTATTTATTTATTTATTTATTTATTTATTTATTTATTTATTTATGTTTTTATTAATTTATTTATTTATGCAGGAATTTATAGATTTTATATAAATGTATGTATTTATTTATTTATTTATTTTTGTAGGAACCTAAAGATTTCCATATACATTTATTTATGTTTTAATTTATGCAGGAATTTATAGATTTGTATATACATTTATTTATTTATTTATTTATTTGCTTATTTATTTATTTATTTATTTATTTATTTATTTATTTATTTATTTATTTATTTATTCATTCATTCATTGATTTTCTTTTTAGCTCAGTCCCTTTATTAAACTATGGGTCGTCACAGCGGAATGAACCGCCAACTTATCCAGCAAAATTAAATTAAATTAAATTAATCAAAAATTATTGTCAACAGTGGCTCCTTAAAGGGATTGTTCACCCAAAATTTAACATCTCATCACTATTTGCTAATACTTAAGTAGTTATCAACTTTTATGAATTTCTTCTGCTCAACACAAAACAAGATTTTCTGAAGAACGTTAAAAAACAACAGCCATTGACATCCATAATAGGAACAAAAAATAGCACTGAAGTCGCTGGTTTGAACACAGGGTCTGTTTTTTTGTTTTGTTTTTTTTTTAATCACAAATACATTCTTATCATTTGTGATCAGAAGTGAAAATGCATTGTGAAAAATAAGTTTTCTCCTAAATGCTGCCTTTGTTTATAGGACATTGTATTTAATTTGCTGATGATAGGGAGACATATTCAATATGAAGTCTCACAGATCTTTATGGACGTCTTTGAAACATTACGTGTGTTTTAGATTTGAGAACAGACAATGAATTTCCCCATGGCTGTTCACAAAACAACTTAAATAAATAAAATACAAATTCAGCATTCAACTGGTTAAATTATGTGGTCATAAATTTGTCCCCTAGTGGTATATACTGTTACTACACTACTTTCACTAGAGCATTATCAATAAAAAAATCACACTGTCCCTTTGAAGCAAATTGAAAAGTAAGCGAATTTAAGAGCTGCAAAAGACTATTTTCTTTCTTTCTTTCTTTCTTTCTTCCTTCCTTTCTTTCTTTGTTTCTTTCTTTCTTTCTTCCTTTCCTTTTTTCTTTCTTTCATTCTTTCTTTGTTTTTTTTTCTACTTCTTCTTGTTCTTATTATTATTACTACCACCTTTAAGACTTTTAATGACAATAAGGCTGTCTTTCAAACAAGATAACGGATAAGTGTTTAAAAGGAAATCCTTTTAAAAATAAGTTTAATTTAAGATTATCATCAGTTTCTCTTCAGGTCCCTTTTTTCTGCATTTTAGCATTTGGCTGAGTGCTTTGCCTTTGACATACCAGTGGGCCCTTTAAGTCAAAATTACATAAAAAACACAACAATAATGCCAATCGATTTGATATCAAAACCTTGATGTCCATTTGACATCCACGCATTGATGCCATTTTGATTACCACAATGATGACACAAAAAACATTATAATATAAGAAAATGTTGCAAAGTTTTGACTTCAAATTCAAAATTTACACACTGTAAAACTCAATTAGTTAAGGTAACTCAAACCGTTTGAGGAAATCGATTGCAACAAACCATTTATGTTCAAAAACCAATCCTAATGAGTACTGTGAACTTAATAATTTTGAGTAAACTGATTGCTACAAACCATTTGAGGTTAAAAAAAAATTATCTATGAGTACTGTGAACTTACTTTACTGTGAACTTTTTGTTAACTACACTCATTTCATTTGATACAAAGTTGACTGCTGCGTTTTACAGTCCTCTGGATTTTAATGCCTAAAATGCATATAAACTACCTTGATTGGCATTTAACAGTGTCAATATTGTAGAGATATTTCAGAGTTTTACACAAAAATGATCAGTCTTTCAGATGAAGAAGCGCCGGAGTCAGAGATTCAATTAAAAAGACAGCTTACTGAAGATAGTTTGCAGTTTCATCAACATAAGCCAGCTTCAACATTCACAATGAGTTTGTAGGCTGCTCTACTTACAATCTAAAACTTCAACAATTATACTCTAACATAACGTCATAAACTATGTCATAGGTTGTCTAACCTGATTGGTTAAGACACAGATAGACTGAGAAAATTTCCATGTGGGTGCGTACACAAACATCAGAATGTTCAGAGCTGACCCCAGACCTGTATAGGGACCCACAATCGAATAGAACACGCATACTCAAAGTACAAGCTATTTCTTACTCAAGGCTGTACTTTCGGTCGTCTTCATCAAAACTGATTAAAAATTGTTATAATCTACATACAATACATGGCCACAGCCATATCACCCTGCAGCCCAAGACCGGTTACTCACTAAAGCTAAGCAGGGCTGAGCCTGGTTAGTACCTGGATGGGAGACCACTAGGGAACACTAGGTTGCTGTTGGAAGTGGTGTTAGTGAGGCCAGCAGGGGGCGCTCAACCTGAGGTCTAAGTGAGTCCTAATGCCCCAGTAAAAGTGAAGGGGACACTACACTGTCAGTGGGCGCCGTCTTTCGGATGAGACGTTAAACCGAGGTCCTGACTCTCTGTGGTCATTAAAAATCCCATGGCACTTCTCGTGAAAGAGTAGGGGTGTAACCCCGGTGTCCTGGCCAAAGTCTCTCTATCGGCCCATACGATCATGGCCTCCCAATCATCCCCATCCACTGAATTGGCTCTATCACTGTCTCTCCACTCCACCAATAGCTGGTGTGTGGTGAGCGCACTGGCGCCGTTGTCCTGTGGCAGCCGTCGCATCATCCAAGTGGATGCTGCACACTGGTGGTGGTGTGGAGAGACCCCCCTCATGATTGTGAAGCGCTTTGGGTGTATGGCCATACACAATAAATGCGCTATATAAATACACATTACATTACATTACATTACATACAAATTAGCAGCTTACATACAAAGTTTAAAAGATGTAACACTTAAATTGGCAAATAACACTTCAGACATAATTAACACATTAGTAAATTGCAATGTAGATAGTTGTTTCCAATTCTTCAAGAGTCCAGGTCCACTCAAAAGGTCTCCATGACCTCTGGCCTGGCTGGGTAGATCTTGAGGAGACAAATCATTTAACACATTTAAAGCAATCACACACATATTACCCCAGTTTTACACTGAAGCGGGATGAGGTCATGAAATAGCCCAGGCCCCTTAACATTCAACTTTATTAGTAATCATAAAGACAAAAGAAAGGATATGTGTTATTCCATCTAGGAGCGGACATCCATCAGGAAATCCATGCCATCCATCTATTATTACAGGATTGTCCAATGTTAGATGTCAATTGTATGCCATTTTGACACCATGTTAGTTAGTTAGTTAGTCGTTGTTGCAATGTTGGAGCATGAGGGTGAATTTAGCACAAAAAATTGGAGGCAGGATTTAATTTAAACTGCAAGTCAAGTGCTTTGCACACCTGGCAACCCAGGCTGGGCTTGGGAGTTGTGCGTGTCACTCGTGTGCTTGGGCGAGTGTGACATAACCACTTTTTTTTTTCTTTTCACCAGAGTTCAGTTTCTTTTTACTGCCGTGTCCAACAGAGGCTACAACTGCAGCTACACACATTAACCATGCTTCAAATCCATGTGATAGAATGGCACTTCAGATATACTAAAAGCCATAATCGTCTCAAACCCAAATGGAATAAAGACATGTGGAGTATTTCTACTTCAGTCACACTATCGAAGAGCTAAGTGCAGAGTAAAGGCCGTAAACAAACTATTACCATCATGTAGGTCTTTTAGCCACATTTTGTGACAGGATAAAAACACACACATGGCTGTTTGACACTACTCTCTGCACCTACTGAATCAGTAAAAGACCACAAACACATTTCAAAAGCTTAGTCCACACTACAGGATTTTTAGCCTGATTTGAGCCCGATTTGGAAGTTAACAAGCCCGCAGACAGGGCTGTGATCAGGGAAAAATCTGCGGGTGCTTGGCGCTCAGCAGTCTTTATGTGTGAACTACTGACCAACGCTTTAAAGAGGCTTCTTGAAGCGTTTTCGATACCTCAGAGACAGAAATCCAATATCTAGCATGCTTAATATTCCAGATGTGCCCCCACATGCCGTCAGATGTAATGACGAGCTGCAGCCAATGAGAGATCATATCAGCATGAGCTGAATGGTCGTGTGCTCAGGAGCTCAACAGAAACATCTGTGATTGGCCAGAATGGATATCGATGCACTTGCTTTATTCTACGTTAACACGGACACCAGAGTAAGCTATTAACAGTGAAACTAGAAAACTGTAACTATTAGAGTTACCATACTGGTCATTCTGACTGTTCTCATATAAGACATCATACTGTCACATTATATGTACATTCAAAACTTCTTTTGAGATATTAAAATTAAGCTTTAAATGTCTGTCCTCATATTTTATGACATCATTACGCTAAAAATGCCTATAAATCAGCCTATAAAAATGTAGTTAAGATACTAGAACATGCAAAGGTCTGGGCCTTGCTTTCATTTTCACTATCAAGCAGGAGCTATTTCATGCACAAAATATGCTGTTTTCAAATATATGTCTGAAGTAAATGTTCAACACAATGTTATGTTCAAAACAGTTATGTTTTGCTATCAGAAAGTTATGTTTATGTTAGTAGGATGTTGCTATGCGAAAATTTATTCATTCATTTTCTTTTCCACTTAGTCCATTTACTATCTTGGGGTCACCACAGTGGAATGAACCGTCAACTTATCCAGCATATGTTGTACGCAGCAGATGCCCTTCCAGCTGCAACCCATCTCTGGGAAAGCTTGGCAAAAAAATGCACACATATTTAAAGTCAAAGTGAAAAGTAGCAGACATGCATGCAATCATTTTGACCAATATGGTAATTAGAAATGCTCGTTCTTTACTGTTTAGTAATTTAAAAAAAAAATAACAATGTTAGAAAGAAATACACAGATATTTAGAAAATGTCAGGGTGTTATAGATAATTTCGTTTTATTTCACATAGTTATTAAATTACAAAAATTAAATCTTTCTGTAATTCAGTTGTATTACTGAATTGTATCTTTCCATTTGAACCTTGATTGATCAAGCGATTGATCTGCTGATGCATCAGCTGACGATGTTTTTAAATGCTCCCTTGAAAGCTTGATGTCAGTGATATTAGCACACAAGCAGCCAATGGTGTTCAGCTTTTACTAACGGTTTCTCCCTCAACATTTCATTGGCTGTGGTTTGGTAGCTTGACTGAGCTGTTGGGGAATGAGCTGTTGTCAAATCATGTAGTATGTGACCCTCTTGTGGATCATTTACGTAGTGTTGCGTAGTGTGAACACCACACAAAGACACAGAATCAAGTCAGTATGAACGACACAGCAATCTGCTGATGTTTAAAATCCTGTAGTGTTAACTATAGGCTTAAGTGCGCACTCACACACACACACACACAGTAAACTTCTAGAGACTCGAGACACATGCCTTCATCATCACTGAACAAACGTTTATACTGTCGGTGTGCAGGATCAAATTACATTCAAACATCTCAGAGTTTGCGATGGGGGCATGAATGAAATTTGCTGACTGGAAGTCAAACTGCTATAAATAAAAAAAAATTAAATACCAAAAAATATATGAGTTTTAAGTTTAATTTGTGGAAAGGAGTCCTTATGTGAAATTGTACCGGGGAGAAGCCAGTCAGTAGAGTTTACAGCTAGATATTTAGCTGTGTTTGCATGTCCTTTACTGCATAGAATTCATTAAAATAAAGAAATAAAAAATAGAACTAAAAAAATAATAAAAATAGAAATGACATAAGATAAATTAAAAATTTTTTAAGAAGAACTTAAATTGTTTTGTAGTTAATGATTTTATTCAGTTGAAAAAATAAATAAATTTTCCATATATTAGCAAATATTTTGCTAAGATTTAAAATTCTATATAGAAAGACAATTTTCCATTAACATAGGCAATAAGCAAAATATTTTGCAGTGTTTGCATGTCCTGTACTGTGAATTGATTAAAATAGAAGTTATATAACATTAATTACAAGTTGATTTAAAAAGCACCTACATTTTTAATAAAATAGCTAATAAAAGCTAATAAAATTATTTTCCATTTATATATTTCATCATTGAAGATTTCTTAAAAGTAGTGTAAAGATCTCGTCTTGTTCTCGTGAACCCAATCTTGTGTCTCGTCTTGTGGAGTAAGCATCTACAGTAGTCACACTCCTAATAGTAGTCATTTAACATCAAATAAATCTGTATATTTGCTGTGTTATTTATGTTAATTTATCATTAAGGTGTCCCCAAGAATTGACCAGAGATTTTGCTGAATGATGGACAGATATAGCAAAAAAAATAATTTTCATTATTTTAATGTTGACAAAATTAATCGTATACATACCTTTATCAGAAAGCAGATAAATGGTATGTGAGTTGTAGGTATATGGGGGGAAAGGAACACTGTAAGTTGGCATTGCCTGTGGAATTGTGTTATATTCCTGCTTTTTATCACTTAGCAACGGATGTTTATCCATACTGCAGTGCAACAATGAAATATGAGTCCCATCATCTGTTGCCCAGCACGTCATCTGCCTGCTTCCTGTCTCCGCTCCCCTCGACACAGATGTGCTGTATTTGTCATACATGACAAACAGCTTTACAGGGAATTTACTGGCTATAAACTGTCTCAGTGTCTATAAACTGAGATTTTGGATTCTGAGCTCATGACTGCCTTCCAACACTTTTTTTTAATGAAGCATAGCTTGATATTATCAATGAATAGGATACCTATTATTTATAAAGAGAATATAAAACCAACATTTTACTATATCTGATAAATAATGTATGCAGGCCATGAAACAACATGTAGAGATATTATGTAATGTGATGTAAGTATTTATATGCAGTAAGTGTGATTTCACCAAATAGGACATGCTCCTGGACTAACATCTATGTTGATCCTGGAACAGCATTCCAACCAGTCAATCAGAATTAAGAGATATGTTTACAGTTTATGCTATATGTGGTTAGAGTTATGTTCTTCTGATTGTTATCCAACTATTATTCCCCTCTGATTTTAGGAATAATTTACAGCTATGGTTTGGTTTAGGGGTAGGGATTACATTTTTGAACAAAAATGATGTTCCAGGATCAGCATCAGGCCCGGCCCTAACCAATTTGGTGCGCTAGGCAAGATTTCAGGTGGCGCCCCGTCACATCGCAGTAAATTCCACTGCTACTGTATAGAATAAGAAACTAAATAGCTTTTTGATCGACTACAACAAGATGGGAAAACGTCAGATAAATATGCCAATGCAATTAACGTTATTGCTGAATAAATCTAATATATACACATTTGCTTGAGGAAGGAATGAAGTGGGTACTATTACTATTACTATTTTCCATAACATCTATGCCCTTCCATAACATTAGCTGACGTTAAAACTAACAGATGGCACTATAGCTATTTATTGATTAGCAATCTATCAACGTTGGGATGTAAAAATATGGGACAACAAATAGCTTCAAATGATAGAATACATTGCAAACATTAGAAAATATTGACAATAAAATAAAAGGTTTAGCCTATTAAAATCAATGGCCTATACTATAATTAAATATAGCTATAAAATCTACTTCACTTTAAATTGTATTTGCATATTGATTAAAGTTACTATCCGCTTATTAAGTGTGACATCACGCGAAGCGGCTTCCGGGTCCAAGCGCTCTTTTCAACTGAATGGAGAGACTCATGAAATGGTAATAATAAATGTTTACAAAGCGATTTAATGCTTTCGAAAATCACGATCGCAGTATATATGTCCATTGCCTAATATCCGATGGCCAGAAAGTGATACATTTTTTATAAATTGTTACATTTTTGGTATTTGTTATGCAGCAAGCCCAGAGATTGTTGTGTACACTATGATTTTATATAAAATTAACTTTAATGTGTGATAGGAATAAAACGTGGTCATAAACGAAGGATTTCTCCACTCAAATGAATGGCGGCTTGGACCCGGAAACAGTATTACATACGTCACAAACGCGTCACCACTTAACAAGCGAATAGTTATTTAGTGAAGAGCAGCAAATGAATCTCTCGTTGTGTTTGATATCAGAGGTGTCACTTTAAGAATGCACAGATCTATAATGAAAGCATTCGACCACTTTAGTAACTGTTTGTGCTTATTTAAGAGAAAATTAGTTGTGTTTAAAATAAAACACGCAGGATGGACATGTTTACATATTTTTAAGTGTATTTGTCTGTTTAAACACACACCCGAATCACCAAAGTATCGCTAGCTTAGCGAGGTTAAGTTGGTTTTGTTTTCGATATTCCTGACACATTCAGTGATAGACTGCAATAACTCTAAAACCTCTTAGCCTACCCTAAAAAGATCTAAAGTGTTTTTCATACAAAAAGACAAAGCTGGTTATGTTTCACAGGTGTCTTTTTCTTTTTTTTTCACTCGACATTTCGACCACTGCTCCGTTTAAGCCCTGGCAATATGCGTTTAGCCAGAAAAGCTCGCTCTGAATGGAACTCTCAGTAAGGGACCGTCGGCAATAATAACGTTAATTGCATTGGCATATTTATCTGACATTTTCCCATCTTGTAGTAGTCGATCAAAAAGCTATTTAGTTTCTTAAGACTATACACTAGCAGTTGAATTTACTGCGATGTGAAGGGGCGCCACGTGAAATCTTGCCTAGGGTGCCAAATTGGTTCGGGCCGGCCCTGATCAGTATAGATGTTAATCCAAAAACATGTCCTACTTTATGAAATCAGGTTATTATGTAGCACATGTACTGTATATGCCCCCCCCCTCCCCATTTAGACAAGCCATGCATTTCCCCTTCCCTGCTCTTCAGATCCGTTGCACACAATCGCATATCCTGCAATCTCTTGCAAATCATCTCTGTCTCCCCCGGAAATGAGATTTTTCCCAACTTGGAATGTCTGGATTTGGCCAGGACACAGGGGTTAAACCACTACACTTTACAAGAAGTACCATGGGATTTTTAATGACCACAGAAAGTCCTCAGTTTAACATCTCATTCGAAAGATGGCGCTCATTGACAGTATAGCAACACCCCTTTGTTCTACGGGGGCATTAGGGCACACACAGACTGTAGGTTGAGTGCCCCCTGCTGGTCTTACTTAAACCACTTCCAGCAGCAACCTAGTTTTCTCCTGTGGTTCATCACGCCGTGTGTGTCTTTGAGAGCTGCACATCAGAAGCGAGCTCATTAATATTCACAACCGTCCAAATATGGTCAATAACGGACATTCTGATTATCAGTATTTCATGGAGTAAGAAAATGAGCAATCAAAAATGTTTCTGGAGGTTTTTTGAACTTATCCAAGCCATATACCTACTATGTAGATTAATTAGTTTAATTAATTGTGGGTAGGTTGAATTTAATAAATCTACTTTTGTTTGATTGTTTTCTTACAATGATTAGCTCTCTTGCTGTAAATCGGTCAATAAACCTGATTTATATCAAACACTTTAGAATACACAAGACATGTCACTTATGTATAGATTTAAATGGAGAAAAGAGTAACAGTCAATATGGCAGTTGAAGCCCCACCTTCTAGTACAAGAGCCAATCAACAATCGCTAACGACCAGGGTTTTTCAAAGTCTAAGACAGTGGGCCTCCCTTTTGACACAACTTATCCATTGGCGCCCCCCTCCTGCCAAACACGCACGCACACACACGCGCACACACACACACACACACACACACACACACACACACACACACACAAATTCCGGAGGTTTTCCTGCTACCTCATCATGCTTGGTTTCAAGGTGTCGCCGAAGTTTAGCGGGTCTCATGCTGTCATTAGCCAAAATATCTTGACAAACCACACATAAAGGTCGTGGTTCATCAGCTGGTCCTGTCCATTTAAATCCTAAACTCAAATACTGATCATCATATCATCGTCTTTTGGGTTTAAGCCCTGAACTTGAAGGCTTTGAATTGGGGGGTCTCAGAAACCGATCCATTGTATTAGCAGGCAAATACCTGTATTGGCGGGCTTGCCAAACAGAAGCAAATTCACAGCTATGGCCTTCTGGGTAAAAAAGGTTTTCTTATTTTTGACGTATTATTTTTTTTAGCTTTGTTTAATTAAAACGTTTAAAAATAACAAAATAATACACTTAATAATTAAACTTAATAATTATATTTTTATTATATAATATTTTTTCCCGCGCCTCCCCTGACATGCTCTGGCGCCCCCCAGGGGAGGCGCGCCTCACCCTGCTATAGACTAAGGATTTCCCGGGGGAGGGGCTCAGACCAGACATGAATTTCTGCAGAATTTGTGAATCAAACATTTAAAATTGAAACTAAAGAGACAGTTGTGTAATTGGATTGTCATTTCCTAATATGAAATTTATTCGTAAGCTTGGCTAGCAATTTTGGAGAATTTGATGCCGAGCATACTGCCTGAGAGGTGTTTCAAAGATGGTCGCTGAGTGAAATCACTTGCCTTAAATGGACTTTGTTTATATTCAATACATTGGGTTACCACTACTGTGGTGACTGCTTTTTTTCTCTCAGGGTGGCAACTGCCACCCCAGTAGATACACCCCTGAGCATGCAGTAGCAAGAGTTGCATAAGCTTTTATCTTCTGTGAAAATATGTTTTATTATTAAAAGAAAAAGAGTGCATTGTTTTTTTCAGTTTGCTCAATCTAAATAGCAGTTATTAATTTAAGTTACACAACAAGACATCAATTCTAAAGTCCATGGACATCTACAGCAATAAGAAGCCAAACAGAGTTAAAAGATCTTTATTAACAAGCTGAAAGAACGCCACTGTATAACTACATAGTGCTCATTCATTTAAACTCGGAGCTGCAGACCCAAGGCCCAGTGATTACAACACATCTCTAGGTAAATGAACACCACTGGCCACAGTTCTGCTATAAATAGTGTGTCAATGCTAAATAGTGAGCTTTCTGTGTGCACACACTTTGCATCTTGTAAAAAGCAAGGAGAGCTCACTGGGGAAAGAGGGCTGCTGCTGACATATGACACGTGCCGGAGCGGAAAGCAGCCGTTTTTTCAGCTGAGTTGAAGTGCTCTGGCAAACACATACCTCTTGAGACCTGTTTGTTTTCTTACTGCATTTGCAACCTGGTAAAAAATATATAAGCGCATGAGAGAAGAAGAGAAGAACACTGATGAAGCCTCCTATTCTGTTGCCTCACTTTAAAAATCAGTTTATCCCTGATTTTTATTTTGTGTTTAGAAACCTGAAGTCGCACAGACTGAACTAGCAGCATTTTAACGAGGGACAACAGACTCTCTGTGAGTTTGCAGAGGGAGAGGGGGGGGGCAGAAAGTGGATTCGTCCCTCGGGGGACTTGCTGAATTTTGAGAAGCACAGTAAGTGGAGCTGAATATGTCCACTGAGACAGTAATGTGCACATGGGATGCAAGGGAAGTTATGGTACTTGGGTTATCCATAAGTTAGTTTTCCGGTCACCTATAGCACCTGGCAAGCATTTTAGTATTTTATTAGAGTTAAGCTTCTGTGGTATTTACAGAATTTTAATTATGGGCTGATGTGGCAGGTAGGTTAAGTCTTAGCTGACCTTTTAATGCACTATAGAGGTTTTTAGGATTAGAGCATAGTTCGGTAACGTGTTTAGAGATGAGCTTCAGGCATTGATTTCTGACACCGCAAGGCCATGACTTCAAATTCACATGATACAAATGAACAAATGAACAGTATAAACTCTGTTTAAATGTATTGGAGATTCTATATGAATATTTTATTTAAAAAAATAAAAATTAATAAACCTGTGTTATCTGTTTTTACTCATTAACCTATTGTATATTTAAAGGGCTCACACTGTAAAAAAGTAATTATTCATTTTATTTAAAGGTGCTTAAAGCATAAAAATACAATATTAGGTTTGCAGATATTAAAGAAACATACTAAGATCAGATATTTGCTTTGAAAATGTCTTTAACGTGCTAGAACATCGGTCTTTGTTTTGGTCATTTAACCCACCCAATGCCAGTTTAGCCAATTATATTTCAGCACCCTGGGTTGCCTTGGTGGAAACTCATTCATGAAGGCTCTCAAAGTGTGCCTCTGTGACTGAAATGCAACCTTCAGTAGAAATGAGATGCAGATTCCACATGAGGTTATTAAATAGCACATAATATAAATATTATAACCGTAAACATTGGTTGAGCAGGTTAAATTGTAACCCAGTGTCCCAACGACATGATACAAGACGAGATTTGCAGTTATAAGCAATTGAGCTGTTTGCACCAGACAAAACACGACCGAAATTTAAATGCATGCCATTCAGAAGCACAGAAATGTGCACTCATTGCACTCCAACCAAATGGTAAGGTTTAAAATCTAATTAATACATATTAAACCTCTTTAACGTTAATAAATGTAGATGCTGAATCACTGATATGTGTTGGCTTTAACTGAGTCACAGTACTGAAGTTAATTTCAAATGGTTTATTTTATTTTCAAGATCTGAGGTAAACTTTCTGCTGCTACTTTCAGTGGTAAATGACATTTAAACTTACATTGTTAGCATTTAACACTGAATAAAGCACATGAGGTGTACCTGAGGTGATCATTGTCACTTTCTTGTTGTTCCACTGCAAGAAGTTGTTTCTAAAATATAAATTTCAGCTGTTGGTTAGAACAAAAACTCCTTTTAATATATCATGTGCCCTTGCTTTTATATAAAACACGGTTTAAATCGATCTAGACTCGACCGTCACTTAAACATACTGTTGGTGTCGTCGATCTGGCAAGCTGGCTTGCATTTCTTTGGGCTCTCTTTGTTTCTGAACTTTGCTGTTGCGTCACCTGCTTCCAGACATTTTGTATCTTTTGATACATATTTTTCTGTTCACTAAATAAATTTGTACCTGCACTTGGATCCTCTCTGTCTGGTGTCGTGACAGAGACAAGTTGAATTTACCTAAATAAGTGAGTAAACCCATTGTAACCTGGAACTGTTAAGTTGATTTAACTTAATATTTATGATTTTTAATAATGCATAATATTTATGCGTTTTTAAGGCAACTGGTTTACTTAAATTTATTAAGCAAAGTCAACTAACTGGTTTAAAAGCAATAAAGTGATGTCAACTAATCATTTTTACAGTGCATATTTTGCCCCAGGCGAGGCAGTGGCGCTGTAGGTATTGCTGTCGCCTCACAGCAAGAAGGTTGCTGGGTCACTGGTTCGAACCTCGGCTCAGTTGGCGTTTCTGTATGGAGTTTGCATGTTCTCCCTGCCTTCGCGTGGGTTTCCTCCGGGTGCTCCGGTTTCCCCCACAGTCCAAAGACATGCAGTACAGGTGTATTGGGTAGGCTAAATTGTCCGTAGTGTATGATTGTGTGTGTTAATGTGTGTGTGGATGTTTCCCAGAGATTGGTTGCGGCTGGAAGGGCATCCGCTGCGTAAAAACTTGCTGGATACGTTGGTGGTTCATTCCGCTGTGGCGACCCTGGATTAATAAAGGGACTAAGCCGACAAAAAAATGAATGAATGAATGAATATTTTGCCCTTTTTTACAAGTTGTAAAATAAGTCTTTGGTGTCTCAAGAATGTGTCTGTGAAGTTTCAAAATACTCCAAACGCTCTTTAGATCAATTTTATACCGTGCTGAAAATGTCAAATTTTGGGTCAGGGGGAATTTGATCTGTTTTGTGCCTGTGCCTTTAAATGCAAATCAGCCGGTTCGTTGGGCATGTTGCTTTAGATTAGGATACTCAGTGTCAAATGTCAGTTGACACAGCACAATGAATGACTGAGCAACTCAGTCAAGTTTCCAAAGGGATATTTAATGTAGTTGTTAGTTTATTCAGCCTCTCTGCAATAATGAACAAGCCACACACAAATGCATTTCAAACTTTAACATTTTACGCTGTTTTTGCAAAAAAGCTTTTTATAAAAGCTCCACATGTGCCCACTTGTGGCATTTCACAGGCAAGTCATTTTCAGAAAGTGTTGAAAGTATGGTTGTTATTTCTGAAGTGGGCAACTTCCCGCACTCAATGCTTCCCACATGCATTAAATCTGGCCACATAGTGTGCACTGAAACTCCCTGCTGTGTCAAGACTACTTGCTAGAATTTAGAGAATCTCTTCATTTTTTTCCATGGAGCACAACTGCTACTTTCAGGAAAAAAATAAACTTGTCATATGTTGAAAAATGATATCTGCTCCAAGTGGAGTAGTGCATGTTAAATGATGGAATGTATAACTAAAATGTTGCTGCAGTATCGAGGTGATAAGAGCACAGAGTGACATCTGCACTTATATTAATTCCATTGAAAGATACCACATGACTGATGTCTAAGAAAAACAACCCAGATGTGAATCTCATTTGATTATATGATTATATGATGGACAGCACTGGAGTCACAAGTGATCCAAGACATTAAGCATGCCATCAAAGCAGAGGTGAAGATAAAAAGAACATTCTTCATACAATCTCTACACTTGATCTTCGGTTTTAGGGCCTGCTTTTCTTCAGAGATCAGAGGCTGCAGACATAGTACAGTGACTTTTACGGCTACATTACAAGAGGAAATTGCATAATGTTTAGTTTTAAATCTTATTTTAGTTAAAGGAGTTAAAGGCTTAGATTTATATGGTTATTTGAGGATTGGTTACTGAAAATGTGCTTATGGCCTGCGGTATATAGATATATAATGCTGTGTTCATCCAGAAGGAGGTCAGAAGGCGGTGAAGATCATGTCAGAGGCTTTAGCAACCCCTGTCTGTCCCATTAAAATGGCCTTATCTTTGCTTGTGAGCCTGCTTGGCTACATATTGTCAGATCCTCTGATGGAAATGAAAAGGCACTGAAGAGCATTATTCTTGCCTCTAAACCCAAAGACACTGCTTTCTCTTTTAGGTAAGTCAACGGTGACAAATTTAAGTGCTTCTCTACATTGAGAGAAGCCAGTCGAGGTGGCTCAGGCATCTGTTTTGGATGCCTCCTGGACACCTACATTAGGGAGGGATATCCAGGACACACTGGAAGAACTATATCTCTCCGTTTGTCTTGGAACACCCCTGAGAAGCTCTCCACTTGTTAAGTGTGATATCATATGAAACGTCTTTTGGGTCCAAACGCTTTATCAAACTGTATGGGGAGGCTCACAAATGGTATTAATAAACGTTTACAAAGTGCTGCAATGCTTTCGAAAATCACAATATATATATATAAATCTTATCATCGGATGGCCAGAAGGTGATACATTTTTTATAAATTGTTAAAATATTGGTGTCTGTGATGCAGCAAGTCCAGAGACTTTTGTGTACACTATAATTTTATATACAATTAAATTTTAATGTGTAATAGGAATAAAAAGAGGTCATAAACAAGCATTTTCTCAATTTAAATGAACTGGAAACAGAATTCAATACATTACGACTTAACAAGTGGATTGGAAATGACCTGGCCCAGAAAAGCAGATGAAAATGTGTGTGCACAGATTGTTTTTTCCCCACCATTCACTTGTTTTGTATGTTTTTGTTGTGCACCTTGCTTATGTTGCGCTGGTCAAGTATTCTTGAGTTGCTGTATTCTATGTAACATGTTGTTAATTCTTACATTGGTCACATGTCTTGGTATTTTTGTGTTGTACATGTGTTGTGCATTGTGTTTTCATGTTGTCTTGTTTTCTGCAACATGGGCTCATTCTGAAAATGTCCCCAATATACAATTATGGAAATAGCCAATTATGTAGCCAGAGGTACATATGGCTGCATTTCGTCTTTAGAACAAACGGTATGGGGTGGTATGACACCGTTCCTTTTCGTGCTTACCAGCTGACCGCTAACTTCTGTATGGACGGCTTTCCAACTGTTACTTGCTTGTCCAGTAACTTGCCATGTACATCGATAGACTTTGAGACACAGTGAGGAGTTAAACATGATGACAAGGTTCAGGTCCGGCAAAGAACAGTTCCAGAAAACGGGTGAGACAATAACAGAATTTAAAAAAATAAAAGTAATAATAAAACAGTAAATAACAGGGTGAGATTGTGGTAAAATCTGAAAACGTGGTAAAAATTAGGCAAGGGCTTTATTCTGGATTGCTTTTTAGAAAACTGTCAGTTGGGCTTAGCGAAGTGGGTGGGTGGGTAAATCAGGGCTTTTGAAAACACTATTGGTTGGGTTTAGGGATGGAGCAGGATTGGTCAGTCGCTCAGTCATTCAGTCAGTTGACAGTGGCCTCTGGTGGGTTTACACAGCATTCGCAAATGTCAGTAAAAATTCGAGATCTTGAAAAGTGTACACAGCGGCCTATGGTGGATTCACTATAAACAAAAACTACAAGAAAATGTAGCTCCTGGGACATATTTGGCACTCTCCAGAAATGTATATAGAGGTAAGTTTTCAGAATAAGGGTTGGTTTTCTGGTTTTCTGTTTTCCTCTCCATTTGTACCAGACGTTTTTATATAAACACTTCATGCTACTGGGGAACAATGTACAACTCTGCGCACTTCTTGTAGGTCTGTGGGTTTGACAAACCACCTGTAGGAGACACACTGTTTTCCTCTCTATATGCACCAGACATTTTTTAATAAACATTTCTCGTTTTTGGAGTGAGCTTCACATAAATGAGACACTTTCTTCTTTGTGTGTATATGTTTATATGAGTGTGTAGTATGTGTTTAACCCCTTTATGGGTACAATCACCACTGTGATCAGTCTGGTCCATAAATCGTATGATCACACTGGTGTGATTAGAATGTTCAGAATGCATACCATCAACTGCTAAAATTAAAATCTGATGGTTTACGCTGAAGCATAGAAAAAGATGTAATAAATCACAATTTCCAAACATATAACATTTCTATTAGGTTTCAGATATCCAAATACACATAACTACTTGCAAAACAGCATTTAAGTTTTGAAAAAATAATGTGAAAATACACGCTGACATCTATGGGGATGGCAATGATAATAATTTTTGAATATAACCGGACCATGTTCTGCATTCATATAAGATGTAATTGTTTATGTTGCTAGAACATTTACTCTATTTCTCTCCCAGTTAAGCAGCTTCTTACTTTCAAGTGTTATGGAAGATAATGACAAATAAACAAGTTGTAAATCCTGCAGCACTGATATCTCCTGCAGCATAGACCAAACATGTATGCGTCCATTACCCATCATATATCAATTAATTTGGTCATTATTTAGCTGTTTTTAAAAATAAAAAGCTTCTAAACACAGGTTTATCTCTGTATTACTGTTCTCAGATGAGCTGAAGGGCTTCTTTCATCCTTATTTGTAAGTCGCTTTGAGTAAAAGCAACTGCTAAGTGAATACATTTAAAATGTTTATGTAATGCATGGTTTTTGATTACTCTCATTGACCATGTGCTTGTGTCATGTTTTGTGCTGGACTTGTTTTGTTTGGCTTTATGTCCTTCTTGTAGATTTAACCAAGTACCTCTTATTGGTTTATTATTGGTTAAGCCATCCGTCCTTTTTCATTATAAGCTCCATGTTTGTTCTCCTATAATTCTCCTTGTGTCATTGTTTTTCTATAACCCATTGATTTCTGTCATCTCCTGCTCTGCTTTGCCAGAATGTTTTCCAAGTTAGTCTGTGTTTATTGTTTGAAATAATAATAGCTTATTGTACCCTGCAATTGAGTCTTCAGCTCATCCATACCCTTAAGCCTGAAAGCCTAACTATAGAGGGTTTGAACTTATGTCAAGATTTGTTCAGTACGTGTGGCCATAATTGAGATTCTTGGAACTAAACAGCAACAGGAATTGCATGGTTATTGTACAACTGAATACAGTACTTTGGTCTGCCTATATATGCTGTGAACCATGAAAAAGAATTCTCATAGGAAATCATATATTGGCTAATTAATATAAATTTAAAAATTTTAATTCATACAAAAATATACACTTTAAAAAGGAGGAACGCCCCCAAACCATTGAGGAATTGGGGAATTAGCAAATTGTACTAAACACTCAAGTTAAAATTAAGGCAACCAGCTTCAAGACATTTTTGAGCTAACTCAACTTAAATCGAGTCAAGAGCAGTACTTGGGTTGAAAGTTCAGTCAACTCAAAAAAGCTCTGCAGCAATTTGCCTTGTAATTATGAGTTTTTTTTTTTTTTTTACAGTATACTAGGGTAATTCTTCAACTAGGGGCACTTTTATATCCTTCGATAATAAATTCAAAAATATATATAATTTTGTTAAAATACCTCTTTTTTGTCAAACTAACAATAACCTACTTTAATTAAAAAATAGTAGCTTTATAGTATAATAGCTTAATAGTAGTTTTCACCTTGTCCCACACTGAGAGTTTTAAACTTTAATAATTAAAATAACATTTTAAAATATTATTTTTCTGGTATCTATTAATGTATCTTAGTTAAGCATTAGTAAAATTATTTAAATATTTTATAGTTATTAATGTGAGACTATTATCAATGTTATTTTTTATACAAAATAGCTGTGGCACAGTATCAGTGTTATTTCCACCATAACACTGTAATGTTGCTTTAAAAAGTTTGTGTGAAAGATTATTTAGGTGGTTTCTATGAAAATAAATAGTGCCATCTGAGAACATGTTCAAGATGGAGGGAATTCAATTTTTTATCAAATACATTTAAAGAAAAATAAAGGTAAATATTGCTTGATAAGGAAATACATTTATTCAACGTCATTTCCAAACATGTTGTACCTTCTAAGATGTTTTTAAAAACCAAACAAATTAAGGTAAATATAAGTGTTTTGTATACATGAAAAGCTAGTACCAATTCTAAGCTAATCAGTGAAGCTATTTTACATTTTTTCACAATAAACTGTTAAAATGTCATTTCCACCGGTCATTCCCATCACCGCACACATTTAAAAAAAATATTTAAAGAGTTCTCATCACACATTAAAAGTGTATTCACATTGTATAAGTTCATGCTCTACTATTTCATATACAAACTTTTTTTATTTTCTAGTAAGCTCTGAACCAAATTAATATTCAATTTTAGAATGTGTTAGGTGTACAACTCAGCAACTAATTTATTTAATTGACAAATGTATAATTATTATATATATTTTGGAAAGACTGATTAAATTAGATACAAAAATGATCTTAGACAATGTTTGACTGCCATAATTTATATCATTTTAAAATAAGCTGTATGTTGAGATGTTGTGGAATTGAAAATTATATAGTTTGTGATGGAAAAAATGTTTCTCTTTTATCTAAGTTTGTCCTCTTACACATCTCAAAATTAGACAAATTGTTTAAACTTATGAGGCTGTGTAACGTTAATTTTGAACAATTTTTTTTTACTCAACTTCACAAGGCTTAAAATGCCCGTAGTTGAAGAATGGCCCACTAGTGAAATCAAACAAACACTGTATGAAATGTAATATACAATACTTTTAGTTCAATTTAATTAAAAACAGAGATAAACAGAGTATGGTAAATTATATTTTTTTCTGATAAAAACATTTATTATTATGTTTATCACCTGAATTATATATTTTTTTATGTTGAAAGAAATGGGTAAAGAAGAAGAAGGTTGCTGATTCAAGCCCCGGCTGGGTCCGTTGGCATTTCTGGGTGGAGTTTGCATATTCTCCTCGTGTTTGCGTGGGTTTCTTCCAGGTGCTCCAAAGACATGCGTCATAGGTGAATTGAATTAGCTAAGAAAATAATAAATGCTTGAAGATTTTGAAAGCTTAAACTGCAAAATTCTGTCAATTATTATTTCATGACTAAAGTCTAAAGATTCAATATATTTTTGATTTACTTTTAAATATACTGAAAACCTGTCTCCAATTTAAACTGTTTACGAAGAAAAAATCTCGGAACCCGAGAGAGAGTGTTTAAAAGGATAAATGTACATACCTCCAGAGCATTACACACATCACATACCTCAGAACTTGCTGGAATCTCAGGCATCAGGCTTGCCAGTGTTTCAGGGTTCAGTGACTCTAAGAAATGCACAAACATACAAATGTTCTCTAAGTTGGAACTTTAAGTAAAAGAAAAAAAAAAGATAAATGAAATATAATGGCAAAATGGCAAAAGGATTCACATTGTGTGAAATTGTTGTATACTAAAAATTCATTTATTCATTCATTTTAGTTAATCTCTTTATGAATCAGCGGTTACCACAGCAAAATGAACCGGCAGCTTATCCAGCATGTTTTACACAACTTTTCTAGCTGCAACCCAGTAAACACCCACACTCTCACATTCACACACATACACTACGGCCAATTTAGCTTACTCCGTTTACCTATAGCACATGTGTTAGGACTATGGGGGCAAACGGAGCACATGCAAACTCCACACACAAATGCCAACTGACCCAGGCTGGGCTCAAACCAGCTACCTTCTTGCTGTGAGGCTAATTGCCTCAGTGCTAACCACTGAGTCACTGTGTTGTCCTTATGCTAAAAATAATTGACATTATAGTCGTATTATGTCTAGATTTTCTGTTAGCTAGAACACCCCAATAACACAAAAATTTGTTAAATTAAGTTTTCTTTTTTATTATTATTACAGAATTATTATTAAGGACATTCAGTAATGTTCCTTAAAATTTGTGTAAATGTTAGCATAATTTTGTCAAAAAAAAAAAAAAAAGTTTCTGGAAAACAATGTTAATTAAATAAAAGAAATTAAAACATTTTTAGAGAACAATGTTGCTGGAAGGTCTTTGGGATGTTACAAGTACTTGGATGTTTTCACAATGTTGATAAAAAACCTTCTTAGAACATTAATCTAATGTGAATTAAATGCTCTAATTAAATTTTGAATATACATTCTGAGAACCCTATTGTAGAATGAGACGTTATGAAAATGTTTCGAATAACATCATAAAATAATAAAATATAATGCTAAAAATAATGTTAATATATTGTCTAATGGGGCGACATAGTGGTGCTGTAGGTAGTGCAGTTGCCTCATAGCAAGAAGGTCACTGGTTAGTTGGCGTTTCTGTGTGGAGTTTGCATGTTTTCCCCGCATTTGCATCGGTTTACTCCGGGTGCTCTGGTTTGCCCCACAGTCCAAAGACATGTGGGACAGGTGAATTGGGTAGGCTAAATTGTCCGTAGTGTATGATTTTGAATGAGTGTGTATGGATGTTTCCCTGAGATAGGTTGCAGCTAGAAGGGCATCTGCTGAGTAAAACATATGCTGGATAAGTTGGCGGTTGAGGGCGAAGCAGTGGCACAGAAGGTAGTGCTGTCGCATCACAGCAAGAAGGTCGCTGGGTCGATGGTTCGAGCCCCGGCTCAGTTGGTGTTTCTGTGTGGAGTTTGCATGTTCTCCCTGCGTTCACATGGGTTTCCTATGGGTGCTTTGATTTCCCCCAGAGTCCAAAGACCCTGGATTAATAAAGGAACTAAGCTGACAAGAAAATTAATGAAATAATTAAGTTGTCGGTTCATTCTGCTTTGGCAACCCCAGATTAATAACATTTTTTAAAAACATTTTTACTTACTGAGAATTAAAGGATAACATTCTTCAAAAATGTATATAATATGAATGGAATGTTCTGGGTTTCCTAGAGATGGGTTGCGGCTGGAAGGGCATCCGCTGCGTAAAAAACTTGCTGGATAAGTTGGCGGTTCATTCTGCTGTGGCGACCCCGGATTAATAAAGGGACTAAGCCGACAAGAAAATGAATGAATGAATGTTCTAGGTGGCGAAGTGGTTAGCACTGTCACCTTACAGCAAGAACATTGCTGGTTCAAGCCTCAGTTGGGCCAGTGTCATGATTACCAGCGATTGTATTCCATAAGATCGCTGGATTGCACGAACAATCACCATGGACTACAAATCCGCCATTTCTGGACTACATATTCATACATTCACTCCGGGACACATGCTTTCTCATCTAGACTGATTACTCGCACCACCTGTGGATTGTCAGAGACTGATTACACACACTATTTAAGCCACACACTTACCCATTCAGTTTGCAGAGTCTTGTTTATCAGTAGATGACATTACAACACGTTATTCCTTGTCTTGTTTCCTCGTGTTTTACCTAGCCTTGTATTCTCGTTCTCCCTGCCTCTGACCATCTGCCTGTTATTTTGACTTTGACTCTGGATTGCTCTCATATATCTGTTTGCCCCTGTATTGACCACTGCTTGCCTGATTACGAATAAACCTGCATTTGGATCTTACCTCAGTTGTTGGTGTCATCCCCAGTGGTTACAGCCAGATGCCATTTATGTGTGGAGTTTGCATGTTCTTCGCTTGTTGGCGTGGGTTTCCTCCAGGTGCTCCGGTTTCCCCCAAAGACATGTGCTATAGGTGAATTGGGTAAGCTAAATTAGCTGTGTGTATGGGTGTTCCCAGTGATGGGTTGCAGCTGGAAGGCCATACACTGCAAAAAATATGCTGGATAAGTTGGCGGTTAATTCCGCTGTGGCAACCCCAGATTAATAAAGGGACTAAGCTGAAAAGAAAATTTAATGAATAAAGTTAGCAGTTCATTACACTGTGGCGACCACTGATTAGGGATTGTGGGATGTTTTCCAAAAAGAAAATAAGTGAATGAATGAATGAGAAAATGGAATGTTCTAATAATGTTATAAACAATGTTAAAACGGCATACATTAAATGTTATGAAAACATTTTGAAAATGTTAACCAAAAAGCCAACAGCCTGTGTGATAAGGAATTAAATAAATATGTAATTTTTAACAAGACTGCATCTATACCTTTTTCAGAGCCATGCCTAGAACTGTGTACGTAAAATCATTCATTAATAATCTTATTTTAAAACAACTGACTGTTATTGCAGTATAAATCTTCTGTTGCCGGATTGGTTTTGGCATATAGACATTTGTTTACATATGGGGCAGCCAGAAGATGGGCTCCATCTGCTGAGCCCTATATTCCCCCCCGAGGTTTCTTTCCTCGCTGCATTTGCCTTTGGCTTGCTTACAGAGAATGTGAAGGTACTCCTTTGTGAAATAATACAGGTTGTGAAAAGTCTGTTAGGTGTACAGTTTTGAGTAAACTGATGTGCCTGAATTATTGGTCTATTTGTTCTTCTTTGCTGGAAAGATTGCACTATGGATTTGTAGATTTTTAAAATTGTTCAAAACAGGCCTTTGTTAAAGATCAGTTTTTCCTGATGTGTCACAATGTTTTTAATTAAGGAAGAAGAAAAAGCATTATAGTGCTGACAATGTTATCTAAAATCACACGAAAGTTTTGAGTGGACTGGATCTGCATGTGCTTTGCAACACAAAAAAGTGGTACCTGGTTAAAACACAGTGCTATTTGCTGTTATGTCTTGCAGGTGTAATGGCACACGTCTGTTACCACACATTCATCAAAACAGGAACATTCCATCAACAAACTGCATGCCTAACTTCAGTAAAATATGACAACAAAAAGCTATTTTTGAGCCTGTTGTGCCCAGACATGTTGAACACACAGCACATGTGTTAAGAAAGTGACTGTCAAAGAATCTAGTACAGGTAAAGCATTGATCTGCTTAGTGGTGATCTTATTAGATGAGCAAACCATTGATTTTGAGGCACCTGAACCAGACATCTTGATACTTAAAGGGTTAGTTCACACAAAAATGAATTTATTATTAATAATTACTCACCCTCATGTTGTTTCAATTTCAATAGAGATCTTAGTTCACAAATTCAGATAATTTAGATGAAATTTGACAGCTTCCACATCCTTCATTTAAACCAATTGTCAAGACCTTCCAGAAAATTAAACAAAAACATTATCAAAAAATTCCATGTAACTTCAGTCCAATCATAGGTATTACAGCGAACACTTTTGTGTGCCTATACATCTTAGTTCATTTATATATTCTATCCTGTATCAGGAAAGGGTGCACATTTGGTTGGGGGAGATGTATTGCCCATATTAAATACATGCCCTGACCTGATATACATCTTCCTGGAACCGACTCTGAACTGCACAATATGTCTCCTTTGTCACATTAGAGTTTGTGCTTGCAAAATTCTGTCGTATGGCACTGTTAAATGAAGCGGGCTTAAACAAGTTGATTAGATGTTGAAAAAGTGTGCGATTGCGTCATATACTTAATTTCTGTACAGAAAAGTCATGTTTTGATCTTCAAGTGGTCTCATGCAATTGTTTGATGAGATTTCACAGGTCAGAGTTCACCAAGCTTGAACTATGCTGTGCAGTGACATGTGAAACTTTTCACACGAGCTTGCGTTTCCAGTCTGGACCCAGTCGCCGTATTTCAGAGAAGTGCATACTTGTTCTTGAGGGCTGGTGTCCTGAAGAGTTTTGCTCTAACTTTAATCAAAAACACCTGAACATGTTAATCAGTGGCTTTAAGATCACTAGAAAGCTATATAGTCAGGTGTGTTTGATTAGGCTCAGGGCTAATCTTTGTTGGACACTGGCACTCCAGGACCGAGTTTACCCTGCCCTGCTCTAATTAGTTGCTCTGTGTCTTATTAAATCATTGCCCACAGTTGCTCAGCAGCGTTTGTATGAATGTTGCCCTGTGTATCATCACTTTTAGAGGTGACTTATTTCATTGACTTGGAATTTTAAGGTTTTATCTGCATTTTAAATGATTTTGACATTTTGAGCGTCAAAGTTTTTGTATTCCATATGGCAAACAATATGTGTGTAAATAAATATTGTTTATTTTTTCATACATTATCATGACAAAGACCCTAAATGTACTCTTAAATTCTCTTAAATTTGGGGTAAAAAAAAACTAAGCAAATGCAGATAGAACTTTCTAAACCTAATTTCCCACTTGAAAATATACAGTGCATCTGGGAAGTATTCATAGCGCTTGACTTTATCTACGTTTTTTATGTTACAGCCTTACTCCAAAAAGGACTAAATTAATTTATTTCCTCAAAATTATACAAACAATTCCCTATAATTTTGAACTGACAAAAAAACCCTGAAAAATCACATGTACATAAGTATTTATAACTTTTGCTCAATACCTTGTTGATGCACCTTTGCCAGCAATTACAGCCTCAAGTCTTTTTGAATATAATGCCACAAACTTGGCACACTCGTCTTTGGGAATTTTTGCCCATTCCTCTTTGCAGTACCTCTCAAGCTGTATCAGGTTGGATGGAAAGTGATGGTGTACAGACATTTTCAGATCTCTTCAGAGATGTTCAATAGGATTTAGGTCTGGGCCACTCAATGACATTCACCGAGTTGTTGAGAAGCCACTCCATTTTGGTGGTGTGCTTTGGGTCATTGTTCTGCTGAAAGAAGAAATTCTTCTGTAATCTTCCCCAGCCTTGTGCCTCAAGACAATCCTGTCTCAGAGGTCAACAGACAATTCCTTTGTCTTCATGCCTGGTTTGTGCTTTGACATGCACTGTCAACCCTGGGACCTTATATAGACAGGTGAAAGACTTTTCAAATCATGTCCGATCAACTGAATTTACCACAGGTGAACTCCAGTAAAGCTGCTAAAACATCTCAAGAATGATCAGTGGAAACAGAATGTACCTGAGATCAATTTAGAGCTTCACGGCAAAAGCTGTGAATACTGTTGTACAAGTGATTTTTCAGATTTTTTTTAAAATAAATTTGTAACAATTTCAAAAAATATATTTTTTTCACATTGTCATTATGGGATATTGTGTGCAGAATTTTAAGGGAATAAATTAATTTAATCTATTTTGGAATAAGGCTGTAACATAAAAAACTGTGAAAAAAGTAAAGCTCTATGAATACTTTCCGGATGCACTGTAAGGTTCTGTCTGGCACATAATTAATTGAAGCACTTTTCAAGAAATACAATTAGTCTGCTTGTTAATTTAATAATAATTAAATATATATATATATATATATATATATATATATATATATATATATATATATATATATATATATATATATATATATATATATATATATATATATTGTTATTTTGTAACAATATGTTGATGTTTCAGAAATTATATATATATATATATATATATATATATATATATATATATATATATATATATATATATATATATATTTTTTTTTTTTTTTTTTTTTTTTTTGCTTTTAACATTTATTTAATGTTTTAGGATCAATATTTTGTCTTGTTCAAATTAAGTGTAACCCAGTAGAAGGAAGTTCTACAAGTTTTAAAGTAATCTTAAGGTTATTTATTTATTTATTGTCTATCTATCTATTTATTTATTTATTTATTCATATTGGTTCTAGAACAGAATTAAATCTAAAATGTGTTTTGCATTCATTTGTGAATATACATCCTAATGTTGATGTGTAATATATGAGCGTCTATCTCTGAGAATATGATAAGATAGCAAGTTTGATCAACCTTTACTGAAATACATGGGGTTAACAAGTTTGGTAGGTGTTCCTACATGATTGGTTTATATGCGTGTAGTCCCGGCCTCTGGTGTGGAGTGTGAAATGTGATTGGCTGTTGGGAAGAGAGAAGGGAGAGAGGAGACACAGCCGGCAGTTTTGGAAACTGAAGGGGAGACTCGCGTCGCGGCTGTTATGATTGCGTAACATTCACGGAGAATAAAAAACAAGAGATAGTAATAGATATTGCGTGTGAACAACATGTTTTTGATTACTTTGAGTTTGTTTTGTGTTTGTTTTAAGTTCGCGGTGTGTTTTCATCATATAAGTTTCCAGTGTCAGTTATTAGTCAGTTAGAGTGAGTGAGCATTTTTTAAATGCCTAGATTGTCAACTGACAGTTACGGAGGACTAATGCTGAACTGAGAGAGAGACGGTTAAACTGAAAATAAGGAGGAGAAAAAAGAGACTGTTAGATTAGTATGAAACAAGGATGAAAGAGTCAAAGAGGAGCAAATAGCACCACAAATAACCTGAATACTATGTGAGATTTGCCTCTCATCAGCTGGGGAGGAAAAGTGAAAGTGAGGATTTGAAAGACCCGCGGCAGAAGTTCGCCGATCGATCGCGGCTCGTTGGCCCGTTGTTCACAAGTGTTGTCAGTTTGGAGAACTGTCATATATTGCTGTCATCTGGATCGCTGTCATTTGGATTGCTGTCATCTGGATCGCTGTCAACTGGATCGCTGTCATCTGGATCGCTGTCAACTGGATCGCTGTCAACTGGATCGCTGGCATCTGGATCGCTGTCAACTGGATCGCTGTCATCTGGTTTGCTGTCATCTGGATCAAGGTCATCTTCATCTGAGGTATCTTGTTTAATTTTATTTGTGCTCAGGAGAGTGAAGAGGCCATTTTCATTTTCCCGGCCACAACGTACACTAGCAGCGATACAGGCCTGCAACGGGGGTGTATGAATGTGTGAGTGTGTGGGCCCACAGAGTATTGAGTTGTTTATGGAGATGCAGTGAGCATAAAATACTGCTGTGTGTTTTACAGTATAGATTTATACTAATAGTTTATATAGGTTTAATTCAGTGTGTAATTTAGTGACACAATTGTGGCCACTTTCAAAGAGAAACATATTCAGTCACTCTTGGTCACTTGTTGATTTGTAGGTTTGATTGTTGGAGTGTAGAAAGGTGGTATTTTTCTATATTGGTTTAATTGATATTCTTCATTGTACTGTAAATTGCTGGGTTTGACTTTGGGTCATTTTGCTGTCTTTTAGCGGTGCATAAGTTCTATATTTTGTATTTTGTTTTGCATCTGGGGTTTTTCCCAATGTTTACATTTCTATTCTAATTAAATTATTTATATTTTCTGATTTATCTAAGAGTTTTATTGTTCAAAGAGTTTATTTATAGTAATTTATTAAAACACAGGAAATATTTGTATTCTCATCTGACTTATTTACATTACGTCATTGAAATATATCAGAGGGGCCTACTTCAACATATTTGTAGGCGTTTAGTGTATTGAACCTGGAGCGCTATCTTAAACTTAATACACCTAGGTGGCGCTACATAAAGTGGGGGCTCGTCCGGGATCTCCCTCTGATACATCAATGATAAGTTCATAAAGAAAGAAGAGACAAGTTAAATTATCTGAATCCAAGCACCTACTGTCTTCTATTCAAAAGTTCATAAACTGTCGCTATGGCTTTGAGAAAGGACCCCAGTCTTCAAGCAGAGTTAACAAAATGGTGTGAAGCAGCCAGTATTGATTCTACTCATGCTTTAATCCTGTTAAATGTACCTGTTTACACAGAAGTGGCAGAGATTGAAGATGTAATGGAAACTGTCAAAGCTCTGGGAAGGGTTCGAGTGAGGGACACAAGAGAAGGACCTACTGCCCAGTCTATGATGGTTCTATGTGAGTGCCGACAAGCCACTGACTCCACCCGTATTCCTCCTGAAGTGACAAGGGGGGAAAAGAGTGAGCCCTGGTCAGTTATCGTGATTCAACCAAGTGAAAGTGCCTCTAATACAGATGCTGAAGGATTCTCTGAAAAGCTGACAAAGTTCCTGATGGAGGAAGGGAAAACTTTCAGTGACGTAAAAGCTTTAATTACACCCCACAGTGCTGGTGATAGTTCTCCTGAATCAATTATACGTGCAATGGGTGAAGTACTGGAAAAGACCATAAAGCCAACAAGTGATGGAAATGCATACCGACGACTTCGGACATTTTCAGCCATTGTTCCAACCCCAATTGGAGAGGAAAATATGGATAACTGGATAGATCAAGCAAGGCTCATGATAACTGAGTGTGACTGTACTGAAAAAGAAAAACGACGCAGAATCATGGAAAGCCTTAAAGGACCAGCAATGGAAATAGTGAGAGCTGTTCGTTTCTCAAATCCAGAAGCAGGTGCTTTAGAGTATGTGGAAGCATTAGAGAGTTCCTTTGGATCTTCAGAGTCTGGTGAAGATCTGTATTTTAAGTTTCGACTTATGCGTCAAAATGCAGGGGAGGCATTATCAGAGTTTCTGAGGAGAATTGACAAAGCTCTAAAAAAAGTGGTGGAAAGAAATGGCCTGTCTTTCAGAATGACCGATAAAGTGCGAGTAGAACAACTCATTCGAGGGGAAGTGAATTCTGATCTCATGTTGCTACAGTTGAGGCTTCGAGAACGTACAGCATGCCCACCTTCTTTCCTGAGTCTGCTGAAGGAAATACGTGAGGTAGAAGAGAGTGAAGCTTCTCGCCACAGAATGTCAGCTAAAGCCAAATCCATACAGTATTGTGATGAAACCACAAGCACATCTGTCATTCAAGAACTCAAAGGAGAGATTCAAGAGCTGCGTGCACACTTATGTGGAGTCATGCCCAAAACTGTTTCTACTTCTTCTTTGGTGGTTAAATCCAGAGAGAAACCTAACCAGATGGAAAAAACAGAAGATGTAGAAGTTCAAGAGTTAAAGAAACAAGTTCAGTACTTACAACAACAGTTGGCAGTTATGAGTGTCAGTCCTTCTCAGGGCTCACTAGAGGTTACAGAACAACGGCCAAAACCATCACAGTCCACTTCATCATTATTTAGCCGAAAGTCAACCAGAACAAAAGATGATTATTTCTGTTACAAATGTGGACAAGACGGTCATATTGCGACAAAATGTCAAGCCCCACAAAATTCAGACCAAGTAATCCAGAAGCTAATTCGTTCTTTGCGGCAAGCTAAGAGTTTTAAGTCCGAGGCTAATGAAAGCAGAAAAACCCAGAACCAAGTTTGTTTCTCTAAAAAGAGTCAGACAGACATAAACAAAGCCAGCAGTATTCCAAAAGGCCTAGTTGGACCAGCATCAACAGTAGAAGTGACAATTAATGGACATTTATGTCAAGCCCTGTTAGACAGTGGATCACAAGTGACAATAGTGTTTGAGAGTTGGTACTCTAAGAATTTAAATTATGTACCGATTCACCCCTTGACTGGATTATCCATATGGGGCCTCAGTTCGTCCAGTTATCCTTATAAGGGATATATAGTAGTGGATGTCACTTTCCCGTTCTCAGTCAGTGGAGTAAAGGAGCCGCTGTCCATCTTGGCTCTCGTATGTCCTGAACCTCAAGGGCCCTCCCAGTTACCAGTCATTATTGGAACAAACGCCAGTTTCTTCCAGCGCCTTGCTACTCTCAGTCATGATGTAAAATCATCCAGCACTGCACAAGCTTTAAGAATTCATACTAACCTTCCTGAAATCCATCTCAATCAGCAGACATGTAAAAATACCTTAATCGACCAGCCTGAGGGGAAAGTACGGTGGATGGGACCTGAAAAGTGTGTAGTTCCATCTAGAGGAGAAGTACTGGCTGTCTGTAAAATAGAGACTGAAAAACCCTTGAGAAAAGAAATTTTTGTGGTAGACTCACCTGAAGAGGACAATCTTCCAGCTGGTACATTCATAACTCCATTTGTGCTTCCCTTTTCCACCATTCAAGATAACAGTGTGCAAGTGTTAGTCCATAATGAAACCTCAAAGGACATTTCAATTCCATCGGGTACAATAATGGCCAATGTGTACCTTACTGACACACTTACTGTTGGTTCTGGGGAAAAAAGCTCTCAAGTAATTGACCCAAGCCTGTTTAAATTTGAAGAGTCATCCATTCCTGAGTTATGGGAAATGCGACTCCGTCAGAAGTTGGCAGTCAGAAGTGATGTCTTTTCTACCAATGAGTGGGATGTGGGATTAGCCCAAGGAGTTGAACATAACATTAGACTGACAGACACCAAACCTTTCAGAGAGCGCTCCAGACGCATCGCTCCTGCAGACATCGAGGATGTGCGACGCCATATCAAAGAACTTTTAGAGGCTGGAATAATTACAGAATCAAGAAGCCAGTATGCATCGCCCATTGTAATTGCAAGGAAAAAGAGTGGAGCAGTTAGGATGTGCATTGACTACAGAACTCTAAATGCTCGCACCATCCCCGATTAGTGCACTACTCCCAGGATTGATGATGCTCTGGACTGTTTGGCTGGCAGTAAGTGGTTTTCTGTGCTAGATCTTCGCAGTGGATATTATCAAATAGCTATGGCTGAGGAGGACAAAGAAAAGACAGCATTTATCTGTCCTTTAGGATTTTTCCAGTTTGAACGTATGCCTCAAGGGATTACTGGAGCTCCAGCCACATTTCAACGGCTAATGGAAAAAGCTGTTGGTGACATGCATCTCCTTCAAGTAATAGTCTATCTGGATGATATCATTGTGTTTGGGCGCACTCTTGAAGAACATGAAGAGAGACTATTAAAAGTTTTAGATCGACTCAGAGAGTGTGGCCTCAAAGTTTCAATTGATAAATGCCAGTTTTGTCAGTCCCAAGTACGTTATGTGGGGCACATTGTGTCAGCTGCTGGAGTATCACCAGACCCAGCTAAAGTTGAGGCAGTAACCCGCTGGAAAATGCCCACTGATCTGAAATCACTGAGATCCTTTCTTGGTTTCTGTGGATTTTACCGACGATTCATAAAAGACTACTCAGCCATTGTAAGGCCATTAACAGAACTCACTAAAGGGTACCCACCAACATCTGGCCAAAACAAAAAGACAGCAGATGTCAGAAAATATCACAAAACGTCTGAGCCTTTTGGAGAGCGTTGGGATGATAACTGTACAGCAGCATTTCACAAGATCATTTATTGTCTCACACATGCCCCAGTACTTGCTTTCGCCGACCCTAACAAATCCTATGTTCTTCATGTGGATGCTAGCCTTAATGGTCTGGGAGCTGTTTTGAATCAGGAGCATCCTGGTGGACTTAGGCCAGTAGCCTATGCAAGCCGAAAGCTGAGTGCATCTGAGCAGCGTTACCCCATTCATCAGCTTGAGTTCTTGGCGCTTAAATGGGCAGTTGTGGACAAGTTCCATGATTATCTTTATGGTGCTCAGTTTGTGGTGAAAACAGACAACAATCCACTTACCTATGTGCTGTCCAGCGCCAAGTTGAGTGCAACAGGTCACCGATGGTTAGCTGCTTTAGCCACATACAACTTTAGCTTACAATACAAGCCTGGGAGTCACAACACGGACGCTGATGTATTGTCACGCTACCCCTTTGAATCAGCTATCTCAACAGAATGGAAGGAAATTTCAAAGTCAGGAGTAAAAGCTATTTGCCAGCTGGCAAGAATTAATGAAAGTGATGAGTCATCCTCCAGGCTAGTGGATCATCTATGTGTCTCTCCTCACAGTATCCCAGAAGCATTTGCTTGTCCCACTTCATTGAGTTTCAGTCCTATGGAACAGTTGAGCCATGAGGAGTTAAGTAAGGCTCAAGATGAAGATCCTGTAATTGGTATAGTGAAGCGAGAATTGGAGTCTGGACAAATACTTACTGATACTAGGAGTTCAGATGATTCAATTGCTCTGTTACGGCGGCAGGGACCCAAGTTGAAAATTGAGAATAAACTTCTGTACAGAGTTACCAACAGTTCCTGCAGAAAGGAAAATATACAGCTTGTCTTACCCTCAAGGTATTGGTCCCATGTACTGCGCTCCTTGCATGATGACTCTGGTCATTTGGGGGTAGAGAGAACAACTGAACTACTGAGAGATCGATTCTATTGGCCCCGAATGTCTCGCTATGTGGAGCAGTATGTTAAGAATTGTGGGCGATGTGTAACAAGAAAAACAGTACCTAAGAAGGCTGCCCCACTGAACCACCTAACCAGCAATGGGCCATTTGACTTAGTATGTATTGACTTTTTATCTATTGAGCCTGACTCCAGAGGTCTAAGCAATGTTCTGGTTGTAACCGACCACTTCACTCGCTACGCACAAGCATTTGTAACCAAAGATCAGAAAGCACTAACTGTGGCCAAAGTACTGTGCGACAAATTTTTTGTTCACTATGGCTTACCCACCCGAATCCACTCAGATCAGGGAAGAGACTTTGAGAGTGGTCTCATAAAAGAAATGCTTAACATGCTTGGTATAAGAAAATCCAGAACGTCACCCTATCATCCACAAGGAGATCCTCAGCCAGAAAGATTCAACCGAACACTGCTGTCCATGCTCGGTACTCTGAATCCTACAGAGAAACACAGATGGAGTCAGCACATCAACCGATTAGTGCACGCTTACAACTGTACTAAGAATGATGCAACTGGATATTCCCCGTACTATCTTCTATTTGGAAGAGAGGCTCGTCTGCCAGTGGATGGGTGTTTTGGAACTTCACCTGATGGAAAAGGAGCTGGTAGCCATCGACAATATGTAGAAAGAATGAAGTCAGAGTTACAACAAGCATATCAGTTGGCAACTGAAACTGCACAGAAAAGTCAAAAGAGAAACAAACGATTGTATGACAAGCACATAAAACATCAGACACTGGCTGTAGGAGATCGTGTGCTGACAAGAAATCTGGGTATGACTGGAAAGAACAAACTTGGTGACAAGTGGAATTCTGTTCCTTACCTGATAGTTGAAAAGCTGAATAACTTACCTGTATATCGTTTAAAACCTGAATCTGGAATGGGAAGTGTGAGGACTCTTCACAGAGACCATCTCTTACCTGTTGGGGATGATGTGAGATTGTCTGATTCAGGAAAAATTCAAAATACAGCTGCTCCAACAGAGATCAGGACAGAATCTGTGGGGAGAAAATATGGAAGAGGATTAAAGGAAATAAATCAGAACATGACAGGAAGTGGATTGAGAAATGACTCAGACAGTGAAGAGGATGACTTGTGGTATTACTACCCGAATAGGGTCGATGAAACTCAAAAGTATGTAACACAGGAGGAATCTTCAATAAATGAGGGAGCAGTTTACAATAAGGATGAATTGGAAACACCCGCTGCAGAGATGGATGACACATCAGTCACTGACCAGGGCCACGAAGCAGTATTGGAGCAGACTCCTGAGGAGCTTGAAGATCCTGCTCTAGAAGGGGGAGATCCTGGAACAGCCAATACTACTAGAGAGGTAGTAGAGCATGTTCATGTGCGACCTAAGAGAAACACAAGACCTATAGACCGATTGAGCTATGATTGTCTGGGGAGACCCACTAACAAGTCTTTAACCTTAGTTCACAGAGGAATGGTTGTAAAAGTACAAGGTGGGGATAGTTCACCAAAGTTTTGTAATACAGTGTGGTGCCACCCTATGGCACGGTGTACTCATTGTGTTCAAGTAAGCAATTGTGCTGAGCCTGAGATCACTATTGAAGTTTAATGAGGTAATCTCATGAGGACATGAGATGTTTAGAAGCGGGAGCATGTAACCCAGTAGAATGAAGTTCTACAAGTTAAGTTTTAAAGTAATCTTAAGGTTATTTATTTATTTATTGTCTATCTATTTATTTATTTATTTATTTATTCATATTGGTTCTAGAACAGAATTAAATCTAAAATGTGTTTTGCATTCATTTGTGAATATACATCCTAATGTTGATGTGTAATATATGAGCGTCTATCTCTGAGAATATGATAAGATAGCAAGTTTGATCAACCTTCACTGAAATACATGGGGTTAACAAGTTTGGTAGGTGTTCCTACATGATTGGTTTATATGCGTGTAGTCCCGCCCTCTGGTGTGGAGTGTGAAATGTGATTGGCTGTTGGGAAGAGAGAAGGGAGAGAGGAGACACAGCCGGCAGTTTTGGAAACTGAAGGGGAGACTCGCGTCGCGGCTGTTATGATTGCGTAACATTCACGGAGAATAAAAAACAAGAGATAGTAATAGATATTGCGTGTGAACAACATGTTTTTGATTACTTTGAGTTTGTTTTGTGTTTGTTTTAAGTTCGCGGTGTGTTTTCATCATATAAGTTTCCAGTGTCAGTTATTAGTCAGTTCAGAGTGAGTGAGCATTTTTTAAATGCCTAGATTGTCAACTGACAGTTACGGAGGACTAATGCTGAACTGAGAGAGAGACGGTTAAACTGAAAATAAGGAGGAGAAAAAAAGAGACTGTTAGATTAGTATGAAACAAGGATGAAAGAGTCAAAGAGGATCAAATAGCACCACAAATAAAGTGAAAATACTACGTGAGATTTGCCTCTCATCAGCTGGGGAGGAAAAGTGAAAGTGAGGATTTGAAAGACCCGCGGCAGAAGTTCGCCGATCGATCGCGGCTCGTTGGCCCGTTGTTCACAAGTGTTGTCAGTTTGGAGAACTGTCATATATTGCTGTCATCTGGATCGCTGTCATTTGGATTGCTGTCATCTGGATCGCTGTCAACTGGATCGCTGTCATCTGGATCGCTGTCAACTGGATCGCTGTCAACTGGATCGCTGGCATCTGGATCGCTGTCAACTGGATCGCTGTCATCTGGATCGCTGGCATCTGGTTTGCTGTCATCTGGATCAAGGTCATCTTCATCTGAGGTATCTTGTTTAATTTTATTTGTGCTCAGGAGAGTGAAGAGGCCATTTTCATTTTCCCGGCCACAACGTACACTAGCAGCGATACAGGCCTGCAACGGGGGTGTATGAATGTGTGAGTGTGTGGGCCCACAGAGTATTGAGTTGTTTATGGAGATGCAGTGAGCATAAAATACTGCTGTGTGTTTTACAGTATAGATTTATACTAATAGTTTATATAGGTTTAATTCAGTGTGTAATTTAAGCTGCTTTTCCACTATCGTGCCAAACCGTTCTAAGAACACTTCGGTACGGTTACGGTTGTTTCTCCACTGAGCCTGGAACGGCGCGGCACGATTACAAACCGTTCTTGGCCCGGAATTCTCGGCACGGTTAGACAACCGTGCTGAACTGTGCTGACAGATTCTGTGTGTTGACGTCGCGACTCGGTTGCTAAGCTACCACAGCTGGCTCAGCAGAAGCGCGCTAGTCATCAGACATCCTCAATAAACTACAGTACATTTAATATAAAATAATGATCCAGGTCTAAACGATACAGTTTGAAAAGGGTTTTAAAACCATAGAGCAGTCTCTGGCAGAGAAGTGAATAACTCATCACATTCTTACGAAGATATTTTATTCATTAAAGTTATTATTTTATTGACTTGAATACAGACCTACTTCGCCTGCTGAATGTGAGTTTATTGCACACAGCGCTGTATTACACAGCACAAAACTCGCTCTGATCCGGGAGAGACATGCCAGCGACTTGCGCTGCTGACTTTTTTCTCCTGCTGCGCATCGAATAAAGCGAATAAAGTCACGATTTGCATCGTCGATGTCCAAATTCCACAACAACATCACTACATCCATGGAACACGAACTTGCAGACTCTTTTAACAACGAGGAAATAATTGCACTTTTTAATTCAAAGCCAGGACAGCTTGTTAATACCGGCGAGACCACCTGAAGGACGGCGTGTTCGTGTTGTAATGTCGGCCGTCCAAAAGACTTTGCTTGAAAGCTTTACGGAGCGGCACTGTAACTGTCCAAGGTACTGTTGTATGATTTATATTATAGCATATGCACTAATAAACAAGTCAAAAGAATGAATGAATTAAATAAATATGGATTCTTAAATGTCAGTATTGCTTTTACTCAAAAAATATCAATACGTTTTGACAAATGTTTTATAAAAATAAAATGAGCAATTTTCATCATTTCAGCTATAGGCCATTATATGATTCAATTATACATAAGTTATATGACATTTATGAGGCATGTAACATGTTTCTGTGTTTTTTTTGTTCTTAGTGATCTTTTATATAGCTACGCAAATATTTTCTAAAACGTCTAGCAATAATTCGCCTACAGCTTGTTAGTTAATTATGAACACAAAAATAATTATAATAATAAAAATAAAATGATCAAAATAAAAAGATAATAGAGCATCATTTTGCTAAATATAAAAGTGCTTTATATGCTTTAAATCCTGCGATATATTTTCATATTCGTTTTTTATTTCACTTGCTGCATTCGTTATTTAATGTTTGAATAGTAAAACAAGTAACAGCCATCGCTTAATTGGTTTCATTTTACCATCAAAATGTAGTATATTTTATATCATTATCAACTTTTGATATAAAAATGCAGTGTAATTTAATTAATTGTTAAAAATGAAATAATTTATGTGCTGTGTTTTTATTAGTGAAAGTGCCCGCTCACCTTTGACAAGGCCTGTCCAAAATTATATTTCTGCCACTATAATGCAAATGCATTATTATTGTTGTCTTATCATTGTTTATTTTTCTGTTATGTTCAGAGATTTTAAATATTATTTATTTCCCCTACAATTATTTTCAATCATCACGTTACATTTTGGTAATTTTCCCTCCAAATAAAATTTAGCCAGAGCTGCGCAAGATATGAATAAATAAGGGTGCACATGTACCTATATTTAGCACCCCTATATGATAGAGCGGCATAACAGTGTTTAGTCACATGGTTGCTTTTGCTTTTATGAAAAAATAAATAAATAGTTTCGGCTCTTATTTAACTTTAATTGAACAAAGGGAGCCGTTTACATTGTGTTACCAAGGCAACTACTGATGCGTTTTGTGTAATGTTTTAAAGAGCTTTGTCGCAGCACGACCGTGGAAAATGAAACCGTATCCGTGCTGTCTGGCCCGGTTTGGCACGGAATGGAACAGTTCTGTTTAAAGAACGATTCAGCACGATAGTGGAAAAGTGGCTTTAGTGACACAATTGTGGCCACTTTCAAAGAGAAACATATTCAGTCACTCTTGGTCACTTGTTGATTTGTAGGTTTGATTGTTGGAGTGTAGAAAGGTGGTATTTTTCTATATTGGTTTAACTGATATTCTTCATTGTACTGTAAATTGCTGGGTTTGACTTTGGGTCATTTTGCTGTCTTTTAGCTGTGCATAAGTTCTATATTTTGTATTTTGTTTTGCATCTGGGGTTTTTCCCAATGTTTACATTTCTATTCTAATTAAATTATTTATATTTTCTGATTTATCTAAGAGTTTTATTGTTCAAAGAGTTTATTTCTAGTAATTTATTAAAACACAGCAAATATTTGTATTCTCATCTGACTTATTTACATTACGTCATTGAAATATATCAGAGGGGCCTACTTCAACATATTTGTTGGCGTTTAGTGTATTGAACCTGGAGCGCTATCTTAAACTTAATACACCTAGGTGGCGCTACATAAGCATACAAAGCTGTGCTAAATATTTTGTCCAGTGCAGATGTAGCAATTTTTTAAAATTAATATGGTCATATTTATGAAATGAAGAAACAAAACTATATCAAAATAACACAAACAGGAAACAAAATTATGTGGAATTTAGACTGCTTTTGAATTTAGACTGCTGTTCTTGACAAGATTGTCTATGAAATACTCAGACAGGGAGGTTTCTTCTCAATTTTGTATAGCACAACATTATTTAGTCGATTCTGGTTTTGCGTTTCTTTACCACTGTCAACTGAGCAGAGTGGTGAAATGATAAAGAAAGCTGATCCTGATTTGTCCTTGAACTTTATAGAGTCAATCTAGAGTTGGACTTTGTAGATTTGAAACCTTTTTTTTTTTGTCATTTAATAAGAATATGTCAATAATTCAGTTTAGACAAAAATGCCAGACAGAACCTTATAATTCTAAGATGAAGATTTGACTTAGGCCTTAGTAAATTTGTGAAAGAATGCATTGCATCTATGCCAACTAATTCTTATTAGATTTTAAGTAGTCTGTTAGGTTGGGGTTAGGGTTAGTGTAAATTAACATGTACTTGCAAAGTTTCTTATAGTCAGTTAAATGTCTGTTGAAGGAACAGTATCAACAGATATTAACAGACAGTCTACTAAAACTCAAATGGACCATCAAAATGAAGTGTTACCGGTGAATTTGCCACACTGACCAACAGAAAGCTATTGTGCTTCATACAGCACTTGTCGCTGAGAACTTTGTTATGTAAACATTTGCTAAAAAAATGAATTTACGTACTTTAGAATATTTGCAGAACCTCCACAGAAATAAAGGAGCCATCAATAGGGCAATACCTTTTCAAAAAAATGTAACCAGTGTCTATATTGGTACCTCAGAGGTACATATTACAAATAAATGTACCTTTCATGTACCATTAAGGGCACTTTTGAAGTGACAATGACAGCTTCTGTATCTTTCTAAAAGTGTGGATTTTCTGTGTTTTTTCTGTGGTACAGGATAATTGCAGTGCTTACTATGATCAACTAAGAAGTACACTTAGAGAGAATTAATTGCTGCCCCTGATACACCTTTGAATTGCATATGGTTTCTGCATTGTTTCTGAATTAAGTGAATGTGTTAACACTGCAAACATGCCAAAATTTAGCACTCAGCATGATTTCCATGGCTCAGTTCCCCATCTTGCAGGCTGGCTCTGGCTGCAGGGGACTTTTCTGAGCATTACAGAATTCAGAAAACCAATCAGCTCTTTTAAAAGAGAAAAAAAAAGTGAGCACAACTGGACTTTGAGCACTGAGTGTAAAGTGAATTACTACTGCTAATATCAAGACAATATGTACAAAAATCTCTCTTTTAAATATACCTGTTATCCTCATGGAGTACTATCAGAATACTTACGCCTTTTAAATAAGGCGCTATAATAAAAAGGGTTATTGAATATTGAATATCAGACTTTTTTGACTAAGAAAATATATTCTGAAGTGCCTAAATTCTATGTGTGAAAGTATGGCACACTCAGTACTGTATCGTATTTTACTGCATGGAGATGTGGTTTAGTACAAAAAGTCCTTTGAGATGCCTCTTTTTCTTTTAAATCAGGCCAAGGCAAAACACTGTAGATTCCTTCCTCAGGATGTATTAGTTTTTATGAGCAACGCGATGGGAAAATCTATTCATTGTTCTGACATGGAAATAAAGAGAGTTTGGAAAATTATACATTATCATAACATCTGACTGTACTTGACAAAAGGAAAAGATTTTTTATTAATGCAATAGAACTGCAAACATAATGCAACACAAAGGTACAGCTCAGACTGACTGGAATCATGAATTTCAGCAAATGTAATACATATAACTTAAACATCAAGGGGAATATGAATTTAACTAAACAATAAAATCATAAAAAAACAGAAAGCAATCCTTAATGATTTTGGGTTTCACACCAGTTCAGTTTCTAAAGTACCCAATAATATGGATACAGCCTTTATGATGCAAGCTGAGATTGCATCACTCAGCGATGCAATGTCAGACACAATGCACTCAGATGGAGCTAGTGACGTCACAGTGAGGGGTAGGGTTAGGGGTGGGGTTAGGTGAGCCCATTAAAAAGCATTAGATGCAGCCCAAATTGCACTTCACCAGGTCTGCATCCAGATATCTCTTTGTTAATGAATATGACTAAACTAATATTATAGGTACTGGAAACATTCCTTAGAGATTTTGGTCTGAATATGACATGATAGCATCACGCAGTTGCTGCAGATTTGTTGGCTGCACAACCATGATGCGAATTTCCCATTCCACCACATCCCAAAGGTGCTCTATTGGATTGAGATTTGGTGACTGTGAAGGCCATATGAGTACACTGAACTCATTGTCATATTCAAGAAACCAGTCTGAGATAATTCACGCTTTATGACATGGCGCATTATCCTTCTATGAAGTAGCCATTCGAAGATGGGTACACTGTGGTCTTAAAGCGATGGACATGGTCAGCAACAATACTAGGCTTTGGCATTGACACTATGCTCAATTGCCAAGAAAATATTCTCCACTCCATTAAACCACCACCATCAGCCTGGACTGTTGGTACAAAGCAGGATGGATAAGCTTTCATGTTGTTGACACAATTCAAATGTCACAGCAGACCCAGACCAGACCAGGCAACATTTTTCCAATCTTCTATTGTCCAATTTTGGTGAGCCTGTGCGAATTGTAGCCTCTAAAATCCCTCTAAAAAAAGTAGATCAGCAGTTTCTGAAATACCCACACCAGCCCAGCTGGCACCGACAACCACAGCACATTTAAAGTAACTTAAATCACCTTTCTTCCCCATTCTGATGCTCGGTTTGAACTGCAGCAGGTCATCTAGAAACCATGTCTACATGCCTAAATTCATTGCGTTCCTGCCATGTGACTGGCAGAATAGAAATTTGCGTTAACAAGCAATTGGACAAGTGTACCTAATAAAGTGGCCGGTATATATTTTTCAACTTTTGGGAAGCAGTCTACGTGATTTTAACCAGGCAGTCGGTAAGGAAGCAATACTTGGACTAGGCTACATAACAATTATGTATTTAAACAGCTTCTCTGTAGGCATTAGGTGTTTCCTATTTTGTATAAAAAGAACAGCATTACATAGTCTTATAGGTGTAACTAAACCACGAACCCAGATCTTGTGTGTTTCTCCATAAAGCTGTCCTGGGAAGTCCCATTCATTTTAGTGAACCGGTTCTTTTAAGCGATTTACTGATTTTGCTGCATCTGAAATTCAACACTTAAACGTGTTTCAAAACTTAAATACGTTTTGTTCCTTTTAAAATATCAAATCACACTGCTTTTTATAAAGCTGTAGATTATTTTACTTATAATGGTAGGCTTAAATATACATTTAAAAAATAAAAGTCAGTAGACATATCCAGTTGTTCAACTGAATCATTAGAAAGATTCAATTCAAAACGATTCATTCGCGACTTGGACATCTCTGTATGGAACTGAAGAGTAAACTTTTGCGAAAGATGAGACAGGGACGCGCTGTCTGTGGAGGCGGAGGTATCGACATCGACAAAACGACTTTCTTAGAAAATGTTGCTCTAACTAGACTATAAAATTCGCTTTTATTTGCTTGGTAAAATGATTGCTTTGTTCCTTTAAAATGTTATATGCGAACAATATTGAACAGAAATAGATGGTCACGGCGCAGCAGCATTCAAGTCCGTACAAAGGCTACAATACTTTAACAATGTTAGTGATGACAGGGTAGAACAAATTGCGAACCTAATTTCCAAGCGCGTCTGTTTCCCCAGTATCCCATCCTATAACATGACATGCAGCGGTGTTATTTTGCGCTGTGACACGAGTAAAATAGTGGGACCTGGTATTTTCAGTTTGCCTACAACTTCGCAAATCTTACTTATTGGGGAAATTATAGTGGATGGGGTCACTGTCAACGCACGGACAAATGGAAAAAAGTACCTTTCTTTTAACGCTTTTGACTACTTTTAGCTGCATTGTCAGCTCAACATACGGAACGTGGAAGAGCGGTTTCCAGTCGAATCTTGTGAACAACATGGACAAGCCGAACTCGCAGCCTCACATCATCTTTATCATGGTTGATGACCAAGGATTTCGAGACGTAGGGTATCATGGGTCCGAAATTAAGACCCCAACGCTGGACAGGCTCGCTGCAGCAGGAGTCAAGCTGGAGAATTACTATGTGCAGCCTCTGTGTAGCCCGTCCAGGAGCCAGCTGATGACCGGCAGGTGGGACATTAATGATGACATTACAAATCTATTGCTTCCAAAATGTTAGTACACTTTTAAAAATATTTTTGTTTGTTTTTACTACTTTGTTTTTAAACATCAGTAAGTTTAAATTAGAAAAGTGCATTACATTGTTAGAAAAACCGTAAAAGATTTAAAAAAAAAATCAACAAATGGATAAGCCTGGATTTCGTCGTTACTTTGAACAAACTAGCCTATACAAATTAGAAAATTTACTTTGCAGAAATGTTATTTGTGAGCTTATTTGTCTTTATAATAAATGTTATGTGATTAAATCATGGCACTGAAATGTTGCATGTGCATTTATTGCGGCTTTAAATTAATGCCTATTAGGTATACATTACTTCATAGGCAGTATGCTATAACAACTTATTTTTTCATATAAATACATACAAAAATCTGTTTACTAATTTTTCAATAGTTCAATAGTTTTACAATTATACTCATACTATTGAGGCAGAATAGTTTATTGTACAAGTTAGCTAGTTTTCTGGATTATTTTTTAGTGTGTGTGTGTGTGTGTGTGTGTGCATGCATGTGTATGTGTATGTGTGTGAGCTTGCATGTTCTCCACCCACAATAGTGTTGAATGCTTGACACCACCATTCCCATAGTCATGAAACATCTGGTCCACGCCTCAGAAAACAGGAAGGTTGCTAGGAATCTCTTTTGGTAATTTGCTTTGGAAGCAATGAATGAATCAACCCCTCCCCACATTCATTTACAATGAACGTGCTAAACAGAATGGTTTCTTGCCTGTAAAGAGGTTTTGGGGTGATATATGGTAGATCACTTCAAAGGATGTTCAGAACAGTCAGAAACCATTAGACATATCAAACAGCTCTGTAGAGTTCCTATGGTGGTACATGATTTGTTAGGCGCTTTGGATATAGCGTCTGTTAAATGACTAAATGTAAAAGTGACCTGTTTATTGTAATCCTGGCTTTCAGACTTTTCTATTCTCAGTGTAAAATGACAAATTAACTGGTGTAACTAACAGTGTAAACTGAGAAGTACAGTGCTTTTGATTGATGATTTTATGCCATGGAGAAGAATTAGGAAGAACTCTTACGCAATCAGGGACAACTCTAAGTCTAAATGACTTTATTTGCATTTATCAGAGAGCTAAAGACAACATTCCACCCTTTTCACTTTAGCATTAAGCTCTTTGATACATGTTGACATTTTTTATCTTAAGAAATGGACTAAAGGTTTTAATGCTTCTTTTATGAATTAACAGTTTCATAATTTTCAGCCTGTGGATTGTTTAATCTCTAAAGCTCTCTTCGCTAAAACGATTACATTACAGACAAAAAGGCTGAGATGTTTATCTTGGCCTCTGCTACGCCATTTCCTAATAATGAGACAGCAGTCTAAATGCTGAATGTGAGAGGAATAGGCAGTGGTCACGGTTTTGTTGGAAAGCTTTATGGTTCTCTGATGGGTGCCTGAATCCGATCCCTTTAGATCAGAAGTCTAAAAACATCACATCTGCCCGTATAAACAAGCTTAGAGTTTACCCTTTTAAGGTAATCACTACCATCTGATAAAAGAGACGAACTTCTCATAATCCTTCAAGTCTGTTAGATGTTCTGGCTTTATAGATTTTGTAAATTTAAGATTGTGTGAAGCATTTTGTAACATTGAAATTAAAATCAAAGCAAACAGTTTTGTGTTTAATTGATGTCTAATAGACATCAAAGAATAGCCCAAAACTAGACTAGTGGTCAAATAGACAGATTAGACAGACTTTATATGTGTAGTCATTCATTTCTGTCTAATTTTGGCTATGTTTAGACGCCTATTAGACATCTATTAGACATCTTTTAAAAGGAAAAAATGCTTGCTCGGATTGCTTATAAACAGGTGACACAATTGCCAAAGCGTACATTTTGTTACGAGTCAAAATTCCCATTTTCTGACCACCACCCTGTATAAGAAACAGTCCAACTATAGCCAAAAAACTGCCAAGCAAAGCAAATGAGATAAGCTATAATTACATTCTGGTCTTCATCAAACTGCCATCTATCATCACCACATTATAGTAAATAGGACTGCGCCCTTAGGATTCTTATCTTTGTACTTTATTCAACACAACAGATTCAGCTTACTAGCTTGAACTGTAAAAAGTTAAATAAAAAAACCCTGTTAATTAATTACATTTAATTCTGCCTTAGTTTTAAGTTAACTTATTTTAAATCTACTTCACTTTAAGCTGACTTAAAATAACGTCAAGTCAAATCTCATATGGCTTCAAAAAAACATGGTTGAAGCATGGTTAATTTATTTTAGTAAGCATAAAAAATATGAAAACAAATGTTATGGTGGGCATCCACTGTGTAAAACATATGCTGGATAAGCTGCCGGTTCATTCTGCTGTGGCGACCCCATATTAATAAAGGGACTAAGCCAAAAAGAAAATGAATGAATGTTATAGCATGGGTGGTACGGTGGCTCAGTGGTTAGCACTGTTGCTTCACAGCAAGAAGTTTACTGGTTCTAGTCCAGGCTGGGTCAGTTGGAATTTCTGTGTGGAGTTTGCATGTTCTTTCTGTGTTAGCGTGGGTTTCCTCTGGGTGCTTCGATTTCCCCCACAGTCCAAACACATGTGCTATAGCTGAATTGAATAAACTAAATTGGCCGTTGTCACATTCACCAGTGATCTCTAACTACCAGAGGTCGCTGGAAAACATTCTCATTCACAGAACTACAAATGTGTTTGTAAATGGACTTCAACTTCATACATGCTCTTCACCCACACACCTGCTTCCTCATTTAGGCTGATTGCACTCGCACCACCTGAGGACTTTCAGAGACTGATTAACGCACACTATTTAAGCCACACATTCACCCCTTCACTTTTCCGAGTCTTGTTATCTGTCACATTGACATTACAACGTGGTTTCTTTGTCTGCCTTTGCCGTGTTTTTGATTATTAGCCTAGCTTATCCTTTTTTCCTTGTCTGCCGCCTGCCTTTTGACCTTTTGCCTGTTATTCGTCTTCGATTGTGGATTGTCTGCATATATCTGTTTGCACCTGAATTGACCATCGCTTGCCTGGCTTTGAATAAACCTGCATGTGGATCTTAACTTCTGTTGTTAGTGTCACTCCCTGTCGTTACAGCCGTAGTGTATGGGTTTGTGAATGAGTGTGAATGGATGTTTCCCAGTACTGGGTTTTAGCTGAAAAGGCATTCGCTGTGTAAAACATATGCTAGATAAGATGGCGGTTCAATCCGCTGTAACAGCCCCTGATGAATAAAGGGACTAAGCCAAAGAAAAATTAATGAATGAATTTTGTGACACTACAAAAAGTAAAAGGCTGACTTAAAGTTTAAATTAAAGTTGAGTCAAATTAACCTTATTTTTGTCGTCTTGACTTAAATTTCACTTGCCTATTTTAAACGGCTTGTATAACTTAGAAATGTTAACTTAAGTTTTATACAACAGTTCTGTCTGATTCTCGAATCTGAAAGCAAGCTGAAATCAGTGTGATATTCTGCAATCCCAGAAGACACAGCCTCCTCACCCTTCTGTATTACTCCAACATGGAGTGACAGCAGAAGTTTGACAAATATTGCAGCTGTTGGACAGCATAATGTACTTTTGTAGCATTTTTAGTTGAGAATGTAGTTGTTTAGATTGCAACTATGCAGTTTATTTTTAAGGATAGTGGCTATCTTGAATATTTATAATTTCGGAGATACAACACCATCCACAAGGTGGTGACAGAGACTGCATAATAAGCCCCTAGAGGAGGAAAAACCCAGCGTAATTTCAAACTACAGCTGATCAAATCATTATAAAACTGGTAAGTGACTTTCTAAGTCGATCTCCCTTTTTTGTATGTTGTAGTGCTGTATTTAAACCATAGACATTGTAGTGTGTTGAGTGTGAGATAGAACTCACATATTAGGAATATACGTATTTTGTGTTGGCCACTTGCATAACCCTGTTTGGCCATCTGTTTCTAATGAGTCTCCCGTTGTCGTCACTGCAGACTAGTTCTATAAACAGAAGGAAAGAAGAAATGCCCGCATATGTTTAGCATTTGTCCTAATCGCAAACACAACAGTAATCTGGTGGTGTTTGCCTTGCTTTGCCTTTTTTGGGGATAATTATTTTGATATCCAGATTGCAACAGAAAAACTGGAAAATCCAGCCTTATAATCTTGAACTGTGAGCAAAATCACCTGTTTTGTCATCACTTCAGACATTACGTTAGAGAATCATTCAAATACTAGCTCTAAAGTGACATTTGTAAAGTAGCAACAGTTTCTGCTGTTCTGATGTCAGCTGCAGATGTGAATAAACAGCAGAAGAAAGTAGTTCCTCATACAAAAGGTTATTTAGACGATTATGGCGTTGAACAGTTGTATAAGTGCAGTATCACACTCGTAGCAGTGCGATATGACTGCATATCGTCACTGGTGGGACACTAAGACACTTGGCCATTATACAGTCATATCGCACTGCTGCTCATGTGATATTGCTCATATAAATACGTGAAAACTTATCGAGTCTGCAAATATTCTGCATATATATACTGCATATATATATATATATATATATATATATATATATATATATATATATATATATATATATATATATATATATATATACATTGTTTTTTTTTACAGTTTATAAAGTAACATTTTTACATTTACAGTAATAGCAGGATGATGAGATAATTAAAAAAATTAGGTAGATAGAATATGGTGACTTGACAACTTTGTGCTAAATTGGAAAGTTGATTCCAACCCAAACCTAACCCATGTTTTTTTTTTTTTTTAACATTTCATGTACAGATGTTGTTTAAATGATCTCTGCTCACATGGATCTTCAAAAGCAACAAAATATGCAATATTATGCATGCCAGGCCAGTAGTCTGTAGATGATGTCATTACTACAGTACGTGCCTGCACACATATACATTCTTTTACACAGAGGTGAATGCAAAGAATCATTGTGGCTCAGAATCTCAAATAGCACAAACACAGTCTTGTTGTCTACTATTGCTGTTTTGGTTGTCAAGTACTCAAGTATGCCAGACTTATAGCAAGCAACTGATATCACACTTTTTTTTTTTGTATTTTTTTGAGTTGCTTTTAAAACATTTCACTTTGGAAATGTGTCTAAAGGAATGGCCTAAGGGGCGACGTGGTGGTGCAGTAGATAGTGCTGTCGCCTCACAGTAAGAAGGTCACTAGTTCGAGCCTCGGCTGGATCAGTTGGCATTTCTTTGGGGAGTTTGCATGTTTTCCTTCGGATGCTCTGGTTTCCCCTACAAGTCCAAAGACGTGATATAGGTGAATTGGGTAAGCTAAAATTATTCGTAGTGTATGTGTGTGAATGTGTGTGTATCGATGTTTCCCAGTGATGGGTTGCAGCTGGAAGGGCAATCGCTGTTTAAAACATGTGCTGGATAAGTTGGTGGTTCATTCCGCTGTGGCGACCCAAGGTTAATAAAGGGACTAAGCAGAAAAGAAAATAAATGAATGAATGAATGAATGAATGAATGAATGAATGAATGAATGAATGAATGAATGAATGAATGGCCAAAGTCTTTTTTTTTTTAAAAAGTCTGAAAAAAGTTGTTGAATATCAAGACCTTGTTTGGATGAAAATGTAAATTTTTTCAGTTGACCCAATTCACTTGTAACAGATGGCGCTGGACAATGGAGATGAGGTTTTATGTGAAGTTTATTTAAAGAAAAGTGATGCAGGCAATTGTAGGTAATGTGTATGTGTAATGTGTATCCAATAAAAGTTGTCAAAATACATAGACAAATGCTCAGGCTAGGTGACAGAATCAAACAGTCAAAACATGGGAAGCCTAAACAAAGGAAAACACTTTATAATGTGTGTGAAAAAACAAGAATCAGGCCTAATGTATGTGTGTGTGCTGAGTTTACAGTCCAAGAAATCAGTACAGAATGATCTTCATGCTGTGTGTGTAATAAGTCAGAATCAGAAGCCGGTGTGTGTGTGCGGTACACGGTGGAAGTTGCGTGTGTAATTCTCAGCGATCTGCAACTGTGCGATCACAGCATCACTAAACTAGTCTGAAATATTTGTCCACAACTCAGTACTTAATTTGTAGCACAGAAGATCACAGAACATTGAATATATTTGTGGAATAAAACAAGATTAAGTAAATATAAATGCGATAATTTTCCCTTTAGAATGAAGTATCTAACATACAGTTAAAGTCAGAATTTATATATAAAACAGAAATATTCAATGGGGGCTAATAATATATATATATATATGCAGTTGAAGTCAGAATTATTAGCCCCCATTGAATATATATATATATTTTTTATATACTTCCCAAATGATGTTTAACAGAGCAAGGACATTTTCACAGTTTGTCTAATAATACTAAATAAAATACTAATAAAAATCTTTCTAAATCCATTTTAAGTTCAAAATTATTAGCCCCTTTAAGCTGGTAAATATATGGTAAATATTTGATATTTATATATTATATATAATACATATTTAATATTTATAAATATTTATTAATAATAATAATTGACTTCAACTGTATTTTAATTTTCAATTTAGGCTAAACTAATTGTTGTAAGTTGAGCAAATAGCTGAAGATTTCTACTAAATCTAACCTTATACCACAAATACAAATTACATTTCACAATAAACCACTATTCTGAATAAATGCCCATCAGAAGTTCCATCTCCAAAATCACCAAAACACATTTTCAAATTGTAGTAATATCCTCATTGACATTATTCTTTAATGCACATCAATCAGCATAACAAGCTGTTTTTAGAAATCAAGAAATCAATGGAAGTGAATGAGACCGGAAACCTCGAGCCAAAAAGATGTCCAATGGCTGCTCCCGTTCATACATGTTGAATAAGGTCAATAAACAAACCCATGTCTGCAATCTTAACAGTGATTCTAGTAGAATAATTCACAGTTGGCAACTAATCAAATTCGAGAACCAGATAGAACTGTTAAATATAAGTACTAGATATAAAGAAGACATCATATCATGAGTATGTCAGTGTCTAATGCTGTGTACTGGTTACTGAAAAGAGAAAGAGGGTGTAATGAGTGTAGTGGGAACCAGGGAGCATGTTTTAAAGCTCTGTGGTCTGAATTTGATTAGCTGTAGAGAGGAGTATGTCCCTCTTATTGAAAGCAGATGTGGGAGGGATGTTGGAGCAAGCAGAAGAACATGGGTCAGCAAGGCTTCCAGCTGAGGTTGGTTGAGGATTAGGATTTTCTGGTGGCTTTTGTGGCCATGTCTTATGGGGCATTTAGATGGTGGTAAGTGGAGTTTTTAGTTTTACATCAGCTACAGTATATGCTGGGGTTTTATATTTGCAGATTTGGTTATGCTACGCAAGAATGAAGCTGTGGTTGGAACTGTATTGTGCGGTAGGTGGATCATAACTGCTGTTTTTTTCACAGAGACAAATTTGTTTTGAGCTTGTCCTATTCAGTTTTACAGTCCTATTCCTGCCTTAATTCTGACTTTTAAGAATCTTATGATATGCATTTGGTCATTATTTGCTCTGATTGTTACATTGAATACTTTACAACGATCCTGTTACAGCTTAAGTTTGTGATTTTTGGTAGAAAAGAAAAGTATTTTACTATTTGTATTACCTCTTTCTTCAGTGCTGGACTCTTCATCCATATTTTCACTTTAATCACTTTTTATAGATTTTATAGTATATTAGTTTAGGGTTTTATTTAGGAGGATGATATATTTGTAATACAGGCACGTAGTAAAGTTGTTTTACAGTCCATATTATAATGACTAAGCACTTTGACATTAATGGATTAATTTCTCCATAATCTGGCTGATGGAAAGCAGAATAGGTAGAATGATCTGTGTCATTATAATGGCATTGACAAACTTGGTTGGTAAAAAAGGAGCACAACCAACAGGAAACAACAGTATCAGAGGTTTTCGCTAAAATAACTAAGTACAAGCGTGAATGCAAAAATGTATAATTATAAAAAACACGGCAAAGCAAGACAAGTTAAAATCGTCATAATGTTTACTAGCAGTATAACAAGACTGAGCAAAGAAAGACTGTGTGTTATTGTGCTGTATGAATAGTACAAACTAATCAGTCTTTGAGCAGCTTCAGCTGTGGGAGTGTAATCAAACGGGATCAGGAACCGGTGTTTGTGTGGGGTGCATGACTGAATCTTGTAGTTCATGTAATGACGGATTTGTAGTTCTATGCAATCTGTGTGTTTACCAGCGATCTGTAAGGATTTGATCGCTGGTGATTGTGACAATATGTGACATCAAAGGCACTTAACACTCATATGATAATATGAAAGTAAAATCTAATGTAATTTATTTACCTGCTTGGTCTAAACTACAGTTATACTGTGTTTTCTGATGTGCAAATAACAGGTTGAGGGTGAGGGAAATATATGGGGTAAAAAGCTGCTAAAAGTATGTTACTATCTGATTGTAAAAATTGTATATTTTTATTTTTTTTAAATAATAACTCAATTACAAAACCTTTCCTTTTTGCCTTAATGATAATGTACTGTGTTCATAGTATAGTTGTACATTAAATAAATATATATATTTCTGTTAGTTGGTTAAAAAAAATATCTGAATAATAGCATATTAACTGTAATATATACTATTATTTTATATTTGCTGTGCAAAAAATGTTGACTTTACAGTGTTCTGCTATCTACTCTTTCTTTAAAGAATTTTTCCAATGATCAAGCCATCCAATTTTTAATTTGAAGAACATTGTAAAGTTTCAAAGAATCGTTTTCATTTCAATAATGCAAAGAGTGTTTTTTGTTTTTTCATTTTAAAGAACCTTTAATGTGCATGTAACCATTTGTTTAATAAAAGATTTTGGTCAGTTTGCCTGCACTAGTTAATAGTTGACTTTTCAATTGTAAATCAAAAAGGATTTTAATCAGAAGTTATATGATCATATTATGGATTAATACTGGTTATTTCCATTAGTAAAACTGGGTAATTCCTACACAGCTACAGTAGTGTGATATTAAAGTAAGTGGACAAATATAATCATATTATTTAAGGATAGCATATATATGTTCATCCATTTACTCCATTTGATTTTTTTGATCTTTCATTTGAAGGTCATTTTTTTCAAGTTTTTGCACTATTTCTTGATTTTCGGCAGTTTAGGCCAAGATATAATCTCAAATAAAGATTAAATGTCAGTTTTATTCGCTCCTTGTCATCTGTTGTTACTAATTTAGTGTCTGTTTATTTCTTAGATATCAAATCCACACTGGCCTCCAGCATTCCATCATCCGACCTACTCAACCGAATTGCCTTCCTTTGGAGAACATCACTCTTCCTCAGAAACTGAAGAACGCCGGCTACTCAACGCATATGGTGGGGAAGTGGCACCTTGGCTTTTACAAGCGTGCATGTATGCCTACGCAGCGTGGGTTTGACACCTTCTTTGGCTCTTTGTTGGGGAGTGGTGACTACTACAGCCATTACAAATGTGACAGTCCAGGATTGTGTGGGTACGATCTTCACGAGGGGGAAGAAGCTGCCTGGGAGCAGGACCGTGGCGTCTATTCCACCATCATGTATACGCAGAAGGCTGTGAACATTCTGGCATCTCACAACCCTAAACGACCCATCTTTCTTTATTTGGCCTTTCAGGCTGTGCACTCACCCTTGCAGGTTCCTGCCCGCTACCTCGAACGCTACAAGTCTATCCCAAACTTGCATCGTCGCAAGTATGCAGCAATGGTCAGTTGCTTGGATGAGGCGGTACGCAATCTAACTCTTGCCCTAAAGCAGTATGGTTATTATGACAACATGGTTATGGTCTACTCTTCAGACAATGGAGGCCAACCTATGGCAGGAGGCAGCAATTGGCCGCTAAGGGGCAGTAAAGGAAGCTACTGGGAGGGTGGAATACGAGCAGTAGGGTTTGTACATAGCCCTTTACTGGTCAAAAAGGGCACTAAAAGCAAGGCTCTGATACATATTACTGACTGGTACCCAACACTGGTGATGCTTGGTGAAGGTACACTTGATGAGAACCAGAATCTTGATGGTTATGATGTCTGGGAAGCTATCAGCGAGGGACGTCCCTCACCTCGACTGGATATTCTCCACAACATAGACCCCATCTACACAAAAGCCAAGAATGGCTCCTGGAAAGCAGGCTATGGAATTTGGAACACAGCCGTGCAGGCAGCACTCCGTGTAGGTGACTGGAAGCTTTTGACTGGTGTGCCAGGATATAGTGACTGGATTCCACCTCAGACTTTCTCCACACTCCTGCTGGCCAACCGTTGGCACAATGAGCGTGTGAGCTGGGATCGAGGCAAGTCTGTATGGCTCTTCAACATTACAGCCGATCCATATGAACGTGTGGATCTTTCTCGACAATACCCACATGTGGTTAAGAAGATGCTCTTTAAGCTTTTACGGTACAGCAAGAATGCTGTGCCATGTCGTTACCCTCCCAAAGACTATCGCTCCAATCCTCAGTATAATGGGGGAGTCTGGGGCCCCTGGTACACAGATGATGACCAAGATGAGGATGATAACCTTCTCTCATATGATTTAGAACAGATGAAAAGTTGGAAGAAAGCAAAACGGAGAGGGAAATTCAAAAGAAAGATTTGAGGTTGACAAAAGTTTATGCTGGCTCCCAGTTTGACTATCATGGTACACTTATGAACTCAGGGATGATTGACTGGCACAGTCATTTTCACTGATGTATGGATTTACCTTCAAACTCAAAAGTGAATTGTGTCTTATTTCAAACTTGTCTTTTCCGGTTCAATGTGCAAAAAAATAGTTTCACGCGGCCGCCTTTTTAAAAGCAAAATCAAGGCTGCAGTTAGGAAGAAACCCAAAAGTATCGCCTGTGCATTCTCAGTGCATTTATTGTGCATGGCCATACACCCATCACAATCATGAGGAAGGTCTCTCCACACCACCACCATTTTGCTCACAGTGATAGAGGCAATTTTAAAAGCAAAATCAAGTCTGCAGTTAGGAAGAAACCGAGAAGTATCGCCTGAGTTACACAGGAACATTGTGTATATATACTGATAATATATAATGGCTGTATATATTGTCAATGAAGAGAAAGTGAAATAAATTTATAATTTCACTGCCTTCATAGTGACCCAAAGGTATGTTTTGAATAGATAGTAAAAATAAAAAGGGATATCAGACCTCATTTTTAACTAAGTCAAGTGAAATGGCACTAGTTAGCTAAAGATTTGTTTCCCAAACACATGTTTTAGATGCCATTTATCAAACTCAGGTTAATGAACTGATTCTTTCACTATAATAGACTTGTCACGATACAGAATTTTCCACTAACATTTAAGCACTGTTGAGGGTGTTTTTAAACACCGCTGATTTGCCATTGTGTTCACCAGTGTAATGTAATGTGTGTATTTATATAGTGCTTTTATTGTGTATGGCCATACACCCTTCACAGTCATGAGAAAGGTCTTTCCACAGCACCAACAGCGTGCTCACAGCGATAGAACCGATTCAGGGAATGGGAATGATTGGGAGGCCATGATGGGTAAGGGCCAATGAAGGTAATTTGGCCAGGAGACCGGCATTACACGCCTATCTTTACAAGAAGTGGCATGGGATTTTTAATGAGCACACACAGTCAGGACCTCAGTTTAACGTCTCATCCGAAAGACGGCGCTCACTGACTGTATAGTGTGCCCTACACTTTTACTGGGGCATTAAGACTCACAAAGACCGCAGGTTGAGCACTCCCTGCTGGCCTTACAAACACCACTTCCAACAGCAACCTAGTTTTCCCTTGTGGTACTGACCAGGCTCAGTCCTGCTTAACTTCAACAAAAATTACTGTGATTGACCGTGAAGGTCATCAGTTCACCGCACTTAACAATGTTTACTGAGTGCAAACACAGACAAGCAATCCGCTGACAACTCGACTGATCTTCACAGCTTTAAAACAATTTAGTGTCCCTTTATTTGCACTCGGTAAAGAGCGGAGAACAGATGACCCTCACGGCCAAACACAGAATACTTTGGCAAAACAGCGCTGTATAAGAACGCGCCCAGCGGCACTTAAATGTTAGCGGGAAATTGACTTTTTAATATTTCCGTACTAGGACAACCCAATTACAGACAACACAAGGGTGTGCTACAGAGGACTGTATTATTAATCACTCACCTGGTTACATAGGCTAAAGCAAGGAAGCATCCCCATGGTGTTTACCTGGTGCCATGAACTGAAACCTAGGAGGACACCTAAGCGTAATACTCTTAAAGAGATTGTGACTTTGTTTGATGCCTAATATGCTTTTAATTGATTAAATTAAACTTAACTGAAGGATATTAAAGTGATGTTTACACCGCATCTGCACTTCGAAATGGCAGCAACAGCTTGAGGTTTGTAGTCCACAGCATGTTGTCGCAATGCCTACAGTGCTGATCCTGCAACTTCAAGCCGCGAAACAAGCTGTTTTTAACGTCTAAAAATGAATGGAAGTAAATGAGACCGGAAGTCTTGAGCCAAAAAGATTCAAATGGCTTCATCTGCTCGAATACTTGGTGAATACTTCTGTGTTTCTTTCTTTCGTCTTTTAAAATGGCTGCTGAGTGAAATAAGCATATTGACAATTTGTTTGTAGAGTGTAAACACTGTGGGACATTCAAAGCATGGCTGATGTTTGAATAGACTGACTTATCAACTTTTAGATCAAGCTATTTTTGGGCCAGGACAACCATCATCAAATAAAAGAAAAGCATCTCAATTTGGTGCCTTTCGATGTAATGATAAACATGCTGATGAAGGAAACCACTTAAATAACTACTGCAAGTCCAAAAGCTTGAACTAAATATAGATTTTTTTGTTATTGTTTTCTCGTTGCTCACAAATTGAAACTGGTGCTGTTTGAATTGAGAAAAGTGTTATAAGTGTTTTATCGATTACGAAATGTAAAATTTAGAGCTGTGTTTTACTTCATTAAACTGTTTTGTTTAATTCTTGCCTTGTCAGGCACCAGTTAAAACAACTTGAATGTAAGATCAATACACACTTCTTTTCTAAGTCACCTTTTCTCACAAATTTGTCCTTACTGCTAAATTTAGTTTGGTTAAGTAATGTTATACATGACATAATATATTAAGGGCCATATTTACTGAGCAGGGGTGCTTTCCCAAACAATGACATAACTAGTGGCTGAACGATCATAGTATGATGCATTGCTTGAGAATGAACTATGTGGTGACAAGTGCTTTCCCAAAATCGTAGTTTTGTTGTTGCAGATTCATCGTTTAGACCATTTTAGTTATAATGTAAAACCTCTATAATGACGCTCTTAACATGACGGAGTAACAACTTCTCCAGAGAAAAATAAATAAATAAATATATATATATATATATATATATATATATATATATATATATATATATATATATATATATATATATATATATATATATATATATATATATATAGTATAAAACTGTATTTACATGCAAGCAGTAAAAAAAATCCAATATTAGTTTTAGTAAAAACATGCACTCGTTTTCTATATTAACTCAAATATACGTAAACTGCTATATATTTTATTTTTCACACCCTTACAAACAGTTACTGCAGTTTTTAAAGGAATACTGCAGTTTTAGTTAACTTCTGAAGTGTTTTTGGGCACAAAAAATTTAAGTATTTAAGTATATTGCATTATTACTGCAATACAACTAAAGTACTACTACAGTACAACTTTAGTACAACTACTGCAATAGTACTTCAGTTTACTGCAACTTATACTGCTGTTAAACTGTATTGTGCTGTATATGAACTGTGTTTATACTTCATTGTATTACAGTTTTGCAATTGTACTTCAGTTTACTGCAGTTATTGCTTGTAAGGGCAAGCTTTGGAGATGTAACATAAATTTCACTTTTAAATAATAGGTCACCTATAGCTCACGAGCCATGACTGCGTTCAATATGGCATAAATGTTTTTAAAGTGCACTACAAAGTGAGCAGAATTGTCAATATGAAGATTGCTAGCTGTAAAAATACTTTGAAAGCAATTGACACCTAAGAGAGATGACTTTAATGTTTTTTTTTAAATCATTCTGAGTTTAAATGTTGGGCATAAGGTGGATAACTGGGAATAGAACACAACCAGGAACTATTCTTAACTACAGCTCTAGAGGTTTGCGATGCAGTTTTTAAATGTTCGTTGGAACGATGGATTTGGGAAACACTAAATCAAAAATGTTTGTAATGATGTGACCTGCATGAAGATCAGCATGAAACCTGTGGTTAGTAAAGGTACTCGTGGGGTGAAAAGTCCTGCAGGGGAACTATTGAAAATGCCCGAAGTTAATAACAAATACATCTTTACTTTGCATACTTTGCACTACTTGTGTGTATTGCCTCATCTTGTTGAATCACTAAATTCCTCCTCAGTTGTAGGTTGCTTTGGACAAAAGCATGTGCTAAATGACTAAAGCTAATGCCATCTACCAATAGCAATGCAAATGACATTGCAAATTAGATGGCTATAATCATATCTATCTATCTATCTATCTATCTATCTATCTATCTATCTATCTATCTATCTATCTATCTATCTATCTATCTATCTATCTATCTATCTATCTATCTCTCTCTCTCTCTCTCTCTCTCTCTCTCTCTCTCTCTGTATATATATATATAAATATATATATATATATATATATATATATATATATATATATATATATATATATATATATATATATATATATATTAGGGCTGTAACATACACAATATGAAATCGCGACACTCAGATCTACGATCCTGTGTCGCGGTGTGATAAGGGAGAATCGCGACACACCCCGTGATACCTTTCCAATAACGTCACGCGTGCCAGCAAAATATGAGCTAATTAACACTTTTTTTCGTTCGACATTACAAGCACTGCTCCGTTTAAGCCCTCTAATATTTAGCCGGGAGAGCTCGCACGGAGCTCTTAGTAAGGGACCGTCTGAATGGGATATCAAAAACAAAACCAACTTAACCCCGCTTGACAACCGACAACGCCAGAAACATTGCCAATGCTGTCAAAGCATTCAGCGCATATACGATGATTTGCTCACACTGTTAATGTGGCTGCGCAGAGAGGGATGGGCATTCACCAGATGTCAGGTAACAGCGCAAACTTTTCTGTAACCGTGCTGTGCGATTTCTGTTTGAACCTTTGAGAGTGCTGACTGACAGGTGCTTTCAGTTAAGATGAACACAGTTTCTATAGTTATACTTTATTTAGAGATAAAGGTTTATGGCTCTGCATACAATCACTCTATCTTGCTGGAGTTTATAGCCATTTCGCTTTACTTCAGGATGCATTAACGCCGCTCTGAAGGTCTAATCGCTGTTTTAAGTTATCCAGAGCTGTATGAATATACAAATCTTGAATATCACAATAGTATTAAATATTACAATTGTAACAACACAGACAGCAACACTTTTGCACAATCGATACCCAGCTGATTCAGTCATTTCATAAGAGGACCGCACTTCTTCTTTTTTCCTTGTCAACATAAAGGCAGTGAGGTGCGCCTCGTTTTCGGCCCCTTGTTTAACTGCAAGGCATACTTAATTTGCGGGACCATAACGTATAACCCGTGCTGACACATTTGCCAAAGAAGCAAAATGGAAGAAGAATATTGCTGTTTGATACAGACCTGTTGATGCTAAACCAGCGCTTATGTTGACCTGGATCTGCGTAATAAATGCAACAAATAGGCTTTACTTTTTATTTTACAGCTTAAAGCATGTACGCAGATTAATGCAATATCATATTCAAACAACAAAACTGTTTACAAAAAGTCTGAGCGCATTGTTGCTGTCTTTTCATCACGCAGCGCGCGCACTTGAACCGCGAGGGAGAGAGAGGAAACCATAGGCTATATCAGGACATAATCTTTAAAATAATGATTTCTATTAAAATGTAAATGTTTTTGTTATTATAATCATAACAGCGGGGGATTAAATAAATGCATATTTTCCGTGGATCGGGCAATTTGAGGAAGTCTGCAATTTTTATTTGACGGAAGAAAAAAACATATGATTGGGGAAAAAAAGCCTATGCCGGTGTAGCGAGGCAGAGGGAAAACAGCGGCACAACAGGATGAGTTTACAGACAAGTCCCCGGAGGGGTGCTTTATTTACAAATTGTGCGTTGTGTAAAAGGTGCTCTTCTTTAAGGTGAGGTGCTCTGGTGCTCCGGGAAGTAGGTGAAGGACAGTGAGTAGTCGGGTGAAGGATCGTCACGAGCTGGAGTCCGCTATGGAGAGACAGAGAGACAAGCATTAGCACAGGGAGTCATAGAAAGAATGAAGCTCATCTTCTCCTGGTGTAGGTTGGGCTTATATGTTTCTCTGCTTGATGCCGTCCAGCTGTGAGCGATCCTGGCTTGATGATGGTCCAGCTGGGTGAAATTAGCGACCAGGGCGACGTGGCATGTAATCGCTCGCTACATTCTCCCCCCCTTAGCGTCGTCCTGGTCCTGCGGAGGAAAGGTAGAGTATTGAGAGGGGGGGTAGAATGGTTTGACAGACCTGCCCATCCTGACCATAGCCTTGAGAGCCCGTCGGCGTTTCCGTGGGAGGCCCCGGCTCGATGTTGCACTGTGAAGTTATAATCCTGGAGCGACAGGAACCATCTGGTGACTCGAGCGTTGTTATTTTTCGCTGTTGACATCCATTGAAGTGGAGCGTGGTCGGTCACCAGGGTGAATCTTCTGCCAAGGAGATAATACCTGAGCTCCAGGATTGCCCACTTGATCGCCAGGGCCTCTTTCTCTACCGTGGCGTACCCGGTCTCTGCAGGGGTAAGCTTCCGACTCACGTACATGATGGGGTGTTCTTCATCGCCGTGGACCTGGGAGAGGACCGCGCCCAGGCCCGAGTCGGAAGCGTCTGTCTGAAGAATGAAGGGGCAGCCAAAGTCAGGTGCGTGCAGTACCGGTGAGGATGTTAGTGCCGTCTTCAGGGCTTGGAACGCGCCATCTGCTTCTCTGTTCCATTGTATCCTCTCTGGCTGCCCCTTTCTGGTCAGGTCTGTCAAAGGGCTGGCTATGGATGAGAAATTGGGAATGAAACATCTATAGTAGCCCGCTAACCCCAGAAATGCACGTACCTGGGTCTTTGTGGTGGGTTGTGGAGTTTCTTGTAGTGCTCTGATCTTGTTCTGTTGTGGCTGTATGAGACCTCTACTGATGTGGAAACCGAGGTATTTGGCTTCTGCTAGACCCAGGTGGCATTTCTTGGGATTAGCTGTGAGCCCAGCCCTACGAAGATCAAGGAGCACCCTCCGTAACCGGGATAGATGTTCTTCCCATGACTCGGAGTGGACGATAAGGTCGTCGAGGTATGCTGCTGCATACAGCTGGTGGGGTCTCAGCAGGATATCCATCATTCGCTGGAATGTTGCTGGAGCCCCGTGGAGCCCGAAGGGAAGAACCCGGTATTGCCAGTGCCCACCGGGAGTGGAGAAGGCGGTTTTCTCCTTGGCGCTTTCACTTAGTGGTAATTGCCAGTAGCCTTTGGTGAGGTCGATCGTGGATATGAATCGGGCTCCACCCAGCCGATCCAGCAGCTTTTCCACCCGAGGCATGGGGTACCCGTCGAATTTGGAAATTTCATTCAGCTTCCTGAAGTCATTGCAGAAACGGAGGGTGCCGTCGGGTTAGGGGACCATCACTATGGGGCTGGACCACGGGCTACGAGATGGTTCGATGATTCCCAATTTCCTCATCTTTTGGATCTCCTCTTTAATAGCCAGCCGGCGAGCTTCTAGTACTCGATAAGGCCTCTGCCGGACGGTGGTGCCAGGTGGGGTGATGATGTCGTGCTGGATGATGGTGGTTCGGCCCGGTTTCTCTGAGAACACATCCCTGAACTGACCGACCAAGGCTTGCAGCTCCGCCTTCTGATTCGGTGAGAGTTGCTCACCTATATGGACAACGGGAGAAGTTTCTTCTGAGAAGGCAACTAGATGACCTGGAGCTGCAACCCATTTCTTCATCAAGTTGATATGGTAAAGTTGTTCTTCTCTTCTTCGTCCCGGTTGACGGACTCGATATTTTACCGGCCCTACCCTTTCTACCACTGTATATGGCCCCTTCCAGGATGCCAAAAACTTCGAGGTGGTGGTAGGTATCAGGATCATTACCTTGTCCCCTGGGTGAAACTCTCTGGGTTGGGCGGGCCGGTTATATAATCTCTGTTGGGCGCGCTGGGCTTCGGTCAGATGTTGTTTGACGATGGGCATGACTTTTTCTATTCGTCCTCTCATGTCCCGCATGTGCTCAATCACTGACCGTTGTGGGGCTGGCTCTTGTTCCCAAGCTTGACGAGCCACGTCCAATAGCCCTCGTGGTTGGCGGCCGAACAGCAATTCAAAGGGTGTGAAACCTGTAGATCCTTGGGGAACTTCTCTGATCCCGAAAAGCACGTACGGGATCATGAGGTCCCAGTCGCGCCCATCCTCTGCCACCACCCTGCGGAGCATCTGCTTCAGCGTCTTGTTAAAGCGCTCCACCAAGCCATCAGTCTGCGGATGATAAACAGAAGTTTTTATTTGCTTTACCTTTAGGAGGCGGCAGAGGTCTGCCATCAACCGGGACATGAATGGGGTGCCCTGGTCGGTCAGTATCTCTGCTGGTATTCCTACTCGGCTGCATAATAAAAACAGCTCCTTAGCGATTGCCGATGACGTGGCTTTTCTCAGAGGGATCGCTTCTGGATATCTGGTGGCGTAGTCGAGGATGACAAGGATGTGTTCATGTCCCCGGGCCGACTTCGGCAAAGGCCCTATCAAGTCCATGCCAATGCGGTTGAAGGGCACCTCAATGATGGGTAATGGTATCAGAGGGCTGGGGGGTGGTCGTTGGGGAGACGTTCTTTGGCAGATGTCGCATGCCTGACAATACCTCTTGACTTCTCCATCCAACCCGGGCCAGTGGAAACGATCTCTGATCCTTTTGATCGTGTTGGCTGCTCCTAGATGTCCTGCCATCGGGTGAGTATGTGCCAGTTCCAGAACAGTCTCCCTTTTGGTCCTCGGGACGACCAATAGCATCTTCGTTTCCCCCCGCCTCTCTGCGACACAGTACAGCAGACCATTTTGTATAATAAAATGTGGGAGGGGGTGAGGGCTGGGAAACCGTTCGTTACCGTCTATGATCCGGACTTGTGGCCAGCAGTGCTTCAACGTTTCGTCTTCACGCTGTGCTCTTCCGAAATTGCCACCTGCGGTAATCTGTTGGAAAAGATCATAGTACAGGTTAGCCGATGATGACTCACCCCCTCTGTCGCTCTCGGTGGCCATCAGCGCTGGTTGGCGGTCCCGTTGAGCCCGTCCCTTACTGTTCTTCTTTGCACGAGCCGATCGAGCCTGATGGTGGGTGAGGAGATCATCGAACCCCGGCCAGTCTCTGCCCAGAAGAAGGGGTACTGGAAGATCTGGAACCACTCCTACTTCGACGCGCCAGCTTCCCGACTTCGTCGCTATGGTGACTCTTTGGGAGGGTACGTGGCGGGTATCACTGTGTACGCATGTAATCGGGATTCGACCTTTCCCTTCTTGATGGGATTTTAATGTGTTTAGGTGGACCAGTGTTATTGCACTTCCTGTATCCAGTGTGGCCGTCTGCATTTTCCCATCTAAGCATACTTTTCAGGTGGGAGCTTCGGGAGGGACGTTGCGATGTACCACGCACCCTTCCGTCCAGGCCGGGGTCGAGAGTGCTGTTGGCTCTGTGGGCATCGGCTCGTCGACTGGGCTGGGGACCGCCGGTCTGCTGCCTGGTCGTGCTGTGCCCTCCACCGGTCGCCATGGCGCATTTACCCTCCGGGGTGGCAGAGCCTCTCTCTTCCCAGTCTCCCGGGCCACGTGAGCTTCTGCCAGCTCCACCGCCTCCACCAAAGCGGCCAGCGAGTCGGGGTTCCTCATGCTGGTAAGTGTGCGGAGCCGTCTGGGTAGCGCCCTCATCATCTTTTCAATGACCACTTTCTCAGCGACCTGGACTGCGGTTGGATCTCCTCCCAGCAACCATAATCTTCCCAATCTGGATAAGTTGGCTGCTTGGGTCCGAACCGGCTGTTTGTCATCATATGACCACTGAGAAAATTGTTGTGCTGCGTTTATGTTGGAGAGTCCCATTCTGGCGAGTATCTCCTTTTTCAATGCTTTATAGTCGTCGTTTTTCGGTGTCTCTAATGCGAAATAAGCTCTTTGAGCTTCTCCAGTCAGGAATGGTGCTAACATCCTCGCCCAACTTTCCTTCGGCCATCTCTCTCTTTCCGCGATTACCTCAAAGGTGTGCAGGTAAGCATCAATATCGTCCAGGTTGCTGAGTTTTGTGATAAATCTATGGGCGCTCACCTCAGAAAACTGGCTGGAACCAGCCGCTTGGCGGAGCTGTTGTTCCATATGGTCTTGTCTGGCGGTGAGTTGTTCAGTTATCACTTGTTGTCTTCTTGAGATTTCCGCTAGATGGCGTACTACCTCTTCGATCGACATGACTCAGGAGGGGATGACAGCCGAGTAAGAGAGCGTGAGTGAGAGAGAGAGAGCGGATGCCTGTCTGTAAACAGAAGAAAAACAGAGAAAATTCAGTGGTTACTTCTTCTTACTGGTAAGTGCTGAATTTTTTTCCCTCTGAAAAAGCGCGCATTCTCCACCAGTTGTAGCGAGGCAGAGGGAAAACAGCGGCACAACAGGATGAGTTTACAGACAAGTCCCCGGAGGGGTGCTTTATTTACAAATTGTGCGTTGTGTAAAAGGTGCTCTTCTTTAAGGTGAGGTGCTCTGGTGCTCCGGGAAGTAGGTGAAGGACAGTGAGTAGTCGGGTGAAGGATCGTCACGAGCTGGAGTCCGCTATGGAGAGACAGAGAGACAAGCATTAGCACAGGGAGTCATAGAAAGAATGAAGCTCATCTTCTCCTGGCGTAGGTTGGGCTTATATGCCTCTCTGCTTGATGCCGTCCAGCTGTGAGCGATCCTGGCTTGATGATGGTCCAGCTGGGTGAAATTAGCGACCAGGGCGACGTGGCATGTAATCGCTCGCTACAGCCAGTTATTAAAAAGAATCAGTCTGTATTTTCGTTTTGTAATATAAATTAATTATTTAAGTGAAAATAATTTAGGGCAGTCCTATTTATTTTATTCATTTTATTTAGATTATTCTGCTCTTCTGTGCTAAACACTGCAGGTGCGTGGAAATGCTCTATTGTTCTGTTCCGCTATTAATATATAAAAATAAATCAGTATTTTAAAATGCAATATTTAATGTGTCAGACACAAAATAGACACGTCAATTTGTTTAATATAAAATTAATAGTAATCTGACCAGTTAACCGGTAATAACCGATTAATGAGCGGTGGTTGTCGGTTAGCAAAATTAACGAAATGAGCATCCCTAGTAGCTATTTAATTTACTTTTTCTATGTAAGAGAACTTGATTGAAAAAGAATTTTCAACATGCTTGAACCATCTGCACAATGGAGTTTAGTTCTGTTTGTAAACAGAAGTGATATAGCTTTGGCTATTTATTTATTTTATATATGGCTATATTTATATTGTTAATAATTTGCATAGTTAATATTGTTCTTTGATGTTAAGTTTATAAAGATTTTTCAAATGTTATTTAATAAAAAATAGTTTTAAAAATCTTTTTTTTTCCCACCCCACACGAAAAAAAAATTAATAAAAAATCGTGTTACGAACCGAATCGTGGGTCAAAAATCGTGATACGAACCGAATCGTGGGTTTGGTGTATCGTTACAGCCCTAATATATAGATAGATAGATAGATAGATAGATAGATAGATAGATAGATAGATAGATAGATAGATAGATAGATAGATAGATAGATAGATAGATAGATAGATAGATAGATAGATAGATTTGTATCTGATTAAAAACCTGACACTCTGGCAGCTCAAATTGAAATCCTGGTTGGCTTTTTCATCATTACTGATGCAACATACTGCACTGTCTTATGCTGACAAAATCTCTTTGATGTAAAATCACTTTCCATAGGTGTATGGTAATTAACAGACACATTGAGCCTTATTTTAACAATCTTGGCGAATCCATTTCATTTTCACACATTCCCTTTAAGAATCAGCGTCGCGTTGCCTCGCTAGCGAGAAAACAGTTAAAGAGACCATCTGCAGCACAAGGATAAAGAATAAGCCTCCTCCATTCAATAGTATTTGGATTTTATAATGCAAGTTGAGATTGAATCTGTCAGCGATGCAATGTCAGACACAATGCAGTCAATGGAGCTAGTAATGTCACTGTGAGTGGTGGGGATATTTAAACTGGTTGCATGCAGCTCAGACTGCATCTGCACCAGTTCTGCACCGAGAACACTCGCCTTCCATTCAGCATCTTTCTTCTTGTACACACTCCACTGCAGACATCTATTAGCCTACATATTTAATTTAGTTTGTTAAGTGCAAGGATTTGTTTCAAAACTTCTTGTAAATTCAGTTCTAATTTCCAGCAAGCAAATAAATAAACATTAATTAACATTAATGCAGATTGTCCTGAATAAACTGAAAAAGCCCCCCAAGATGAGGCATAGAGGCAGTGGTTTTTATATTTATGTCGAAAATAATAATTTTTGTAACATTTTATTCCTTTAATTGTTTTCTTATGTAAAGATATTAGTGTATTGCTGTACATTCTGTGTGTATTAAGCAATGTGTAAGCATTTGAACCTGTATAGGTTCATAACTAACACACTGTGCTTAGGACTTTACACCAGTTTTAGTTTTGTCAATAGTGCTGTCTCTTTCAGTTCCTCAAAATAACAACAAACCATTAATGCGCCTTAACACACCTCCTTTAGAGATTGGCACACCCATGAGTCCACAAAATGTTGCAAATGAATTTGCTATTTATACAACATGGCACAAAGCATGAAAATTACAGCTGCACTGGTCTGAAAATAGCAACAAATCTCAGCAAACATGTCTTGAACCTTATTGGTGTATGATAGGGCCCAAAGTCTGTAATGTTCCATGTTAACTACACTAGTTCATAACATTCAGTGTGTAGAAATGTCTTGTTGGTTTATTCTTGTTGCATTGTGCTTGGTTAGCAGCACACATTCTAATACTTTCCTGCATTTCATCTTTTACTGAGTTTGTTTAGTGAATTTCAGCTGTGCGGTCTTGTCAGTCAATAAGCCAGATGCATGTGATCCTCAGATGCATGTGAACATTCCAGCAAATAGAAAAAAAATGAACATGGGTTTTATTGTTCCGTGCTACTCTTGAGCTCACCAAAATGACGCAGCTGGATTACATAATCTGGACAATTTCCTTGAGAACAATCCAATGATCCCTGGCCAATACAGCACAGCTGTCTTCATAAAGATAGCGTTAAGGAAAGCTGGAACTGATTATAATTCCCCACTATAATGCACCATATAACTAGTAGAATGACACCCTACCAGTTTCATATGTCAACAGGAGGTATTAAGCTTCCCTGTGAGACTGAATCTTTTGGCAGTGCATTGAATTCTTTGGCGCTGAGCTGTTTCATTTTTTAACTTCGTTGTTGGTTGGTTCACATGTATTCAATCTGTCAACGGACTGCAACACCTTGTTAGAGGATGTACTTTTGGTATTGCATCATTTTGCCACACAGCAACTTTCATATGCACACATTCAAGAAATGGTGTTTGCTGTTTGTTCAAACAATGCAATTTAAATGAGCTGAAACAACACAATTCTAGGGTTTATTTTGGGACAACTTCTTTTAAGTTCCAATCCAATTAAATTTGTAAAAACTAATACATTCATTTAATAACTTAATACTTCATTTTGTTCTAACACAAATCGATTGTGTGGAAGCCAGCATTTTTACAGTGTGCTTCTCAAACATGTGCTTGGTGTTTCAGCTATGTATTCACACATATTTATTTTTAACTGATAACGGTGTTGGAAAATTTGGGAACTAGTCCAAAAGAAAGGCCCATGGTTAATTATTAATGATGCTTGCTTACACATCTTATCTGTCTTTTGTTTTGTTTTGATTTTTGACTGTAGTCGGCTGTGAATAGTTGCATTTCAAAGCTTTAAAATGAATCAGAATTAGAAAGAGCTTTATTGCCAGGTATGTTCACATACGAGGAATTTGTTTTTATGACAGAGCTTCTACAGTGCAACAGAATTACAGAGACAAGACACAAAACAGATAATAAATATATTTTAAAAATAGAAGTTAAAATGTGGAAATGCATCAAGGCATTTCCAAATCAGCCATGGTACAGATTATATGTGTGAAATATATATTGCTCTAATCTTAACCATAATTTCAAGTGATGTGCGATACCACTGGTTTTTCTATACGATCTGAAATCAAGTAAAATAAAGGAGAGTATCGGCGATACTGATCTGATACCAATATTTTGCCCAAAATTACTGCTTGGAAAATTAAAGTAACAAGTAGTGTTAAAAATGTCACTTTAAACTAAATATTAGACATATTACGGTTTATTCTTGTTTATTGGTAAAAATTTATCATACTAGCGACGCAGTAGCGCAGTAGGTAGTGCTGTCATCTCACAGCAAGAAGGTCGCTGGTTCGAGCCCTTGCTGGGTCAGTTGGCATTTCTTTGTGGAATTTGCTTGTTCTCCTTGCATTGGCATGGGTTTTTCTCCGGGTGCTCCGTTTTCCCCCACAGTCCAAAGACATGCGGTACAGGTGAATTGGGTAGGCTAAATTGTCCGTAATGTATGAGTGTGACTGATTGTGTATGGATGTTTCCCAGAGATGGGTTGCAGCTAGAAGGGCATTCGCTGCGAAAAACACATGCTGGATAAGTTGGTGGTTCATTCCGCTGTGGCGACCCTGGATTAATAAAGGGACTAAGCCGACAAGAAAATTAATTAATATTTTATCATTCAAAAAAAAGCCAACTTACATATTCATTGTCACAAAAACTCAAGCCCCCAAAATATAGCCACATCGCCACATTTTCTCCCTCTGTACCTGGATAGTGCCTGCCTGCTAAACCTAAGTACTCTGAAAGCGATGTCTGTCTCGCTGTAGGAGAACCTGTGCCTCTCCTTTCCTCCTCTTCTGACCGCCTAGTCATGACGTTGTTATATGTTTGTGGTATTACCACAGTACCTCACTGTTTTGTTACATTAAGTTTATGAAAGTGAACTCAATGTAACAAAACAGTGAGGTACTGTAATACCAAAAACCATATTACGCACATAACTTTGCAGGTGAAAGAAAAAGTAGTTCCGATTATTCAGATAAACTAGGGTAATTGTGGTTATTTTCCTCTGTATTTCTACTTCTAATAAATTACAAATTTGCACCAAATTACTGAAATATCAATATTTTGATAAGAATCAATTCTAGAATATACAAAGCTGGTATCTGAGATATCAATTTTAGAATCGATTTATACATCTCTAATTTCAAGTTAATGACATACATTTAGTGTTAATGTGTACAGTGTTTGAAGGGGAATTTGTTTTTTTCGGGGTCAGCATATGGGTAAAGTATTGTTTTGTTCTAACATCACGACGAAACGGCTAACGAACTGAGTGTGTGATAAATCGTTCAAATTCGATTCTGAGTTCCTGACTTTTGATTTATTTATTTATTTTATTTATTTTTTTGATAAACACACTTTAAACATGCTGCACTTTCAGATTTAAACTTCAGCTCAGCTGGATGTTTTCATTGGCTTAGAGATGTGTTACACACCACATGGAAGATCATTTTCAAAATAGGAGCTCTTTAAACAATCATTCACTCTAGGGTTGTTCCAGTGTAGCCATTTATGAAGCGTATAAACAGCTGTTGCCAGTATTTTCAAGTGAAAAGAAGAAGCTTGGACCCAGAAACAGTTTTCATTCAATTAAACTAAACAGTATTAACAGTAAACTAAAAAGTATTTTCAGATGGCACCAGAAGTCTTCCCTTGTGTAATTAATTCCACCAGTACTTTAGATTGATGTCTACAATAGAGGCGAGGATTTAAACATCATAAACAAACCTGCTGATTGGCCAGATTAGAAACTTGCAAGTTAGGGGAAATGAAAGGTAAGGAAATGTGGTAACGCTTTCTTTTACAACCCGCAAAGTACCGCGTAAGTACAGTGAAATTACAGTGTACTTTTCTGTACTTACTGTGTAAGTATAATGAACGTATGTGTAGGTATGAGGGAACAAACCGTAATGCTTGGGTAAAAAGGGGGTAACAACCAGATGTTCATCACGAAAATGACCGCGTAAGTACAGTGAAATAACGGTGTACTTTTCTGTACCTATAGTGTAAGTATAAATAACGTTTACGTAAGTATAAGGGAACAAACTGTAATGCTCGGGTAATAAGGGGATAACAACCAGATATTTAGCATAAAAGGTACCGCGTAAGTACAGTGAAATAAGGTTGTACTTTTCTTTAAATTGCAAAAGAACAAACCATAATGTTTGCGTAAAAGGGGAGTAACAATAAGATATCCATCACGCAAAGAAGTATATTAAGTTTACGATGTACATTTCTTCAAGTATTGTATACATATAAAGAATTATGCAAGGATGGTGACAACCTATTGCTATCTGCAAATGTACTGTATATGCACCTGCGTGGTACATTAGTACTCTTATTCAGTGCTTGGGTTTTATATGGGGTGTTTAATGAATAAAAGGTTTACAACCTGTGAAATTATGAACCCTTATTGTATACTGTATGTATTTTAAATCTGCAATTCAATATAAAATATATTTCCATACACTACTTACCTTATGTTTACTCGTCGATCTCACCAAAGCCATCAATGTCTCCATAACTCACTATCAACAAATAACTTTGCATGACATAGTCCTACCGTCAGGGTTCAATGCAGATTAAAACAGGCTCGCATCTTTACTGCTGTTGCACAGGGGGGCTAACTGTTGCATTTCAGTAAATGTATAGCTGATGCTTTATAGAAAAATCTAGTAATTTGGTCTTCAATCAATAAAAACTGCTGCTGTAGTTTACTCTGTTCTTAGTGTTCAAGTATACACTAGTATGTTAAAGTTCAGCTTCTTCCCTCTTTGTTCCCTGTAGTTAAAGGGTAAATACAGTATTTGTTCCCTCCTTGTTCCCTGTACTTACAGGGTAAATACCACATTTGAGGGTTGTAAATTAAAGTGAAGCTTTGTTCCTCTCTTGTTACCTCCTTGTTCCCTGTACTTACAGGGTAAATACCACATTTGAGGGTTGTAAATTAAAGTGAAGCTTTGTTCCTCTCTTGTTACCTCCTTGTTCCCTGTACTTACAGGGTAAATACCACATTTGAGGGTTGTAAATTAAAGTGAAGCTTTGTTCCTCTCTTGTTACCTCCTTGTTCCCTGTACTTACAGGGTAAATACCACATTTGAGGGTTGTAAATTAAAGTGAAGCTTTGTTCCTCTCTTGTTACCTGTAGTTAAAGGGTAAATACAACATTTGTTCCCCCCTTGTTCCCTTTAGTTTACAATGTAAAATCTTAAAGGCAGTGAAATAAATATACAAACACACAATATATTTCTTCTTTACTTTGTAACCTTTATTTTAATAAATAAGCATTTTAAAAGACTTCATATTAATCAAACATTGTCTTGTCTATCATTGCCTATACTCATTCATTTTCTCTTCGGCTTTGTCCTTTTGTTAATCTGGGGTCGCCACAGTGGAATAAACCACCATCTTATCCAGCATATGTTTTACGCAGTGGATGCCCTTCCAGCTGCAACCCATCTCTGGGAAACATCCATACACACCCACTCACACGCATTCACTACGGACAATTTAGTCTACCCAATTCACCTGTACCGCATGTCTTTGGACTGTGAGGGAAACCGGAGCACCCGGAGGAAACCCACGCGAACGCAGGGAGAACTCCATGCAGAAACCTTCTTGATGTGAGGAAACAGCACTACCTACTGTGCCACCGTGTTGCCACCCAGCTGCAACCCATCACTGGGAAACATCCATACATACTCATTCACACACATACACTACGGACAATTTTACCTTACCCAATGTCACCACATATTTTTGGACTTGTGGGAGCACCCGGAGGAAACCCACGCTAACATGGGGAGAACATGCAAACTCCACACAGAAATGCCAACTGACCCAGCCGAGGCTCGAACCAGCGACCTTCTTGCTGTGAGGCGATTGTGCTACCCACTGCGCCTGCCTATACTCAAACTGCAAAATAACACATTATTTCCTTCCCCCTTTTTTTCTGGCATCTCTTGCTTGGCTTCCTCTTCTGCTCTTCTCAGCTTCCACTGAGGACTCTGATGGCGAGTGGCTGATGAAATCCCATGGGTCTTGCTGCTCTGCATTTATATAAAATATATGAACAGACAGAAAGGCTTTTAGTAAGCTATAGACATGTTTATTTTCCTGTTTAATGTGTGTGTAGTGGTTGTCCAACAATTTCACACACTAAACATTTACAGATACCATACAGACACTATACATTACTTACTATCAAACAAAAGTACTATTATCAGATCATATGGGAGATTGTGATCATTTATAGTGATAATAATTAAAGCGCAAAGGGGAAAAGGCTTAAATATATGTGCAGGCAGTATAGACTTTGAAGTAAAGATTATTTGCAGTTCAGTGTACATATTTAAATTCTGTGTCACTCATTAAATGGTAAGTAAATGTAACGTTTGGGTTAACTACCCCTAAGGTTAGTTTTTGATTAAAGTACATGTCTTAACCCATCATTAGTCCTAAATAAAGTGAAAGATAACATAATATGGTTGATGTACTGTTATGGACCCTTTTTACATTTCAGCACAGTGAATGGGAAAGTACAACACATTTTTTTACAATCTTCTTTGCTCAAATAAAATGAAAACTTTACGATGGTGTTGTCTCGACAATTAGAAAAATAAAAATATAGTGTGAAACTGATAACGCCAGCAAGAAGAGAGATTAGCTTCTAATTTACTCATGACCATAGACACTGTTTGAAACACCTCGCACATGTAATCATATTATATAATGCATACGTAGATACAAATAAATGTTATTTTATAAAAAAAAATCATATAAAAAACTCAAGGATTTTAGATCCTGATGATCGTTAAACGCGTCATAACAGTGTTGTAAAAAGGGTGTAATTGTTAAAAATAGGTACAAACTTCAGATATAAACAAAAACCTAAACAAACACTTATATGTACATAACGTCATAAAAATACTTGTTTTATTTACCTCGCGCTGCCGTCCTTGTACTGCCGTGAACAGGAAATTCTGGGAATGGAGGACGGAGAGTTGAATCGATTCGTCTTCAACAAACCGATCAGTGTGACATCAAAACATCGCGAGAACAACAGACAGCTCCGTGTGCATTACCGTACGTTCACACCGAAAGCGGCGAGAGCGTCCAAGGTCGCTCTGGCCGCCCTGGCGACAACGCTGTCTGCCTTCAGCTCCGGCGGCGAGAGCGTCAAAACTCGCTACATTGATCTCGTACTTAAAGGAGCCGTTGCAGCATATCAGTTACATTCCTGCATAAAACATGTTTTTAGCGTGAAAATGTTGCGCACTTTTTATCAAATTCATATAACAATGGAAGATCAAGTTGCGTGTGGTGTGGCTTTGCTCTATTTATCCAATATGTGTCCATATGTCTGAAATATCCTGAAGCAGCAGTACTGTTTTGTACTGTCACATCGCGTGAGATTCCCGCTTTTTAAAGATAAATTTATATAACATTAATGAACATCAGTAACTTTTTTAATGTATGTCCCTGTAAGAAAACATTGGAAATCCGGCGACCGCAATAATCAAACCCTTGGGAACAATTGTGGTCGGAACCAAAGTTCACAGGTCTGTGTTCCCTTAACTGCTATCAAGCGGTGGACGTCTTCATTCTGATTGCTTGCCGCCGAACCGCGTCATAGCTCATTACCATAAAGTTGACTTCATTTCAACTCTCCTCGACGCTCACGCCGGCGAAGACGCGCCGCTCTGCTCCTCGCCGCTTATCGTCGCCTATCGCCGCAGCCTCTCATTGAAAATGAATGACTTCCGGCTACTTTGACGCTCTCTCCGCTTTCGGTGTGAACGTACAGTTAGAAATCCATCTCGCGATATTGTATCACTTCAGGTACGCGCCTACTGATTCGTTGATTCAAACGAGTTGTGAATCAAGAAGCCTCTAAAGATCCGAATCAAACTGCAGCAGCACGCCACGAGGTTTTGCCCAGACTTTTGGGACGTTTGGAATTGCTCCGTCTTGTCACAATGTAACACATGTGAGTAAATCGTTGTCAGTAAATAAGGCTATTGTTACGATTAGAAATTGTGCATTAACCAGATTATATTTATTTTGTTTCATTTGTTTTTAGCGTAAAATTAACGCTAGTTCATGGCCGAATCTAAACGGCCAGCAGCGAATATTTACCAATGTTTACTGTCGTTTACTTTGCACATCTTAGAGATGTTGCCAAAGTTCTTATGGATTTAGTTTCTTCATGTCATTCCAGAAAGACTGGATGATGAGCAGGTCAGATCTCTGTGGCTGTTGTCATACTGACTGTGCTGACGATTTTCTCCCTTTATACGTTAATTACAGCAAAGTTAATGACAAAATTAATGTTTGGAAATGTAAATTGATATTTTCTGTAGCATGCCAGTTTGATATATCAATACCCCCCCCCCCCCCCCCCCCCAATTACTAGTAACGTTTGCCTAGGACTTTAGCACAGTAGCCTACTATTTAAGCCTTTTCCCCTTTGCGCTTTAATTATTATCACTATAAATGATCACAATCTCCCATATGATCTGATGATAGTACTTTTGTTTGATAGTAATGTATAGTGTCTGTATGGTATCTGTAAATGTTTAGTGTGTGAAATTGTTGGACAACCACTACACACACATTAAACAGGAAAATAAACATGTCTATAGCTTACTAAAAGCCTTTCTGTCTGTTCATATATTTTATATAAATGCAGAGCAGCAAGACCCATGGGATTTCATCAGCCACTCACCATCAGAGTCCTCAGTGGAAGCTGAGAAGAGCAGAAGAGGAAGCCAAGCAAGAGATGCCAGAAAAAAAGGGGGAAGGAAATAATGTGTTATTTTGCAGTTTGAGTATAGGCAGGCGCAGTGGGTAGCACAATCGCCTCACAGCAAGAAGGTCGCTGGTTCGAGCCTCAGCTGGGTCAGTTGGCATTTCTGTGTGGAGTTTGCATGTTCTCCCCATGTTAGCGTGGGTTTCCTCCGGGTGCTCCCACAAGTCCAAAAATATGTGGTGACATTGGGTAAGGTAAAATTGTCCGTAGTGTATGTGTGTGAATGAGTATGTATGGATGTTTCCCAGTGATGGGTTGCAGCTGGGTGGCAACACGGTGGCACAGTAGGTAGTGCTGTTTCCTCACATCAAGAAGGTTTCTGCATGGAGTTCTCCCTGCGTTCGCGTGGGTTTCCTCCGGGTGCTTCGGTTTCCCTCACAGTCCAAAGACATGCGGTACAGGTGAATTGGGTAGACTAAATTGTCCGTAGTGAATGCGTGTGAGTGAGTGTGAATGGATGTTTCCCAGAGATGGGTTGCAGCTGGAAGGGCATCCATTGCGTAAAACATATGCTGGATAAGATGGTGGTTTATTCCTCTGTGGCGACCCCAGATTAACAAAAGGACAAAGCCGAAGAGAAAATGAATGAGTATAGGCAATGATAGACAAGACAATGTTTGATTAATATGAAGTCTTTTAAAATGCTTATTTATTAAAATAAAGGTTACAAAGTAAAGAAGAAATATATTGTGTGTTTGTATATTTATTTCACTGCCTTTAAGATTTTACATTGTAAACTAAAGGGAACAAGGGGGGAACAAATGTTGTATTTACCCTTTAACTACAGGTAACAAGAGAGGAACAAAGCTTCACTTTAATTTACAACCCTCAAATGTGGTATTTACCCTGTAAGTACAGGGAACAAGGAGGTAACAAGAGAGGAACAAAGCTTCACTTTAATTTACAACCCTCAAATGTGGTATTTACCCTGTAAGTACAGGGAACAAGGAGGTAACAAGAGAGGAACAAAGCTTCACTTTAATTTACAACCCTCAAATGTGGTATTTACCCTGTAAGTACAGGGAACAAGGAGGGAACAAATACTGTATTTACCCTTTAACTACAGGGAACAAAGAGGGAAGAAGCTGAACTTTAACATACTAGTGTATACTTGAACACTAAGAACAGAGTAAACTACAGCAGCAGTTTTTATTGATTGAAGACCAAATTACTAGATTTTTCTATAAAGCATCAGCTATACATTTACTGAAATGCAACAGTTAGCCCCCCTGTGCAACAGCAGTAAAGATGCGAGCCTGTTTTAATCTGCATTGAACCCTGACGGTAGGACTATGTCATGCAAAGTTATTTGTTGATAGTGAGTTATGGAGACATTGATGGCTTTGGTGAGATCGACGAGTAAACATAAGGTAAGTAGTGTATGGAAATATATTTTATATTGAATTGCAGATTTAAAATACATACAGTATACAATAAGGGTTCATAATTTCACAGGTTGTAAACCTTTTATTCATTAAACACCCCATATAAAACCCAAGCACTGAATAAGAGTACTAATGTACCACGCAGGTGCATATACAGTACATTTGCAGATAGCAATAGGTTGTCACCATCCTTGCATAATTCTTTATATGTATACAATACTTGAAGAAATGTACATCGTAAACTTAATATACTTTGCGTGATGGATATCTTATTGTTACTCCCCTTTTACGCAAACATTATGGTTTGTTCTTTTGCAATTTAAAGAAAAGTACAACCTTATTTCACTGTACTTACGCGGTACCTTTTATGCTGAATATCTGGTTGTTATCCCCTTATTACCCGAGCATTACAGTTTGTTCCCTTATACTTACGTAAACGTTATTTATACTTACACTATAGGTACAGAAAAGTACACCGTTATTTCACTGTACTTACGCGGTAATTTTCGTGATGAACATCTGGTTGTTACCCCCTTTTTACCCAAGCATTACGGTTTGTTCCCTTATACCTACACATACGTTCATTATACTTACACAGTAAGTACAGAAAAGTACACTGTAATTTCACTGTACTTACGCGGTACTTTGCGGGTTGTAAAAGAAAGCGTTACCGGAAATGTCAAGTTGTACCCAAAATCATTCCCTATACCACCATTCACCATTCCCTGCATTAGTAACCTAATATATTCTATTTGAAGGAATGAAAAAAAAATTATTGAGTGCACCTGAAGGCATGCCATTTTCTCTAAAGAACATCTATAATGAAAATGCTCTTTTGTAAGCTGTTTGGACAGATCTGTGTGTGGGTATAATGTGTCCAAAGTAATATTGGAGTGCTAAAACACAATACGTCTCTTTTTTTATATTTCCTATTGTAAAATAGGATCCAAATCCATCCTATTTTGAGGCTCACTGCAATGTGACGTAGGAGTGCGGTTTCCCCACCCATTGAGCCGATTGACAGCCGCGCATTAACATGTCTCCACAGTGATATGTATAATCATATTAACAAGACAGGTCGTGCGCAAAGCAACTGGGATTAAAGTTCTGTTGAGGTCTCTGTGATCATAAATCATCATCAAATGTTATCAAGAGTGAGTTTTAAAAGTTTAAAATGTTTTTAAAACAGTGCATGTTTGATATGAATTACAGCAATTTTAACGTCTTTATGAACACAGTCATGTGTCAGTACAATTATAAAAGAAGACGCTTCAATCCCGGTTTGTGAATGTTAAATCAGGTTTATTTTGTTCATTAACATAACAGATATCCATACAGCAATGATTATTAACCGGTATCCTGTCACATTTGGCGTCCAAAAACAGTGAAAGGTAAACGTGTGTGCCATGTGTGTGTGTGTGTGTGTGTGTGTGTGTGTGTGTGTGTGAACTTTGTAACGACATTGTGTGTGACTCATCATGCAGAAAGGCTTGAATTAACTGCACAACAATTCATCCAATTTTCAGTATTTCTCAAAAACGTTACATAAGATCTGCTTCCTTCATGTCTGTCACTGTGCTGTTTATCTGCAGAGGTGGAGACACCGACAGGCACATTGAACGGTGGACGGGGAAAACTAGCATTAAAGGAACAAACCACAAAAACAAGGTACATTTTGATCAAAGCTGAAAATTACAAACTTCTGAAAGCTATAATAAATAATCTGCTGGGTGTTTTGAGCTGAAACTTTACAGACACAATCTGGACAAACAAAAGACCTATTTTAAATCTTGATTAAGGGGTAAACTAGGTGCCCTTTAAAGATTTCATACTTCTTGGTGAGAAGATGTGACCATTATTTATTAATAGTTAATTAATTATATAATACTTAAAACTTATTGAGCTGTCTATTTGCAATTAAGCAAAGTAATTGAATTTCTGTCATGTATACAGTCATTAAATCAATAATTTGTTTAGAAACTTCCACCAATAAGATTCCGCTATGGATGTCATCTTGTGTAAATCAACTTGGCATGCTAACTCACAATGCATCATGGGTATTTTCTAGCTGTTGAGTGTACACTAATTTTTCACCCTAAAAAAATACTTGGATCCACACAAATCCTTCATGTTTTCATAATACAAATTGATTGTTAACTTATTTTTTTTTTTAAATGTTGGTGGATTGAATGTAAAACAATGAAGTTGCCTTAAAAAAAGAGAATTGTGATGTTTCAACTTATTTTAAATAAGTAGTTTAAACAAGCAGCAAAAGTATTTTTTGTGTGTTGGGGTATGTTGTAGGTTGCACTGAGTGCACTTTAAAATGTAGACTATGGTTTTAGACATATTTAGAAATGGCTGCACCCTCACTATTTAAGGGTCTACACTCAAGCTATTACTTTTACTGCATGTTTAAACTATTTATTTAAAAAAAAGTTGAAACAACACAATTCTTAAAGGTGCTGTATGTAAGTTTTCGCCTCTTCAAAAGCATAAAAATACCATAATATGTGTGCAGATATTTAAGAAACATGCCAAGTGAACAAACTTATCTGAAGTCAGATATTCTGCTTTGTAAATGTGAGTTACAGAATACCTATCTTTGTTTTGGTCATTTTAACCTGCCCAATTTAGAAAATAAAAATTTCAGCAGCCCCGGTTGCCTTTGTGGAAAACAGCATATTTCATTTAGGCCATGTCTACACTAATCCGGATAAATTTGAAAACGGAGTTTTCCTCTAAAAACGCTTCACATCCACACTGTCGTTTCTATTCGTTTTCCAAAACTTTGTCATCCACACTGAAAAGACTACCAATGCTTTCAACCTGTACTGCACATGCATGAAACGTAAGACGCTTCGTCATGCGTCATTTCTGGCTGACGTTTATTTTCTTTCCGGCTCTTTGAAACGTTGCGGCAAAATGTCAAGGAAAAGCACAGAGTTTTTTAAATGGACTGACAATGAAGTAGAGTTGCTGCTTCGAGTAACACATGAATACAAAGTTGCAAAAGAGAGTGAAAATGTAGACTGGGAGACGTGCCAAAACAACTACGCCGATATACTGGACCGCTTTAAAGAACAGTATCCTGCTGATGACGCTGCTTACCCTCACAGTAAGGACGACATCACTAAAATCATAATCACAACGAAAATAAAGTAAACGAATTAGTAACATGACTGACTGTCACATGACAAAAAACGTGTCATCGTTTTCGAAAGACTCCGTTTTCACAGTCTACACTACAAGAAAAAGGCGTTTTTAAATTTATCCACTTTGGAGAGCGTTTTCAAAAATATACGTTGTGGATGGAAAGGCAAAACGGAGACAAAAATATGCGTTTTCAAATGAAAACGCATTAGTGTGGACATGGCCTTATTCAGTCATTCAGAAAGGCTCTGAAAGCATGCATCCGTGAACTAAATGTGACCTCTGGTGGACAGTAGAAGACTCCGAAATGAGATGCAGATTTAGTTTCACATGAGGTCATTAATAAGCAAATAATATGAATATTACAAACGTAAACATTAGGTGAGCGGGTTACATTGAAACCCTGTGTCCTAGCAATGAAATGAAATTTGCAATGACAAGCAATTTGGTTGCTTGCGTAAAACGAAACATGACAGCAATTCAAAAGCACAGAATAGTGCTCTTACTGCACTCCAACGAAATAGTAAGGTTTATTATCCAATTAATGCATATTAAACCTCTTTAACATTATTAAATATGCATGCTGAATCACTCATATGTTTAGTTGTAAAGTTCAATTTCAAACTGTTTATTTTCTTTTTAAGATCTGAGGTGAACTATCTGCTGCTGCTTTCAGTATGATGGCAATAAATGTCATGTAAAATGACATTCAAACTCACAGTATTAGCATTTAACACTAAACAAAGCTCATGAGGTGTTCTTGAGGTGATCAGTGTCAGTTTTCTGTTTTCACCTGTGAGAATAGAAGCCGTTTCTAAAATTTCTAAGTTTCAGGTGTTGGTTAGAACAAAAACTCCTTTTAATATGGAAAATATTCCTTCTATCGTGTGTTTTTGCTTTTATTTATAACACAGGTTAAATCACTCGCTCCTGTCATCAATTTGTCAACTTGCTCTTGCATTTGTTTTAATTTAGCAGTGCAATACTTATTTCAAATTACTGGGTGTCAGACTTACATACTGCACTTTTTTAGGACACCTTAATTGTTTTATGTTCACTCCACCTAAATTTGTAAAAACAATTAAGTTAATTTAATAGACTTGCGTTGGGATAACATGAAGAAATTATGTGGAACCCAACATTTTTACAGTGTAGAGAGCAATTTCGGATACAGCCCTCTTCTTACTCATACTAATGGATGCACAGTGTTTGACTTCTATTGCAGATGAAGTTTTATATGACTTTGAACATGGGCAAGGGTACTGTATTGATGCTCATATACTCTTCTGCCCCCCTTTTGCTCAGTGCTTATTTGCCAGAACCCATCAGAGCCTTCAGAAACCTGGAAACCAGTCTCCACCGGTTTAACAAGAGAGCTGGGCTCACAGACCTAGGAATGATGCCATGCCTTACAGCAGCATAGCCATTTGGCTTGTTGATATGTTTCTGAAAAGCCACTGCTCACTCCAGTGGATGGCACAGATCACCAGAGACCCACAAATTCTCCACATAGGAAAAGAGGGAGTGGCTGTCTTTCTCTGCCCTTGAGCTGATCTGAGATGGAAATCTATAAGGCTTCATTGCCATCTATACAAGGCACGCTGGCTGCCAACATCATGGAAGAAAGTCCCTCAACATTAGAGCTAATTCTCTCTTCCTCTTTAAACTCACTCAAACAATATAAGCAACTCCCTGCTTCAAAAAACCCTTAGTCAAATGATTCAGAATATTTTCTGAAGTGTTTGTTAACTGGTGCAGAATTTTGGATATGTAATGGCTAACCATTTATTCATTCATTCATTCATTCATTCATTCATTCATTCATTCATTCATTTATCCATTCAATGTATTCAGAATTTGCTTTTATTCTGGCCCAGATCTGACCTACACCTTACACTTGCTGGGTGTGGCAAAGTACAAAAGTCCCAGCATGCATTGCAGTATGAATACATTATATAGCTTATTAATGCTACAGTTTTCATTGCTTTTAATTCTGCTGTTTATGTTGACATTGTTCATTTTGTCACTTTTAGTATCTTTTTTGTGATGTTTGTTCATTTTGTTCATTTTGTTATTTGTCCCAATTTTTGAGGTTCATACTCTGATTATTGATGTCTCTGTGAGCAAAAGTTGAACCCTAGAATTTTTTTTAGCTTATTAACCTTCATAGTTCTGTGGCATGCGCAAGCATCTTATTACGTTACTTTTAATAATGGATTAAACATTGGTTAACATCAGTGAGTTTTATTATTTCATCACAGGTTGTGCCTTAATTTATTTATTTATTTATTTATTTATTTATTTATTTATTTATTTATTTATTTATTTATTTAGTTAGTTTTATTTTATTTACTTGGCTTGTTTGCTGTAATGAATCATTTTTCAAGCAAAGTTGTTAAAAGTTACAGCAGCCCAAAATAAAATGTATATTTAGAGCTTCAGGGCTATGAGCCTAACTAAAGCAAACACTTTTCTTGATGGTGACTTTAATCTATGTGGTTCACATATGTTTTAAGATAACTGCATGGGCCACATTAGCCATATCTTCTCTGGGCCACTTTAGGCTCACATCCACATTAGCCAGAGCTAACTGTGCCAAATATTTGCCAAAAGTGGCCCACATTAGTTTTATGATAACTGGTCCACATTTGCCATATCTTCTGCGGGCTACTATAGGCTAACGGCTGCACTTTAGGTTTAGACCCAGATCACCCTTAAACGACTGTGTTGCATTTTTGCCCACTGTGGCCCACATTTGTCCTCCATCATTTTGGCCCAATTTATAATTCTCCACATGGGCTACATTAGGCTCACATTTAGATTACATGTTGCCATAAGGGCCAGATCTTTGCCAAAGGAAGACCACCAGTGCCGCATAATTGCATGAAGTGGCCCACATTCGTATGCTATCTGGGGTAGGGTTTCTGAAAGGCACAAGATTGCTAAATCCTTCTTGTTCATTTATGCTGCCAACTTGGGACTTGGCATTACTTATAAAAGTTCTCGCTGGAGGCTTTTAAGGTAATGAGGTGGCATACTTGATAGCGTAGTCCAAAAAGCCACACACAAACAAGAAATATGAACCCACTGCTAGGGAGATGTGTAGGGCCATGCATATTATGAAAACAGCAAAGAAGCCTACTCTCAGAAAGAAACGTACACGGTGATACAAATAATGTTCCATATGGAACAGTTTTGTACCTTTGTAAAAGTTGTACCTTATATGGTACAGAAAAGACCATTTATGATACGGTTCTGTACCTCTTATGGTGCAATTGACATGAAGGTACACAATTGTTCTCATTAAAAAGGTACGTAAGTGTTGGACAACTCCTTTTTTATTACAATATCTATAAAAATTAATATTACTGGAAAGACAGATATTAAAACATGAATCATCATTTAAAAGCATAAGTGTGTACATTCAAAATGTGTATTTTCACAACAATAAACTTTTTTTGTAAACTGAAACATTGTTTAAAATATATTTAATGTTTCATATTTACTGAAAATAAATTGATGCGTTTTGGATATCGCAAAATGCCTTTAAATAGTTCCTGAAGGAACACATTTGACACGTAAGGTACAAAGTGTCTTGTCACTGTAGTAGTACCTTCATGGATCAGATTTGTACCTTTGATGAAGGTAAAATATTGTATCCAAAGCTACAAATTATGTCCTTAAAGGTACAAACTGCAACGATACAAATTAGTTTCTTTGTCTTAAGGTACATTACAACTCTGTTCCATAAAAAGGTACGGCTCCAGTGATAAGGGTTTGTGCCTTCTTTGATACAACATTGTACCATTTTTTCTGAGAGTGTATGACATTGTCGAATGATTGGACTTGTATAATATGGGAAAATAAATTTAGAGTCGATTCATATTATAAACAGGGAAAATTAAGTACAAATTTGCTTAACATTTTGGTCATGCTTTATTCTAAGGTACAATTTATTCTGTTAACAAACCCTTAACTGACTTGTAGCTCAATAAACTCCTAATTTGCTTCATATTATTTATTAGCTTGGTTTTGATATTGGTAGGGTTGGTGGTGTAGAATAAGATCATGCAAAATATGTACTTTCTAAGAACAAATAAAAAGAAAATATCTCAATAATAAGCAGGTCCCTCACAGAAAGAATCTATATAAACATATGTTTCAATATAGGTTTTGATATAGGTTTTTAATATATGTGACAGATAAAAAAAAAAAATTGTTCGTTTTTCTATATGTACATGTATACACATTTATGTGTACATATATACGTGCATACATGTACACACAGTTAAAGTCAGAATTATTACCCCAACTCCCTGAATTATTAGCCCCCCTGTTAATTTTTTTCCCAATTTCTGTTTAACAAAGATTTCATCAACACATTTCCAAAAATAATAGTTTTCATAGCTCATTTCTAATAACTCATTTGTCATGATGACAGTAAATAATATTTTACTAGACATTTTACAAGACACTTCTATACAGCTTAAAGTGACATTTAAAGGCTTAACTAATTAGGCTAACTAGCCAGGTTAGGGGAATTAAGTATGTTAATTGTATAATGATTGTTTATCTGTAGACTATTGATCAAAAATATAGCTTAAAGAGGCTAATAATTTTGTCCCAAAATGTTTTTTTTTTTTTTTTTTTTTAACTAAAAACTGCTTTATAGCCTAAATAAAACAAATAATACTTTCTTCAGAAGCACAAATACTATCAGACATACTGTGAACATTTATTTGGTCTGTTTCACATAATTTGGAAAATATTAAAAGAAAAAAGAAAAATAAATTCACTGTATATAGGTACACACACACACACACGCACACACGCACGCACGCACGCACGCACGCACGCACGCACGCACGCACGCACACACACACACACACACACACACACACACACACACACACACATATATATATATATATATATATATATATATATAATATATATATATATATATATATATATATATATATATATATATATATATATATATATATATATATATATATAGTAAAATTATTGAGATTTGACCTTGTAAATGTTTCAGTACAACTGGTAGACATCATAGTTTTCCATCTCCCATCACTTATTTGTCATAATAAAATTTCTTATCATGCCAATTTTTTTAAAGTTAGTTCTTAGTTAATGTCTTAATAATAGAAAATATGAGCTAAGCATCGTGTATTACAGTTCACAAAGTGAGATATGAGCTATATAGGAGACATCTTGTATGTCTTATATGTGGATATACTGTAAAGAAGCAATACAGGAGACTTATATGGCTTCTATATGCACAGATATGCACCTCAATTTTTCATATATGTGACATATATACACATATATACAGCATATATGTTACAATATATGTGCATTTATACTGCATATAGGTTTCGTATATGCTCATATATCCTCACATAGGTTCTTTCCATGTAGGGTAATAAGTCACTAGTTAATAGTGAGAATTGGTACTTAAACTAAAGGGTTACTACAATTTATATTTGCCGGTATTCATTTACATTTACATTTAGTCATTTTGCAGAGGCTTTTATCCAAAGCGACTTACAAATGAGGACAAGGAAGCAATTTACACAACTTTAAGAGCAACAAGGAATAAGTGCTCTAGGCAAGTTTCAGATATGTAAAGTGTAAGAAGCAAAACATTAGTAATTTTTTTTTTTAATACAGTTAGCGGTAGAACCAGAGAGGCAATTGCAGATTGAGAGGGAAAGTGGAGACTAAATAGTTGAGTTTTTAGTCATTTCTTGAAGACAGCGAGTGACTCTGCCGTTCTGATGCAGTTAGGGAGTTCATTCCACCAACTGGGCAGATTGAATGCGAGCGTTAGGGAAAGTGATTTCTTCCCTCTTTGGGATATAACCACGAGGCAACGTTTATTCACAGAACGCAAGTTTCTGGAGGGCACATAAATCTGCAGAAGTGAAATAAGGGCAGATAAGAAGGAGCAAAGCCAGAAGTCGCTTTGTAAGCAAACATAAAAGCTTTGAATTTGATGTGAGCAGCAACTGGCAGTCAGTGCAAATGGATGAGCAGCGGAGTGACATGTGCTCTTTTAGGTTCATTAAAGACCACTCCTGCTGCTGCATTCTGAAGCAGCTGAAAAGGTTTAACAGAGTCAGCTGGAAGCCCGGCTAGAAGAGAGTTGCAATAGTCCAGTCTGGAGAGAACAGGAACAAGGAGTTGAGCTCAGGCCCGGATTGGCTAATCGGGAGGACCGGGAAAATTCCCGGTGGGCCGGTCCGTTTTTTGGCCACGAGGGCCGGTGTCCCTAGTTCCAGAATCTGTTGCTCTCAGCAGTCACACTTTTTAAAAATAATTTATTTATTTACTTGACCACAGCCTTCTTATTCATTATTTTACCGCAGCTCTGCTCAGCTCTGCTCTACTATGACATCTATCAGACATTGGATTTTGGTTGATACCGTTATTACCATTATAAATACCATTATTTAATGTCAATGTAACACTTGTTTAAGATGTTGGCTCGACATTGGATTTTGGTCACTTTCTAACAACTTAAAATCAACTAAATATCAGTGTCATTTGATGACATTATTGGACATCAAAATAAAGTTCTCCTTAGAGCTGGCTAGACATTGAATTTCAGTCACCCGACATTTCAACCTAAATCTAACCTAATATTAACGTCTTATGATGTTGTGTGCTTGCTGGGCAATAACTAAACGCACTACAGAATGTTGCGCTTACACAAATTACATGTAAACCCATCAGCTTTTTACAGCGTTATACTCACTACTCTTGAGTATTTATGAAAGGGCTACTTTTTACTCACACTTTGAGTAATATTTACAGCAGGTATTTTTAATTTTTAATTTTTAAACTACATTTTTGGCAAGTAGTGCTACTTTTATTTGAGTATGATTTTTCAGTATTTTTTCCACCACTGGTTGTCTCGCAAAAAAAAAAAAAAAAGAAAAGAAATGTTGATAAATATATTTATTTTTTATTTTAATTAGCACTGAACACAAGACTTAAGCTACCTGTTTTAAGCTACTGTTGTTAAAAGCCATCCTCTGCAGACCATAAGTCTCTTTATTAGTTCGTGAAGACAGGGGAGGGGATCTCTGAGAATTCTTTGACAAACATTCCATCTGCCGTGTCAAACATTATTGCTGACCCTCACACACCCATCCCATGAACTGTTTACCCCACTACCATATGGAAACTTGTTTGAAAGAATCCATACTGCCACAAGACACTTTAACAGCTTTTCCTCCCAAGCTGTCAGGCTCCTTTCATTCCCTTGCAGCCCACTGACCTAATTGACATGCATTTGTACTGCTCATTGTTTACATTATGCAAAGAGTCCAAGTTATACAGAAAGACAGTGTTTACATGCTTTCTTGCTCACCACTGGATGCTTTTACATGCTGTGTCCTTACTGGACTAATGGATTTAGATTTGGTTATTTTTAAAATTATTTTAATGAGTTATTTGCTGTAACAATGCTGTATGTCTACTTAATATTGTGAGTAATTTAAAAGGAAGGTATGCATTAAAATATATTATGGCTTAAAAAGATGCAGTGAATTTTTTAAATTCCAGAATTTTGATTCCGTTATATTTGACACTTCAAACTAAAGTTTCTGTCACTGAAGCTTTTGTAGTTATCATTGTGCTTGCATATTCAGGGCTCAGCATAAATGAGTTTACCCCTCACAGATCTCTCTTTTAAATTGATATTTTCTATAGGATGTATTACAGTAATGCAAATACATTTGTGCAAATACATTAGATGCGTCAGTATCAAATTCAAAACTGTAACTAATTTACCCTCTCCCCAAATAAATAAATAAATAAATAAATAAGATCACAATTTATACATTAGTTTATGTTGGGGAAATTACAAAAAAAATAGTAAGTTGGGGATAATATTAATAAAAATTTTAATAAACAGGAAAATTCATTCATTCATTTCCTTTTCGGCTTAGTCGGCTTAGTTATTAATCAGGGGTCGCCACAGCGGAATGAACCGCCAACTTATTCAGCATATATTTTATACAGCGGATGCCCTTCCAGCCACAACACAACACTGTGAAACACCCATGCACTCACATTTACACACACACACTACAGTCAATTTAGCTAGCATATTCAACTCACCTATAGCTCATGTCTTTGGACTGCGGAGGAAACCCACATGAACAGGGGGAGAACATGCAAACTTGACATAGAAATGCCAACTGACCCAGCCGGGGCTGGAACCAGCGACCTTCTTGCTACCCATTGCACCACTGTAAAGCCCCAGAAAAAATCAAGAAGCATGAAAAATACACAATTTTGCTGAAATGTTGTTTGTAATTTTTTTTGCAATGATTTAGTTGAATTAAATGTTTTATCTTTCAATTCTAAATATTTTAATGATAGTAACTGTTTAATAAAAATGTTTTGTTTAAATGTACCAAAACAGATTGTCTATATTCCCTGTAAAATAGATAAAAATGTTCATTTTCAAAAGATTTTGCTCTCATATATGCTGAGCACTCTAGATTATGAACAGTTATACATTTATTTACCATGTGATATACGCTCACTGGCCACTTTATTAGGTACACCTGTCCAACTGCTTTTTAACGCAAATTTCTAATAAGCCCACCACATGGCAGCAACTGAGTGCATTTAGGAATGTTGACATGGTCAAGATGATCTTCTGCGATTCAAACCGAGCATCAGAATGGGGAAGAAAGGTGTTTAAGTGACTTTGAACGTGGCATGGTTGTTGGTGCCTGGCGGGTTCTACAGAAAAGGGTTTTCTGTAGGCGCAAATGCCTTGTTGATACATCATAAAGTGAAACGGGAGATTTGGATCATGGATGTGCAGCCGACAAATCTGCAGCAACTGCGTGATGCTATTGTGTCAATATGGAGCAAAATTTCTAAGGAATATTTCCAGTACCTTGTTGAATCTATGCCATGAAGGATTAAGGCAGTTCTGAAGACAAAAGGGGGTGCAATTTGGTACTAGTAAGGTGTACCTAATAAGTGTACCGGTAAGTTTATATGCTAACTATTATTTTTCAATGTAAATAAATACGATTATAAAAACTATAAGGATGACCTAACTAGATAATACTCATAATGAACTGTGAGGGTCAATGAACTCCGCTAGTTGAATCATAAATCTGTGCTTCAAACCACTGGACTGGGATTCTATTATTAAGTACTTTAATTGGGATTTATACATGCTAGTCTCCATGAAATTAAAATCAATTTCAGTTTGCTGATTTTTAAATGATCACACTGTAAAAATGGATTAGTTAAAAAAGTGTCTTGCCTTAAAAACAAATTGACTTTACATTAAAAAAGTAAGTAAACTTGTAGTTTGGAACTGTTAAGTTGACTTAACTTGATTTTTATTATTATGTGAACAGTTCATTTACTTAATTTTAGGACATTATGTTTAATCATGGGTAATACAGTGGCATAGTGGTTAGCACTATCACCTTACAGCAAAAAGGTCACTGGTTTGAGTCCTGGCTGATCCTCAGCATATTTGTGTGGAGTTTGCATGTTCTCCCAATGTTGGTGTGGGTTTCCTCCAGGTGCTCTGGTTCCCCCCACAGTCCAAAGACATGAGCTATGGGTGAATTGAATAAACTAAATTGGCTTTAGTGTATATGTGTGAATGTGCGAGGGGATGTTTCCCAGTACTGGGTTGGCATCTTCTGTGTAAATCATATGCTGTATCAGTTGACAGTTCATTCTACTGTGGTGACCTCTGATGAATAAAGGGACTAAGCCTAAGTAAAATGAATGAATGAATGAATGAATGTATAATCATTTTAAAGTAAATTCAAAACATTGCTTTAAAAGCAACATGTTTAATCACTTTAATAAAAAGTAAAGTCAAAACTAAATGGTTTTTGCAGTCTAGACCAAACAGCAAACTAATCCAAGCTAAACTCTAAAAGCCAAGCTTGTGTGGTGTTTAGTGTCTAAATTCATTAACCTGTTTTCATTCACGCCTACATTAGTGGACTAATAAAAACCCCATGGAGGGATTATGATCACAGACTATAGCAACAGATAAGAAGGCATAACAGGGACCAAGGAATTAGGAACCAACACACAGGAAATGAACAAAGAAAAAGTTCATTAAACGCTACCCACTGCATTACCATGACGCCCCGCAAAAGAAAGTTATCCCAGTAAAATTTAAAACTGTCACAAGGAATTTGTCAAAAAATGTTTAATTTGATTATTAAGACAAGTGGATTTATTTATGTATTTATTAATCTATCTATATATATAACTGTCTGTCTGTCTGTCTGTCTGTCTGTCTGTCTGTCTGTCTGTCTGTCTATCTATCTATTTATGCATAAATCATGTAATGGAATGATATCTCATAAAATTTAAATACTTGAATGAATGAAAGAATGATTGGGTTAATGAATGAATGAATGAAGGATCTAATCATCAATGAATAGTTTTATTATCATAAGCACATGATTTCAATGATTTGATTTTTGTAAACATGTAATCTTGTGCATTGTTCGTAATTTGTTTTGTTTAAATATATGCTGCAATACAAAACAAGTATTATGTTTTTATTTATTTATAAAACAAGAATGGGTTCTTCTATGGTTCTGACAAGATATTTTCTAAATGAAAACATATCCCACAACAATTAAAATACTTGAATGAATGAATGAATGAATGAATGAATGAATGAATGAATGAATGAATGAATGAATGAATGAATGGATGAATGATACATTTGCATGATTTCAATGATTTGATATTTGTAAGTATATAATCTTGTGCATTGTTTGTGATTTGTTTTGCTTAAATATATGCTACAATACAAATTATGTAATATGTTTTTATTTATTTAAAAATCAAGAACAGGTTCTTCCGTGGTTCTGACAACATAGTTTATATTATATGAAAACATTCCACAACGATTTGTTTTACCCTACAAATAACCCAGTATAAGTGTGTGTGTGTGTGTGTGTGTGTGTGTGTGTGTGTGTGTGTGTGTGTGTGTGTGTGTGTGTGTGTGTGTGTGTGTGTGTGTGTGTGTGTGTGTGTGTGTGTTTAGTTCAGGGTACCAACATTTTTCACTAATTTCACTTTACAAAACAACCCTGAACCAGAAAAGGTGACAAACATAATTTGTAAGAAAATCAAAAAAGAAAGGAGCTTTTGTCATCAAAGATTTTTAAGATAGCGTGTGGAAGAGGGGAAAAAGATACAGCGCTGGATTTGAAGGCTTAGTAAGTTAAGAGGATAATTCGTCATCCTGTTAACTCAAGGTGACAGATACGATAGATGAACGCTGCTATTTCATGCTTTAATTTAGGCAAGCGTTAGCCTACATAACAGTCTTAATATTAACAATTGTATCCTCGCCCATTCATTGATATCCTGCGAGGCAATAACTTGTGCACTTGTGTTCACGCCGCAAGGGGGAGCGCTTGCATTAAAATTCAACCAGATTACAGCAGAACGATATGACAGATCAAGCGCTGTTTGGAAACACGAGTCAATTAGTGAATCGATTTGTTAAAACGATCTGGTCAAAGGAATCGATTCATCGCTCTTTTTTAATCACAACGCAACAGCTATTTTATCGCGCGCTTATACAGAGAAAAATAGATCTATATCATATTAATGAGCCACACTGACTATGAGCTCAATGTTAAACATTAAGAATTTTATTCCAAAAGTTTCTAAAGGCAACTTTTCATAAACTCAAGCTTAAAATTATATAAAAAGAGACTGATGCATAGACAAGCCACTCTGCTAAATAAGGTAAAATATGGGATTCCATCCTTTAAAACTGCACGATGCTTGCAGGTTAAATGATATGTAAATGTATTTGGTTCGCAACAAAAGCGAGCATAGCCTGTAACAATGAAAATCGAATGATCTTCACAGACGGTTCAATTGAATCATCAAAAAGAGCCGGTCCACCAGAACGACACGTTAGCGAGTCGAACCCCAGTGATCAGAAGAGGTGCGGCGCTTCAACTTCAAATAGGTGTCACAACAGTGCGAGTCAGCATCTCAGACCTGCAGGAGCAATTGTAGTGAAAGACTTGGGCATTTTCATTTTTTTCCATAGTTGAAACATTTACTTTCGATCTGCACTGGGGATATACAGGAAGAGGCAACCGCAGATTACACTTTTGCGCTCAGATTGTTCTTCCTCACTTTCAGCATGGCTTCAACAACCTGCACCAGGTTTACCGACGAATATCAGCTGTATGAAGAACTGGGAAAGTAAGTATCACTTTTGCAGACGCTTCATATAACATTTTGAAACGTTTTCTGGGGGGTCCATGCTGGTAGATGAACTGACAGTTCACCTGTTAGTCTCAGTATTCTTCTGTACCTGCGGTCGCAAGTCTCTTCTCGGATTTCTTTTATGAGTTCTACTTACAGGTGATGTAAGCTTAATATGCTGCTATATTTTCTCTCATATTGGCGGGAATACCGAAAGACGGAATTCCCCCTTTGAAAAGCCATGCTTATTTTGTTTTCAAGAGAGAATTCTGTGAAGTTGACATGCATGTCCATACAGGTCTACCCCTGCTGTTCTATAAATACTTGACATATTCAAGACGAAGCAATTGTTTGTTTTAGAAAAAAATCTAACTTTCTTTAGAATGCGCAGTATTTTAGAGGAATAGATGGAAACTTGTTTAAAATAATTGATAAAAATACAACTACTGAAACATAAGTGATATCACAAAAATTATGTTTGACTTCCAGAGGAGCGTTTTCTGTGGTGAGAAGATGTATGAAAATCTCCACTGGTCAGGAGTACGCTGCCAAAATCATCAACACCAAAAAGCTGTCTGCCAGGGGTGAGCTCATGTTCAGTCTATCATAACAAAAACAACTTCTTGTTGTCCAACTGGTTCCACTGAAGTAAATTTAAATAAATGTAAAGTTATTTGTGACATGTTGGAATGTTCAATAGTGTTTCTTTGATGTATAATTGAGGTTCAATAACAGGCAGAGTTAGGTCATTGTTTTTAGTTGCACATACAACATCACAATTACTTTGTCATGGTCATGTAGTGTTTATTACAGATTACAAAAGCAAGCATCACATTATTGGCCTACAGCTGTTCATAGGGGTCCAACTACCACTTATTCTAAAAGTGTTCATGAGCATTTTATGTTTATGTACTTGTAATGTTAGTATGATCATTACATGAAAAATATTTGCACCTTACTTTAAATTGTTCTTTGCATGAGATTAATGTCACCATCAATTAGGCTGTCAAGATTTCAGTCTTGCTTTTTAAATCCCTGAAGATGTGACTTATTGCAAGCACACAATAGAGTGCTGCAGCCATGATGTCAAAACCTGAAGACTAAATCACCACTGTTTCCCTCGGTACTTAGACCATGAGTAAATTAAATTTACAATACACAAAACTTGTGATAAACAAACTTTGGGGTATTTTAATATTTCGTTTTACAATGTAATTGACATTTGATGCTAGGTAAAAAAAAAATTAGATCACACTTTATTTTTAATGGTCCATTTGTTGAATTTTTGAAGTTACAATGCATCTAAATGCTAACTAATTATCATTAGATTATAAGTAGACTGTTAGGTTAGGGTTAAGGTTGGAGTTAGAGTTAGGGTTAGTGTAAGTTGACATGTACTTGCAAAGACTCTTATAGTCAGTTAAATCTGTTGAAGGATCATATCAACAGAAATTAAGCAGACAGTCTTCTAATACTCAAATAGACAATAAATAAAGTGTTACCAAAATTATATATTTTGAAAGCAGCTCTCTTTAATTAAAAAAGTGTAATACAGTGCTGATACCAATCAATCATCTTTTCTCCTGTTTACTTCAAGAATTGCACTTTGAGGATAACACTTTCTCAAAAAGTTATTGCATTGAAGGAGGGTTCTAACCCTACTTTGCAATACACTCTAAAACATTCAAGAAACATGGGAGGAACTCAGTAAATAAATACCTAGCAAGCAACCACCTGGAGCACTACTTAGCAAAACCACTCAGAACTACTTAGCAACTGCATAACAAAACCCAAACCAAACACAACACCCCTTTGTTGTGGCTGTGAGTTTTGCATAGACAGGTACTGTATCAGAAGGTAAAGGTATGCAGTTGTGACAAAGTTACAACTAAACTACCAAACTGGGCGACTAATTTGAAGGTTAAATCATTTAAAACATTGTTTTTACAGATAATTTAACATTAAATATAAATGCTAAAAATAAAACCCCATAAAATACACATTTGAGCACACAAATATGTTTAATAACTTTTACTTTGAGTAAGAAGCACTGTAACAAGCAATCATGAATAAATGTGCACATACATTGACTACAAGGTAAGCACAAACTACACAATGCACATTATTGAGCAAATAAAAAGCACTGTAAATGAGCAACAAAACAGTGTTAATTAATTAACAACTTGAAAATTTATAAAGGACATCTATTTTACCCCTTTTTCAAGATTTAGGATAAGCCTTGTCTCCAGAATGTGTCTGTAAAGTTTCAGCTCAAAACACCCATTAGATTATTTAGTATACAATAGTATATTACTATTACTATTATATTACTATTTAGTATTTATAATGTATATATACATATGAGAAGTTTGTAATTATCAGCTCTGAGCATCTTGTAGCTGTTTTTGTTGCCTGTGCCTTTAATGCTAGTTCTCCCCACCACTGTTCCCACGTGCCTGTCAGAGTGTGCCTCAATCTTTGGCTTGGCTGCGTCAGATAAAGAGCACAGTGACAGACATGAGGGAAGCAGATCTCTCGTAATGTTTGTGAGAAATACTACAGTAAGAACTTTCCTAATGAGTATTGGATGTATTTGTAGTGGAGTTAATTCAAGCCTTTCTGCAACAATGAGTCACGCATGTGTACTCAAGGTAAACACATGTACGTGTACTCAAGTTAAACACATGTAAACATGTACGTGTTTAACTTTGCACTGCTTCTGCACGTAAATGTGATAGGATACATGTTAATATCCACTGCTGTATGGATATCTGTTATGTTATGCACTGTTTTAAAACATTTTAAACTTGTAAAACTCCTTCTTGATCACATTTCATGATAATTTATGATCACAGAGAGCTGAACAGATTTTTAATCCCAGTTGCTTTGCGCACAACCTGTCTTGTTGATATAATTATGCGCGTTAATATGGAGACATGTTAATGCGCAGCTGTTATTCAATTTAGGGTGACGCAGTGGCACAGTAGGTAGTCCTGTCGCCTCACAACAAGAAGGTTGTTAGTTCGAGCCTCGGCTGAGTCAGTTGGCATTTCTGTGTGGAGTTTGCATGTTCTCCCTGCGTTTGTGTTTTATGTCCTGAAGTAAAGCGAAATGGCTATAAACTCCAGCAAGATAAAGTCATTATATGCAGAGCCACAGACCTTTATCTATAAATAAAGTATATTTATGGAAACTGTGTTCATCTTAACTAAAAGCTATGTCACGTTTGCTAGCCTCACGCATCCCGCACCTGTCAGTCAGTCAGTCAGTCAGCATGTAATCTCAAAGGGTTTAACAAATAGCACACAGCACTATACGGTTACAGAAAAATTTGCACTGTTATAATTCACCTGTTAATATGTTTTAGTGCAATTATAATCTGCTATTAAAAACAACAACAATGAATGACTAAATGTTTTTAATGGGAAGTTGTAATGTAGAAGTGGAAGAATGCATTTTGATGTGGCACCTTGCCATGGAAGAATGAATGTAGCGAAAACCTTGCTCTTTAAAAGTTCTCTGTAGTTGTCTTGACAACACAAACACTGCAGCTCTGTGATGAGCTGCGTGCAAATCACTTGTAGCCGTTAGTAAACCATTCAAAAGATGCCCCTCTTAACGCAAAAAGTGCATTCAATTGCCCCTTATGCAGCCAAACTAAAAATGATAAAAAATAATATTGTTTAATCGTTTAACTGATACCATTAAACGGTTACGAACGCACCCTTTCGGTTAACGGCTATTTGATTATTTTGAGCATCCCTAAACAGCTCTCAAAAATTCTCATTCTCATCATAGGTGACCTTTAAGACATAAAACAGTTTTAAAGATTATAAAGTCATTGTCTGCACTGGGTGTGCACAAAACACTCTAAAGGTTCTTTGCTAAAGCCCAGACAGAAGGTTTGTTGTGTTCAGGGCTGTGTGATTTGGGAAAAATATCTAATAAGGATTTTTTTTGTTTTTTGTCAGATATTGTGTCTTCGATTTGATTTTCGTTTTAATTTTGTAGTCAAGCTTAAGCTCAGTAATCTCTATTGTAGCTTCGTGCTGCTTAAATGCATTGAGTGTTAGTTTAAGAAAGAAACATAAAATAAATTAACTTATATTATTTAGCAAACAACTCTCAAATTGTACTTTGCTTTTGCTTGCTACTAGATTCGAGTGTTATTGGCTTTTAGTTATTACTAAGTTCATAATACGTTTTGTTTCTACGTTTTAGCACTACTCTCCTCATATAGCAACCAGTGGTGCTTTTTTAGGTGCTGGTTGTTGTATTTCCTCATGCTTTGGAAACAATTCTGTGATAGCTCTTGCAAATGATCTGTTTTTGTTCAGTGTCTGTGACTTTAAAACCAAAATATTTCCATATTACCGAGATGCTGTTTTTCTTTGATATTAATTAGTGTAGTAATGCTTCTGAAGCGGCAGACGCCATCATTCCACTCATTCGCACTTTCCTGTTTGTTTGTTTGTTTTATTGTGGGTGTCCCGCGTAGTTCGGATATTCAGCGCAATTATAATTGGGCAGAACGAAAGTGTGCTCACTCATTTGGCTAGTCATGCATTTGCTCTGGGTGGGGGAAATTACATAATATATATTTTGCATTGCAGCCTCGTGCGATTAGCATTCGCACAGCCCTAGCCGTGTTATTTTGGCAATTTATTATTGTTTCATTAAATTAATCTCTTTAAATTAATTTAATTTATTCATATATTTTATAAATCAAATAATCTACAATCTATATCTTTTACCCAACCTTAAAGTTGGCCTAAAGCACGTCTGAGGCATATTTACCTTACAGCCCATTTTAGTCTTTTTGTAAATTTTCCTTTTATGTCAATTTCAATAAATCATACTGTGTAAATGTAAATGCGTTTTTTTTTTCCATTCATTAATGAGAATCGTTTTACATCTTCTGCCTTGATGACAAGTAGTTTGGCTTGTCATCATAAAAATCACTTGTACTTAAACCGAAAGCTAGAAGCTTGTGACATCACTTGCCGCCCACTGAGCAGGCCTGTTGCTTACCTTTTCGGTCTTTCATGGGTCAGTCTGTCAATTGCATAATAGGCCAGGGGTGCTGTGTAAGCCTTGTGTTTCATGTCTGACTGAGCTTTCATAGGCAGCTGTTTGCTGAGTGCAGGCGTGGGATGGATCTGGTGTTCCTATATTGACTCATACTCTGTCTTTAATAGTCTGTCAAGTGATTGGAAGAAATCCGTCCTTTGTGTGTAGGAGAGACCTCATTACTGTTGGGAGCACTTAGGAGGGTACAGAGTCAGTGCAGTGGCAAAACCTGAAGGCTGATGTAGGAGTGTAAGTTATATTAGAATAAAAAATATAATAAATATAAATTTAAGTCATATAATGTAATAAACACACACACACACACACACACACAAACACACACACAAAATAAAACTAAATTGTAACCTTTAGTTTAGTTTGTAATCCTTTTATTCTTTTTTAACAAAATCTGTTTTTATAATATAAAAAAGAAGTAAAGTTGGACCTGAAAGGTATGACTCTGCTTTAAAGTATGTGTAGTTTAAACAGACTAATGTGAACACCCTTAAGAGTTAGACTTTCCATTAGCAGTAGAAAATGACTTAAACTGGAGGCAGAGTATATAGCTGGGGCAGTAGTTTGCATTTTTGCATGCTCTGTTGAGCTGATGTTTCAGTCTGACTTTATGGATTTGTGTGAATTTCTGGTATATAAACCATTACTTCTGCTGATAATGGCACCAACACTTGATTTGGAAATCCTGAACATCCCTTATGGGAATCTGAAATATGGCAATATATTCAAATTACATATATGATGTAATGTATTAACATATATGATGACCCATTATATATCATACAAGATCATGTTTGATATAAAAAATTTACTCAATTTTTTTTTTCTGCTTGTTCAAACTACTTATTTATAATGAGCTGAATCAACATAATTCTTGAAGGTTTTATGGGAAAACTTTATTGTTTTATGTTCAATCAATTTAATTTGTAAAAACAACAGTGTTTCTCTAGGATTTTTTCGAGCTGTGGCGGCAGCCTTTTACACAGATCCATCAACTACCTATGACTTTATTTCAATGACAAATGTCGTGAGCGCAGTATTACAAGTCGAGATCGCATTTACAGTGGGTGAGAGTTCAAAGTGGCTAGGTGCCGCTCTGTTTTTAGTGTATGACCGCAGTTTGATAATGAGCCGCCAGGGGGCGCAAAGGGACAGGATGCGAACGGACAGAAATAGCCCATACAGCAGCTACTGTGCTTGTAAATGATATTAAACAATAAGTCAAAGCATTATAATTCCTTCATTAATCATTTAAAATTTGTTAACACGCTTTATTGTAAACTTTTTAAGTGCAAAGAGGATTCGTTTTGGAAAATGGAATTGAAGAAGTAAAAGACAACTAAAATGAAAGCACAAACGTTTAGTACAAATAAGTAGTCTTAAATAAATAAATAAATAAATAAAGCAGCCTAAATATAGAAAGAAGTTTGCTATTTTGATAGGACTAAGACAAGACATTTTCATTTATGTTTTATTTCTGTTTTTATTTCCATTTTTGTTGTTGATTATATTTTACTATCTCATTTATGTCTCAACAATTGTACATAATAATAAACAAAAAATGAAAATGAATGAATAATGAAAATAGGCCTAAATAAATTATTTATTTAAAGACATTGCCGTACAGTACGTGAAACACTGAGAAACGGTCAGCAGCATGGTCTAAAGAGCTTAAGTTGAATGCTGCTTCATCAAAAGAAAAAATAAATTGACCTACCTTAAGCAGATCACCAAAAAGTATAATAAAAATATTTTTGCCGCAGGACATAAATTAAGTCTCGCAGGTTTATTTTTAATAATTTAGTTTCAGTTCAGTTCAGTTTTTTTTTTTTTTTTTCAAAATGTCAATGTTCTCCTTTAAAGTAGCTATAACTGTTGTTGTTTTTTTTTTTTTTTTTTTTACTTAATGGCTCAGTATGTTTTGTATTTTAACTTCATATTCAGTCACCTTGCCGCATAACCGCGGAAAAAGAAGAAAAAGCTGTAAAAGGTTAGAGCTAATTCATCAAAATAAGCTATAATAAAATATAGCATTTATGTTAATACATGCATAGTGTGAACAAACTCAAGGCTAAGATATGCTCTTGCCTTTTAATGCATTTAAAAATATTTGCGGCCTTTTTATAGGCTACAGGCTACTATGGTATATAATAATGTTTTTTTTTTTCTTTTTTTGTATGGTAAAGGACAATGCACATTATGTTATTGATGTAAACTTAGGCTAAAACTTACCATTGATAAACGTGACCTACCTCAAGCAGATCACTTAAAGTATAATAAAAAGAATGTATATATATATTCTTAATAAACTTCACAGCCACAAATATAAAAAACACAACTTGTATTAAACATTTGTTTAAAGATGGAGCGCAAGATGTGCCGAGTGGCAACATGTGAAGAACGATGGCAAAGCTAAGTGTGATTATTGTAATAAACTAAGTTATAAAGCAGAGTGTCCCGACCAACAGGACTAAGCATATACGGTTGGCTCATTCTTCACTAATATAGAATTAAAATAATGGCGCGTTAGGTTCACTAAGCAGCGCATTCTCTCCGCCTCATCGTTTATAACCAGCGGGACACGCTGCAGAAGCAGGAGAGACACTCCGTCATTCATAATCTTAGCTGATGTATCGGAGTCGAAATAATATATCAAAGAGGAATTTTCTTTTAACAGTCCCGATATGTTTAATCTTTTTATTTTTTTTTTTCATGTCATTTCTCTTCAGCAAATTACAGATTTTTTTAAAGCTGCTTGATTCTTTTAAAACCGAAAGCAGAGCCCGTCAATTGGTGTTTTTCCATAAGATACTCCTGTATGTAATACGAGCATGCAAATCTCTGCTTGCGTGCCAATTTCCTCTGTTCTTGCACACAACTTCTTGAACGCCCCCTCAAATATACGCTGCTCTAGTAAAGATTTTCTTGAGCGATCTTAAATAAACACAGCTAAAGTGTGATTTAGTGCATTTATGTAAAGGGTATGTCTCCGACATTTATTAGATTTGCTATGAATATTTCTAAATGTGGGGCGTCGTGGTGGCGCAGTAGGTAGTGCATTCGCCTCACAGCAAGAAGGTCGCTGGTTCGAGCTGCGGCTGGGTCTGTTGGCATTTCTGTGTGGAGTTTGCATGTTCTCCCTGCGTTCGCGTGGTTTCCTCTATGTGCTCCAATTTTCCCCGTAGTCCAAATAAATGCGGTACAGGTGAATTGGGTAGGCTAAATTGTCCGAAGTGTATGAGTGTGAATACGTGTGTATGGATGTTTCCCAGAGATGGGTTGCAGTTGGAAGGGCATCCGTTGCGTAATTATGCTGGATAAGTTAGCGGTTTATTCTGTGGCGACCCCAGATTAATAAAGGAACTAAGCTGAAAAGAAAATGAATGAATTTTTGATTGAGTAGAGCTACAGAGCGGTATTATTGTTTTCGGAAATAAAGTGAAAAGCCATAAACTTTAGCAGGATAAAGTCATTGAAAGCAAAACCATAGACCTTTATTTATAAATAAAGTTTAATTATATAAACTGTGTTCATCTTAACTGAAAGCTTCGTTGTGTTTGCTATTGCCTGACGCATCCCGCACCTGTCAGTCAGTCAGTCAGTCAGTCAGAATGTCACCTTAAAGGATTAAACAAATAGTGCACAGCACAACTACGATTACAGAATGGTTTGCGCTGTTATAATTCACGTACCTTTTAATACATTTTGGTGTGATTATAATTCACTAATAAAAACAGCAACGACTGATTGTTTTAAATGAGATGCTGTAATGTAGCTGTGGCGGGATGAATTTTGGTGTGGCTCCCCGCCATGAAAGAATAAATGTAGCGGAAACTATAACCAGTACAGTTAATGTAATCGATATGTGTCGAACATGAAGACATTGTGTGGAACTCTCCATTTTTACATTGTAAAATATATTTCTATAATATATGCAACACATTTTAAAATATTGCAAAAATGGGCATTTGCATACATTTTGTCCAACCATTTAAAATACAAATTTGTACATATATGTTCAATTATATTAGCTGTAATTTTATATATATGTTCATTGTTCATATATGGCCATATATCAGAATTGGGCATGCTATATTAATTACAAGCTTTGCCGCTTAGAAATGCACATTTGACTGTTAGTTGATTAAGAATAGCAGGAAAGTGAGTTGTGATCCAGATGAAGTATTTTATTTAAGAGAAGCAATGCCATCTGTACAAATTGTAAGAAATTCATGTTATGAATATGTGTAGATCAACAATACATAAAATTCCCTTTACCATACAAAACTAGCCTTTTGTGAAAAGAAAATTCATGTTTGATCGCTGTTTCCAGCTGTTTTCTGCACCAGTGTTATAAAGAATGACAGCACTGTTTCATTTGTCTTTAAACAAGTAGTTCAATTAAGGGGTTTGTATCTGAAAGTTCTGTAACAAATTTGAAAGCTAGTTTGCAAAATATGACCATTAGCCCTGGTGATCTTTCAGTGAATTCTTTTACTATTTTACAAAAAAAAAAAAAAAAAGACAAAAATAAAGAAGAAAAAAATAGATTCAACAAAGTAATGGAAATATTCCTCAGGGATTTTGGTCCATATTGACACAATAGCATCACGTAGTTGCTGCAGATTTATCGGCTGTACATACATGATGCGAATCTCCCATTCCACCACATCCCAAAGGTGCTTTATCAATTTGAGTTCTGGTGACTGTGGAGGTCATTTGAGTACAGTGAACTCATTGTCATGTTCAAGAAAAAAGTCTGAGATAATTCACTCTTTATGACATGGCGCATTATCCTGCTGGAAGTAGCCATCAGAAGATGGGTACACTGTGGAAATAAAGAGATGAACATGATCTGCAACAATAATGGTAATTATGGGCTCAAAGTGTGCCAAGAAAATATCCCCCATACACCATCACCAGCCTGAACCGTTGATACAAGGCAGGATGGATCCATGATTTCCTGTTGTTTATGTCAAATTCTGACCCTACCATCCGAATGTCACAGCAGAAATCGAGACTCATCAGACCAGGCAACATTTTTCTAATCTTGTCCAAATTTGGTGAGCCTGTATGAATTGTAGCCTTAGATTCCTGTCATTAGCTCAAAGGAGTAGCACCCATTGTGGTCTTCTGCTGCTGTAGCCCGTCCGCCTGAAGGTTTGCATGTTGTGTGTTCAGAGATGCTCTTCTGTATACCTCGGTTGTAATGAGTGGTTTTTTAAGTTACTGTTGTCTTTCTATCAGCTCAAACTAGTCTGGCAATTCTCCTCTGACCTCTGGCATCAACAAGGCATTTGCGCCCACAGATCTGCTACTCACTGGATATTTTCTCTTTTTCAGACCATTCTCTGTCAACACTAGAGATGGTTTTGTGTGAAAATCCCAGTTTCTAAAATACTCAGTCCAGCCCACATGGCATCAACGACCACACCATATTTAAAGTCACTTAAATCACCTTTCTTCTCTGTTTTAATGCTCGGTTTAAACTGCAGCAGATCATCTTGACCATGTCCACATGCCTAAATGCATTGAGTTGCTGCCATGTGATTGGCTAATTAGAAATTGGAAAGAGCAGATGGACATGTATATATTTGTAATAAGGAAAGATAAAGTGAAAATGTGTGCCCACTGTTTAACTGTGTCTCAGAGAGAGAGAGAGAGAGAGAGAGAGAGAGAGAGAAAGAGAGAGACAGCAAGGGAGATAAAGAGCAAGAAAAGCCCATCTAATTTTCATCATCCACTGAAGGTCACCTCTGAATTGGGATTCCCTCTTCTCTTTTCTACTCTGCGCTTGTGCTCTGAATATTAAAGGACTTTTAGTTGGAAATCTCTCGCTGCAGGGATTTATCGATTTCAATTATTTTTCTTCACAGTAACAGGTAGAAGCTCTTACTGACTGATGCAGTATTTAGTGCTAAAGAAATAGCAGTGAGCTGCTTTGATTTCATTAATCCTGCTTAGGCTTTGACACTCTAAATGCATCTGTCTTTAGCCAAGTTGTCTGAGTAATGGACATGGAGAGAATGGAATCTAAAATCAGTGCAGAGACACAAAATGTCAGAGTTTGAAAATCCACTGGTGCAGCATTATTTGGTCTAAAAATCCAATGATTAATACTAATTAAATTCTCAGTTCTTTAATTTGGTACTATTATTTTTCATTATGAAACATTGGTTTTACAATATGTAGAGTTTAACGTTGATTAAATGTTCAAAAATTCATATTTAAATTTTTAGATACATTTTTTAAACTTGTATATGCATAGTGAATTCCAGTGTGTTTTTTTGTTGTTGTTGTTTTGGTATTAATTGTTCAGAGTATCTATATGGGAGAAAGGTCATTGAACTGATTCATAGCACAGAGTCTGATAAGGTTGTTGTTTCAATTTATGGAATCTTTTACAATTCATCTTGGGAAAGCCAAGAGAAAAGAGAGTGAAAACATGATAAAAAACAGCAATAAGCCTGCCTGGAGCCTGACCAATAGGACAATATAAGATATTCCAAAGCTTTTAACGAAAAAAATATATATATTAAATAGGAAAATAAAGTAATAGTCATAGAAATTACCTATTGAGGCCATAAAATCAACATTTTAATGCTTGCTACAAGGCCTCACACTCTAAAATCAGAAGCAAACTGTATACTCTAAACTTCATAATCTAAAGAAGCATTTGTATAAAGCCTTGGGATAAGGACTGATAAAGTTCTTGGTGTATTCTTTTCATTTCACTATTGTGGGTTAGTCATTTTATGACCCAAAAGGATAAACATTCTTTTATTGCCATAAGATGTAAACACAGCCAAATTCAATCCTTCAGCCTATATATAATAAGCATGTTTAAATGGACATCAATAATCTGATTTTAATGCGATTAAGGCAATACTCTAATCAAAATAAACATAAGTCGGATTATGATATGTGAAGTATGCCAATTTTAGTGTCATTAAACACCTGAAATTACATGAAACTCCGGAGGAAATGTGGATACAACACGTAAAACGGTATCATAAAGCATGAAAGGAACATTTAAAGAAAAACTCATGTAAACGCCTTAATCTTATTACTGTCTTATTCTGAATAAGGCAAATAATTTGATTGCATGTCCATGTAAGCATAGCCAATGTTGCCATAGACTGGCAGGGCACTATGTTGCTTATAACTCAAAATATTAGCCATCAGTAGGCAGACTATTTGGGTGTGGAAAAATGGAATTTGTAGGAAATGGCTCTTAGTTGAAACTTTCATTTTTAATTAGGAACTTTTATGTAATATTTTAGTAATAAACCCAAATCCACCAAAACATATTAATTTGTGGTTTTGAATTGCCTTACGGGAGGCATGGTGGCTCATCCATTAGCACTGTCACCTCACAGCAAGAAGTTTGCTGGTCCTGGCTGGGTCACTAGGCATTTCTGTGTAATTTGCATGTTCTCCTTGTTTTGTTTTTGACGAGTATGTCTCCAACATTTATTAGCTCTGTAAGGAATTTTTATGAATGTCTCCAATAGACCCACAGAACAGCATTAACCTTAAAGGGTTAAACAAATAACACACAGCACTACTAAGATTACAAAAAAGTTCACTCTGTTATAATACACTTACATTTTAGTACGTTGTGATGCGATTATAGCCTGTTATAAAAAAGCAACAACTGAAGGTTTTGAAAGAGAAGCTGTAATGAAGCGGGAATAAATTTTGGTGTTGCCTTCTGCCATTGAAGAATAAATGTAGCAATAACCATGTATAGCAAACCATGTATAACCATGTATAGCAAATTCCTAATATGCAGTAAGTTACTGTAAAAGTTTTAAAAAGACCTACAATGCAGTTCATATTACAGTAGTGAAGCAAGCGCCCAACAGCTGCATTCAGGCAATTGCACTGACTCTCTGGAGTGGTGGACATTGCAGTGATGTAATTTCCTGCATGCAAGTTGCCTGGCAAATAATACATCTCCTCTGCAAGTTCACTCTCTGAGAGTGCATTTAGGATAACTGGGGGCATCACATGTGAAGCCAGAAATGGTTAACAGACATTGTTCCTGGCATGGAAGCAGTGATGAAGCCGATGCTTGGTGGTTAAGGCTTGAAATGTTTACTTTGAAAACAATAGTGTTTAAACATACATAGTTTTGTGTTAAGACCTTATTATCAATGTAATATTCTTAAATTCTTGTTTATTTGAAAAAAAAAAAAAACCTTAATGTATTTGAGAATAAAATATATCTTTTAAATTAAATTTAGGCCTTCTTCATGTTGCAGTTTTGCAAAACAACAACAAAACCACAACAAACAAAAACCACAAAACCACAACAAACAAAAACCACAACAAAACCACAACAAAAATAATCAGCAAAAAAAAAAAAGCATTTACACTTTTTTTTACAGCATTTACAAGTTATGTGTTTACTCACACATAACTTGTTTTAGCTCTTTTGGTCTGTTTAGAAACTTTGCAGTGTGACAGCGAACCGCACCAAGAGCAAAGAGCAACAATGTAACAATTTTAATCCTTGTTTCGGAACAACTGAATCAATTCACTGGTGTGAAAGCACCCTAAGGTTTGCAAACTCTTGCATCACATAATTTTAGCAAAACAGTTTTGGGAAAAAGCCATACATAATGCTTTTGCACACTAGAGTCAGAAGTTTCATCACCATATTAGATGCACTTTTTTCAGTTTTTGTCTTAGTTGGTTAAAATTAGATCATTGATAAGCCACTGTTACTCCACTGGTTTCAATCAGAATTGTAGTGTGGTCCACAGATATTTAAAAATAAATAAATAAATGAATAAACTAACAACATGGGAAAAAAAACAGATTTACTTCTGTAGTATTTGCTGCATGGCTTTAAGAGACCATGTGTAATGTAAATCACAATTTTAAGACTCTGCTACTACAGTGTCATATTTTCCTATTGCAATTGTTTGAGGAATCTTTTATCATAGTGTTATTATCATCACTGAATTTTATTAGTTAATAACTAAATGCTTACAACTGTTTTAATGCATAATTAGTGATTAACCAAGAAATTTACATTGGCTAATAAATGCATTTGTAGTTGTCATTATTGACCTAAAAACTGATGCTAACACATGAAAAGTACAGAGAATTGTCAAAAGGCCTATAAATAGGCACAGAATTGTTATTGCCGTAAGCCAGAAAAAAATGTGGAAATGTCAAGGTTTGTTAATAAATTAATGTTTAAATAATGTTAAATGTCAATAAATCACCTATTAAACCTTCAAGCATGAATGAACACCACTGCGAACACAACTATCTGAACATTCTTAAAAAGCACTCTGTGTTAAATGATTGAATATCGGCCTATGTCTAAGCACTCGTGATGTAAATGTGACAATTCTTTTAAGTGTGTATATAGTAAATAGCATGTAACCTATTTTAGACAATTGTACTATTTATATTATAATAAAAATATATTGTTTATTTAATATTCTTTATATGTTGCTTTTGGAATTCAATAATTTCAGACAATTCATGTCTGGTTCGCTATGATTTTGGCCCTGTATTTTGAACATGAAGACCAGTGAATTTGACAGATGGATATCACAGGTGGTCTTTAATAGACTGACATTAACTGTATATTCATATCTGAAGACACAGTAATCAGTAAAAAAAAAAAAATCTGACAAAATACATACAAAAACCTAAACAAATGTTTTTGAAAAAGGGTCAATCCACAGGTTTGTAAATGTTCTAAGATTTAATTCAATGGTCAACATCAGGGATGAACTCATAGGGCTCTATTTTAATGATCTAGGTGCAAAGTATAAACCACATGGCTCAAAAGCATCAAGGGCATGTCCGAATATACTTTTGCTATTTTAAGGATAGATAAATATGCTCTTTGCCCTAGCACAGGTCTAACAGAATTGTGCTTATTCTCTTGATGAGTTATGGGTGTGTTTTGAGCATAATGTGCATTAAACCAATCAGAGTCTCATCTCCATTTCCCTTTAAAAGTGAATAGCATTCGCCATTTTACATGGTGGACTTTGTAAGTAGAAAAACTAGTAGAAAACAGTTTAACAGACCATCTGCAGCGCAAGGATAAAGAACAAGTCTCCTCCATTCAACATCTTTACTTTCTCTTTACTTTACTTTTAATCTTTACTCCTTTACTTTTGTGGATAAGGAAACAGTGTTGTACACACTCCACTGAAGACATCCATTAGCCTACATATTTAATTTGGTTTAAGTTTAAAGATTTGTTTCAAAACAATTTCTAAATTCAGTTCTAATTTCCAGCAAAAGAATAAATTAACAATAAAAATGAAGTCTGGTAAACAAAAAACATAAAAAAAAGTTTTGACCAAAAATGTGCTCGAAGAGTTATATACCAACACAAGTCCTATTCTTATGCCCCATATGCAGGGCCGGAGCAAGCTGATTTATCGATCTAGGTAAAAGACGGTCACGCCGCCCTCAACCCAATATTCAATGCGGGGGTGGGGGGTAGGGGTTGCTTGGGGGGGCATAGTCCATGTCAACCGTATAATCATTCATTCTTTTTCTTTTCAGCTTAGTCCCTTTATTCCGCCACAGCAGAATAAACCATTCCTTTTCTTTACTCATAGTTAATATATAGATAAATAAATTTTAGTATTTATCATATTGAACTAATTACTTTTTATATGTTACAAAGTAACATATATGTATATGTTAGTATATTCAGCGTACATGGACTTTTCTGCCGCCCTTAACGCGGATATAACTGAGGGCGCGGGTGGTGAGGGAGGTGTCGGGGACGCAGCGCTCTCTATTCTGCCGTGCTAGGCGGCCACCTAGGTCGCCTCTATGGACGCGCCGGCCCTGCCCATATGGCGGTGAAGACCTCTTCAAAACACAACAGGTAGACAAATCTAAGCTTGTTTTTATTACAACAAATAAAAATATGCCTAAAGCAAATATTACTGCTAATAATAACATTTACAAATGCAGATTATCATGAATACACATGAGGCATGGAGGCAGTGGTTTTTATATTTATTTAGAAAATTATTTTTGTTACATGATCCTTTAATTTTTATCATATGTAAAGATACTTGTGTATTGATGTACATCATGTGTGCATTAAGCAATGTGTACGTGTTTGGACCTGCATAGGTGCATAACTAATGTGTGCTGTGCTGGACTTTAGACCAGCTGTCAGTTTGTCAATGGTGCTGTCTATTTTAGTTCCCTTAAAATAGCAACATGCCAACAATGCACCTTAACACACCTTCTTTTTAGACCAGAAAACCTATGAGTATACAAAATGGTGCAAATGGATTTGCCATTTAATCAACGTGGCGCAAAATGTGAAAATTAGGGTTCCGCTGGTCTGAAAATAGCTACAAACTGCACCAAAAATGTCTTGTCCCTTATTGTGCTGGCTTTATGACAGAGCCTATAGATGTGAATTTGTTATTTTTGTATTTCTCTGATCAACGCTATGTCTGACCCAGTCAAGTTAAATGGATTTCTTATGGTTAATCCTGCAATTGCATTAAACCACCCACTGCAAACATGAATGTGTCAGGATATATCAATTAACACCTTTTACATTTATGTATAAACTGATGCTGATTATGGGCATATCCACTTTTGTTGAATTTAAATATACCTCAAAGTACGTTCAAACTAACTCTGATCGCAGACATGCTGGTTGTTATGTAACAGTGATTAGCTCACCAGAAAAAAAGTGTACACATGCACAGAGTGCACATAAAGACCAAATCAGAAAACCTCACAATTACTGTTTGAGCAACCTTCTATTGTCCAATGAATTCACCACTGAAATACTACAGTTGCATCAAACAAATGTTAGTGTTGGTTAGATTTAACCAGAAGTCTTCCAGCTGCAGTCTGTCTAAATATAGTGCTTCTAAAAGGGAAACTGTGAGAGACAACCATATCCACATCCAGAGCTACATTTTGCACAGTTTGAAATGAAACCATGATCATGCTGCTTTTCCTGGTGTTTTCTTAAGAATTTTTTCTTTACTCTGTCTCCCACACATTTCCCATGTTCATGTTTCAGTGTCAAGCATCGGTTAACTTCTTTTCATGCCTTGAGCATGTCTGTTTATATCAGAGAGTTTGACTTCCTCAGGAGTCTCACTAGGAAATCAGTAGAACTGTCAGTGTTATCCAACCCAAGACTGTCCATTCACAAACCTATCATATGTTTGTACTGTGTTTGGTAGCTGATGCAGATTTTCCTCTTGCTAGATTACATTTAGCAAATAATTCTCTGACTTATGTTTTGTTTTTAAACATGGTCAAATTTAATGTTTTCACATATTCATCCTTTCAAAGCAAATTACATTTATAGATGTGTAAATGTGCTACAATACCTTTAAGAAAATAATCATTACAATGGTATGTGTAAACAAATCAAAAGATTACACGTACTTACTCACAGATACGAGGTTTGATGTGGATTTTAAGGTCAAAATTATTAGCCCTTTTATGCTATATTTTTTTCTTCGATAGTCTACAGAACAAACCATCATTATACAATAACTTGCCTAATTACCCTAACCTGCCTAGTTAACTTAATTAACCTAGTTAAGCCTTTAAATGTCACTTTAAGCTGTATAGAAGAGTCTTGAAATATATCTAGTCAAATATTATTTACTGTCATCATGGCAAAGATAAAATAAATCAGTTATTAGAAATGAGTTATTAAAACTATTATGTTTAGAAATTTGTTGAAAAATCTGCTCTCTGTTAAACAACTTGGGGAAAAAAATAAACAGTGGTGCTAATAATTCTGACTTCAACTGTATAACCATTCATTCTTTTTCTTTTCGGGCTTAGTCTCTTTATTCCGAAACAAGAGAATGAACCACCCCTTTTCTTATAGTTAATATATAGATAAATGCATTTTAGTATTTATCATATTGAATGAATTACTTTGTATATTTTATATATGTTTAGTATATTCAGCGTACTGAAGACATGGACACTACTGAAGAGTTAGCACTGTGTTACTTTATTTGATTAATCGTGAAATGTAGAGGTCATTTCCTGTTGTCTCAGGCAGCCAATTTCCTGAAGAGTTTTATTATGCACAAATGACCGGACATTATTCCTTACTTACATTGTGGCTTATTGATTTTCTCTTGCCTGAACTGCTCTAAATCTTTTGTGCCTCTCACATGACATAGACAGACATTTAATTAAAGGAATAATACTAGATAAACAATGATTCTGTTGATATACAAATAAAAACTATTCTTAATGGATGGACTCTGGTCTTTTTAGGGACAGTGGTTTAACATGATAGTACAAGACAATCATTATGCAATGGATATTTGTGAACCCTCAAATGCACCATTCTAGTTAAACAAGTACTGAGGTTTAGTAACCTGAAACCATAGATTTTTCAGAGATAAATAGTGGGTGTGTGGGGCTTTATACTAGAAGAAAGGCTGTCTGACAGGTTCCATGTTGATTTGTAATATTAGATAAAATGCTGGAATGTCAGAATATAAGCAAACATGCTTCCATTGTCAGTATGTCATACAAATAAGGCTAAATTAAGATTGGGTTTTCACCAAACTCCACCAGTCATTACAAAAGAAGCGTTAAAGTTCAGAAATATGTGAACAATGCTTAGGGGCTGTTTATACCTGATTACTTCATACATTATTTTTTGATTGGATGGCTATACAATAGTGAAATGGACAGCAAAAGCACAATGCAACTTCACAGATTACAGTTTAGGTTTGGTTTAGATGTTTATTGGATTAGTAAATTGTTTTGCTTCATTCTATTTTGACTGTTACATAATACAAATAGAAAATTGGCATTAATATGTTGTCAATTAAAAAAATGACAGCACTTGCAACAAAAATATAGTGTTTCATTCATTTACAAAGTCACAGCGTTTGTTTTTGAGAGAGTATTACACATTTTATTGTAAACCCTTTACATTTTTGATTGATGTCTTTTTCATATCTGTACAACAACAACAAGAAAAAATGTTTTATTTAGCCAACAATGATGGTAATCATGTAGTCTGCCATGTGTGAGAAAACAAGTGAAGTTCTACAAGCCTGTAAATTACTTATTTGTATGTCTTAAAAATAAGATACGAATATTGCAATTAATGTATTAATAATTATTAAATAAGCCTCAGATACACCCATTTTAAGTCCATGTAACCTATATAGCGAGTTAGCTCAAAGGGAAGAAGATTAATTTGAATGGGGCTTCAAAAGAATTGACTCTTTAAATCCAAACAAATAAATCATTCAGCGATCGTTTCAACGGACAGTTTACTTTAATTACGACTATTGCTATTAAAATAAAAACCCATTTATGTTTAAGCAGGGTAGCAAGATTGAAGTTTAAGACATTAGATTCATAAATATGCACAGGCACCTTTCTTTATACAAAATGACACTTTATTGACTAATTTAACAGAAACTAACACCTAACACAAGCACTCATTCATACAAGTGTAGAGAAGAGTAAATAAAGTAAAAAAGGAGTGTAATGGTGGAAAACCTCGGATTTTGTAAGAACAAACCAAACGAACCTAAAATAATCAATTTAACCCTTCTATGGTATCTTTAGGCTTGCATTTAATTTACACCAGTTCAGATGGAAGTGTTACTTGCGTTCCTTGTGTGATGTGAAGACACTTCCTCTGTTGAGCACGTGGCTAGCTGGTTGTTCGTTGTCCTCGCGAGGTTTAGAGTCGGGTGGAGTCGGTCGTTTCAAGTTTTGAAAGCGGCAAAAAGACGAATTGTGCTTGACTACTGGTTTTGCGTCTCACTAAACTTAACTAGACTCTTGGCAGAAAAGAAATAAAGAAATGTATCAGAAATAGGAATGTCTGAGCTGTGCGATTAACCCATTTTGTCTGGGTCCCCCCCTGTTCCCTGAAGTCCTCTAGGGTTCTCCATACTGGGTACAAGTCTTTTTCTGGTCTGGGCTTTCTTCTTTGGCCCGGGGTTTTTCCTGGCCTGAGGTTTCTGGTTCACTGGGGTTTCTCTGTTTCTTTTGGGGTTTCTCAGTTTCAGGATGATTTGTACCCCCCCCTACAGGGCCTAGTTGACCAGGCATGTTTTATAGTCCTTTGTTCAGAAGTGTAGTGATTTGTAGGTATTTTGATGTAAACTGAGGCAGAAATTTTCATGTTTCTTAAAATGCTAACATGTTTCACACGTATTGATGGAAAATGTAATGTAAAGCATTGCTCAGTACACCAAATTAGCTTTGGAGGGACATCAAACATGAACTATCTATGAACTATTTTGCTGTGGTAGAGTTAAACATTGGCTGCAGAAGTATAAAAGCCATAAAATTAATACAGTAGCTAGAGAAACGTTGCAAAACATCTGATTACACATAAAGAGAGAATAAATGTTTACATTGACAAGCCCAGAGCTTATAGAAGTTTTCTCTGTGTCCAGTTCTGACCACATTCCTTTGTGTCGTAAATTCCTTGGGATTGGGTCACAACTGACCCTCTAGTCTTTTCAAGAGGAGAAGCTGGTGCTGTGTTTGCTGACACGTTTGTTGAATAAAAGCAAAATAATTATGTGTCTGATCTGCCATATTCGTTACACCTTGAATATACAGCAGTGGGGGATTTGGGGATCGGAATAATTTCCATTTAATGGAGATGCATTATGTGGCCAAATGTAAATTGAAAAATTTTGCAAAAACTAATAGCTTTTTGATAAGACTAAATGCATGAAGTGACCAGGTGTAAAGAGCCTCATAGAATGAATGTTGTTTGACAGGTATTAGGTTTAGAACAGTGGTTCTGAACTCTTGTCCTGGGGCTCCACTGCTCTGCATATGTTGTGTCTCTCGCTTATCTGACACACAATGTTTGATGCAATAAGCTGATAAGCAGAATCAGGTGTGCTAAACAAAAAAGCCAAGCCTTATCCAGTGCAGAGTGGTGAGTCTTCACAACAGGCTGTGCTTTATATCAATTCACATTTAATTTTTAATATACGGTGAAATGGCAATGGCCAGGGTAAGTTGTATGTTCCATTTGAAGGATTATCAGACTTGTGTGCTCTTGTTCTCCAGAGTTGTTCTAAGTATTCAAGGATCTTCTAAATATTCTTAGTATTGAGAAACACCTACAGTATATATTTTTTAACAATCAGTACACGTGTGTTCATTGCCTCATTAAAAACGTGGCAAATTTCACAATAAACACAATAAATTAACAAAACATACCATTAAATATACATTATGACTTCTCAGGTTGGTGCTGAATACATTTATATTACGTATAGGCATGAAACCCATAACTTGTTTCACGATTTACCACAGTATGGAAAAGACAAGGTTTTAACCGTTCCTATGGTTTTTAGGGCAACATTATTTGCAGCAAAAAAGAGCAAAAAAGAGAAACCCTTCACACAAGAGTTAACTGGTCAGCCCACGATTCAGAAAAAATCTGAAAATTACAACACCCCATTTTTATTTTATGTACGTACAGCAAAATTAAGACAAATACAAAATATAAAAAAAATCAAATAAACAATAAATAACAGGGTGAGAATATCGTAAAATCTGAAAACATGGTAAAAATGAGACGAGTGCTTTTTTTTTCTGTATTGAATTTTAAAACTGTCGGTTGGGTTTGGGAAAGGGGGTGATTGAGTACATTTTCAGAATCAGCATGGGCTGGATTTATTTTAATTATTTAGCCAAACATATTTACTGTTCTAAAATACTTTAAATGTTTCTTAAAATAAAAATAAATAAATAAAAAAATCATTTTTTTTACCCAGCCATTCAAAAAGATAACATTTTAGAGCAGTAACCACAATATCATGATACTGTAAAACCATAATATATTTATCCAAGGTTATGAGAATCTTATACAGTTCCATGCCTACTGTAAGTATGTCCGTACAATCTGTAAACTGATGGCTTGTGGATTTGTTGCTTAACAACACATAGAAAACAATTAGGTGCCATCAACTTTGGTTTGATTTAAAAGGACAGTGCCGTGTCTCCATTTTCAAAATAAGAGAGCGATTAATATAAACTTAGATAAACTTAAAAATAAGGGAAGAAAATGGTCATTGTTATAAATAATCTCGCTACAAAAATGCAACATGGAACATACATATTAATAATCTTGTGTGCAACATATCAGTCTGTTTTTTGGCTGCTGTACTTCTGATACCCCAGGGATATTAATAATTTTAAGCTTGACTGTAAATTCATTGTTATATTCAATAAATGTAATATATTTACCAACCCAGTCTCACTGTGGATACATACCCAGGTCTACATTTCTGGAGACCATGAAAAATGTACCCAGATGTATGTCCAACCCTGGCTCATTTTGAAAACGCACCTCCACATACATTTCTAAAGATCAACAAATACGGTTCAGGCGTTAGGTTTATCTATTTATTTTTTTGCAGTTTTTGTATTCGTAAATCCACCAGAGGCTGCTGTGTACAGATCTCAAATTTAGCGGTCTGTGAGAACATGAAGAGGAACAGAAGCTGTTGGCGGCAACATACCGCCCCATACAGGGGTGTAGTAACCGGAGGGGACAGGGCGATACATCCCCCTCAATTTTAGAGACCATTTAGAAACAGGTGATTAATAATTATATGACCGTAAACATGCTACACCTATGGCCCCATAGCATTCATTTTACAGGCAAGATGCAGCCAGATGTACCTCTGGGTACATATTTCACAGTTTCCAGAAATGTAGACCTGTGTACGTATACACAATGAGCCTGTGTGGCAATTTATTTCCCAAAGTCAATGAGTAATTTTGTAAAATTGTCATGATTGCTATTGCTGATAATTGTCTGTTGAGTTGCAACAATGATTGGGCACAAGCATGATTTGTTGATATACAAAAACATTTTTATAGGTCTCTGCTATTGTCTGAAACATGCCTAAACACAAGTAAGCAGAATGAAGGGTACCATTGTTGTTATACTCCAGCACTATTCTTTGGCCACAACAGCATCTTATATCAAACCCTTATCTTTGTGAACCATGGATATGGACACAGAAGATGGCAATGGTTCCTCTAATTACACCTGTCTGAATGCCTCCCCATCTTGAGAGAGATTGAGAGCTCCAGAAGACAAGATAATGAGGTGTACTGTTTAAAGGACACAATAATGAGGCCGGTTTGCAAGCTTTTCTTGTACTGTCATACTTTGCTGCCAGGATAATATACTTAGAAGTAGAACCACAAAAAGACCTATGATCTTGTTGACAGCTCAGTTTTAATAGTTTTCAGAGGCAGTTTAATTGGTCTTGAGGTCTATTACGAGTAATTACAGTTCATAGTAATAAGCAAGTTTTGTGTTATGATTAACATTAAATTTTAATTTCTACTGATATAATTTTTTATGTACACTTCACTTTTTTTTTTAGAAATAGGCTAATTCCCTAGTGTTAAACAGTTGAGGTTATTAATCTGCCATTTCTCCACTTTAAAATACAGCTTAATTCTTAATTCATAATTCAGATAGGTCTGATACATTTTGTGGCTCGTATCGACTTGCGCATACAGTATGTGTGGGCATCTCTCTGGGCTGAAGCTAACTGTACCTGTACACTGCGGTAGTTCACCTGAATTAAACGTGAAAGCTGATAGTGTAACAGATCACAAATTTCATGGTTCGAATCATGTTATGGTTTTTTTAGTTACAGATCAGACCATTTTTTCAGATTACCCAAAAAGGGCTGGAGACAAATGTAATTTGCTTTCCATTTATTACTTAAACTGTACTGCAAGATACTTTTGGCTTTAAAAAATAAAACTTAGAACCTGAAAGAGTATAAATACATTTTATAAATTAAATGAAGAAATAATCAGCTAAATAAAAATTAATTGTAAAATATTCAGTACTGGGAAAAATTCACTGTTCCTACTACTGTTGCTGAAAATGCTCAATGTAAAAATCTAACATTATAATTTGTACAACCCAAATTTATTTTTGGTCTAATTTTCAATGAACCAGTCAGTTATTCACTCATAAAATTTCATAGATACAGTATATCAGTTTTGAAGAATTATTCAGTGTTAATCACAATTATTCAGTATTTACCATAAACATCACTAGTTTTTATCTGAACTATAATCTGTTCTGCCAGTACTTCTGTGTTATTTGATTGTAACTTTATAACTAACTCAAAAGCCTAAAGACTAAATTTTTTTTTATTTTTGTGTTTTTCAAACAAAGATGTAAATGTAGCGATTCGAGTGATTAATAAACATATGCAAATCGTGTGTGTGTGTGTGTGTGTATGTTTCTCAGAGATGGGTTGCGGCTGGAAAGGCATCGGCTGCGTAAAAACGTGCTGGATAAGTTGGCGGTTCATTCCGCTGTGGCAACCTCGAATTGATAAAGGGACTAAGCCGACAAGAAAATCAACTCTCATAGTAGATATTACTTTAAAAATAACACATATTACTTTCTTTCATTCATTTCTTTCATTTTTATATTTTTAATTAACCCTCTGAACTGAATGACCCACTCAGCAATCAATCAATCAATTAATCAATCAATCAATCAATCAATCAATCAATCAATCAATCAATCAATCAATCAATCAATCAATCAATCAATCAATCAATCAATCAATCAGTCTTTTTACTATAATTTCAACTGATATGCCATTACCACTCATAACTCAAATAAACACAAACAATACATTTAAATTGCTATATGTATTTATATTAAACAATTTTGTTTAAAATTAAGGAAACAAAACATAATCAGCACAGTAATGCTTAGTTTTTTTGTGAGGTATACCTGTGATTCTGCTCAAAACTTTATATTTACTTCCTTTGGTTTCTCTGATTGCCCTTGCATTCAGTAACACTGCCTATTAACCCTCAGTTCATTCGGGTTACTTTGCTCTAAATTTCTGTACTCTAGCAGGCGGCATAATCTTGTGTTAATCTGTTTAATGAGCTGTATTTAGCTTAGCCTTTCAGTTGACACAGGGACATTTTGCTGGACTGAAGAAGGAAGATGGTACTAATTTTAAAAAGTTACATCAAATTACACAAGACAATAAGACATTTTTTTTTCATTTATTTAGTTTCTTGCATTTCAGATTCAAATTTCTTATAGTAAAGTGTTCTGCCAATTTTTTTGTAGCCACCCTTTTATTACTTTAGAGGAATTACTTTTGATTTTATTATTTTAAGGCCATCCAAGTAAGTCACTTTTTATTCAGTGGAACATCAGTGTTGGGCAAGATACTTAAAATGTAGCTTAACTACATAAAAAAGCTACCCTCTTGGAAATGTAGCAAGTTGAGCTAAAAGCTACTTGGCAAAAGTAGCTTAGCTACATCCAGATGTTATGCTTTTAAAATACTGTGGTAATTTATAGTTAAGGGAAATATTTTGGATATTGTATATTTGCAACTCTTTATTAATAAATTACACTACATAATGTAGTATTATTAGCTGTCGTGAACTAATAGTAACTACCAGTACCAGTCATAATTGCCAGTTTACCACTACAGTATGTATGTATATATATATATATATATATATATATATATATATATATATATATATATATATATATATATATATATATATATATATATTGTAGCGAGGCAGAGGGAAAACAACGGCACAACAGGATGAGTTTACAGACAAGTCCCCGGAGGGGTGCTTTATTTACAAATTGTGCGTTGTGTAAAAGGTGCTCTTCTTCAAGGTGAGGTGCTCTGGTGCTCCGGGAAGTAGGTGAAGGACAGTGAGTAGTCGGGTGAAGGATCGTCACGAGCTGGAGTCCGCTATGGAGAGACAGAGAGACAAGCATTAGCACAGGGAGTCATAGAAAGAATGAAGCTCATCTTCTCCTGGCGTAGGTTGGGCTTATATGCCTCTCTGCTTGATGCCGTCCAGCTGTGAGCGATCCTGGCTTGATGATGGTCCAGCTGGGTGAAATTAGCGACCAGGGCGACGTGGCATGTAATCGCTCGCTACATTCCCCCCCCCCTTAGCGTCGTCCTGGTCCTGGGTGTCCTGCGGAGGAAAGGTAGAGTATTGAGAGGGGGGGTAGAATGTTTTGACAGACCTGCCCATCCTGACCATAGCCTTGAGAGCCCGTCGGCGTTTCCGTGGGAGGCCCCGGCTCGATGTTGAACAGTGAAGTTATAATCCTGGAGCGACAGGAACCATCTGGTGACTCGAGCGTTGTTATTTTTCGCTGTTGACATCCATTGTAGTGGAGCGTGGTCGGTCACCAGGGTGAATCTTCTGCCAAGTAGATAATACCTGAGCTCCAGGATTGCCCACTTGATCGCCAGGGCCTCTTTTTCTACCGTGGCGTACCGGGTCTCTGCAGGGGTAAGCTTCCGACTCACGTACATGATGGGGTGTTCTTCATCGCCGTGGACCTGGGAGAGGACCGCGCCCAGGCCCGAGTCGGAAGCGTCTGTCTGTAGAATAAAGGGGCAGCCAAAGTCAGGTGCGTGCAGTACCGGTGAGGATGTCAGTGCCGTCTTCAAGGCTTGGAACGCGCCATCTGCTTCCCTGTTCCACTGTATCCTCTCTGGCTGCCCCTTTCTGGTCAGGTCTGTCAAAGGGCTGGCTATGGATGAGAAATTGGGAATGAAACATCTATAGTAGCCCGCTAACCCCAGAAATGCACGTACCTGGGTCTTTGTGGTGGGTTGTGGAGTTTCTTGTAGTGCTTTTATCTTGTTCTGCTGTGGCTGTATGAGACCTCTACCTATGTGGAATCCGAGGTATTTGGCTTCTGCTAGACCCAGGTGGCATTTCTTGGGATTAGCTGTGAGCCCAGCCCTACGAAGATCAAGGAGCACCCTCCGCAACCGGGATAGATGTTCTTCCCATGACTCGGAGTGGACGATTAGGTCGTCGAGGTATGCTGCTGCATACGGCTGGTGGGGTCTCAGCAGGATGTCCATCATACGCTGGAATGTTGCTGGAGCCCCGTGGAGCCCGAAGGGAAGAACCCGGTATTGCCAGTGCCCACCGGGAGTGGAGAAGGTGGTTTTCTCCTTGGCGCTTTCACTTAGTGGTAGTTGCCAGTAGCCTTTGGTGAGGTCGATCGTGGATATGAATCGGGCTCCACCCAGCCGATCCAGCAGCTCGTCCACCCGAGGCATGGGGTACCCGTCGAATTTGGATATTTCATTTAGCTTCCTGAAGTCATTGCAGAAGCGGAGGGTGCCGTCGGGTTTGGGGACCATCACTATGGGGCTGGACCACGGGCTACGAGATGGTTCGATGATTCCCAATTTCCTCATCTTTTGGATCTCGTCGTTGATAGCCAGCCGGCGAGCTTCTGGTACTCGATAAGGCCTCTGCCGGACGATGGTGCCAGGTGGGGTGATGATGTCGTGCTGGATGATGGTGGTTCGGCCCGGTTTCTCTGAGAACACATCCCTGAACTGACCGACCAAGGCTTGCAGCTCCGCCTTCTGATTCGGTGAGAGTTGCTCACCTATATGGACAACGGGAGAAGTTTCTTCTGAGAAGGCAACTAGATGACCTGGAGCTGCAACCCATTTCTTCATCAAGTTGATATGGTAAAGTTGTTCTTCTCTTCTTCGTCCCGGCTGACGGACTCGATAGTTTACCGGCCCTACCCTTTCTACCACTGTATATGGTCCCTTCCAGGATGCCAAAAACTTCGAGGTGGTGGTAGGTATCAGGATCATTACCTTGTCCCCTGGGTGGAACTCTCTGGGTTGGGCGGGCCGGTTATATAATCTCTGTTGGGCGCGCTGGGCTTCGGTCAGATGTTGTTTGACGATGGGCATGACTTTTTCTATTCGTCCTCTCATGTCCCGCACGTGCTCAATCACTGACCGTTGTGGGGCTGGCTCTTGTTCCCAAGCTTGACGAGCCACGTCCAATAGCCCTCGTGGTTGGCGGCCGAACAGCAATTCAAAGGGTGTGAAGCCTGTAGATCCTTGGGGAACTTCTCTAATCCCGAAAAGCACGTACGGGATCATGAGGTCCCAGTCGCGCCCATCCTCTGCCACCACCCTGCGGAGCATCTGCTTCAGCATTTTATTAAAGCGCTCCACCAAGCCATCAGTCTGCGGATGATAAACAGAAGTTTTTATTTGCTTTACCTTTAGGAGGCGGCAGAGGTCTGCCATCAGCCGGGACATGAATGGGGTGCCCTGGTCGGTCAGTATCTCTGCTGGTATTCCTACTCGGCTGCATAATAAAAACAGCTCCTTAGCGATTGCCGATGACGTGGCTTTTCTCAGAGGTATCGCTTCTGGATATCTGGTGGCGTAGTCGAGGATGACAAGGATGTGTTCATGTCCCCGGGCCGACTTCGGCAAAGGCCCTATCAAGTCCATGCCAATGCGGTTGAAGGGCACCTCAATGATGGGTAATGGTATCAGAGGGCTGGGGGGTGGTCGTTGGGGAGACGTTCTTTGGCAGATGTCGCATGCCTGACAATACCTCTTGACTTCTCCATCCAACCCGGGCCAGTGGAAACGATCTCTGATCCTTTTGATAGTGTTGGCTGCTCCTAGATGTCCTGCCATTGGGTGAGTATGTGCCAGTTCCAGAACCGTCTCCCTTTTGGTCCTCGGGACGACCAATAGCATCTTCGTTTCCCCCCGCCTCTCTGCGACACAGTACAGCAGACCATTTTGTACAATAAAATGTGGGAGGGGGTGAGGGCTGGGAAACCGTTCGTTACCGTCTATGATCCGGACTTGTGGCCAGCAGTGCTTCAACGTTTCGTCTTCACGCTGTGCTCTTCCGAAATCGCCACCTGCGGTAATCTGTTGGAAAAGATCATAGTACAGGTTAGCCGATGATGACTCACCCCCTCTGTCGCTCTCGGTGGCCATCAGCGCTGGTTGGCGGTCCCGTTGAGCCCGTCCCTTGCTGTTCTTCTTCGAACGAGCCGATCGAGCCTGATGGTGGGTGAGGAGATCATTGAACCCCGGCCAATCTCTGCCCAGAAGAAGGGGTACTGGAAGATCTGGAACCACTCCTACTTCGATGCGCCAGCTTCCCGACTTCGTCGCTATGGTGACTCTTTGAGCGGGTACGTGGCGGGTATCACCGTGTACGCATGTAATCGGGATCCGACCTTTCCCTTCTTGATGGGACTTTAATGTGTTTGGGTGGACCAGTGTTATTGCACTTCCTGTATCCAATGTGGCCGTCTGCGTTTTCCCGTCTAAGCATACTTTTCGGGTGGGAGCTTCGGGAGGGACGTTGCGATGTACCACGCACCCTGCCGTCCAGGCCGGGGTCGAGAGTGATGTTGGCTCTGTGGGCATCGGCTCGTCGACTGGGCTGGGGACCGCCGGTCTGCTGCCTGGTCGTGCTGTGCCCTCCACCGGTCGCCATGGCGCATTTACCCTCCGGGGTGGCAGAGCCGCTCTCTCCCCAGTCTCCCGGGCCACGTGAGCTTCTGCCAGCTCCACCGCCTCCACCAAAGCGGTCAGCGAGTGGGGGTTCCTCATGCTGGTAAGTGTGCGGAGCCGTCTGGGTAGCGCCCTCATCATCTTTTCAATGACCACCTTCTCAGCGACCTGGACTGCGGTTGGATCTCCTCCTAGCAACCATAATCTTCCCAATCTGGATAAGTTGGCTGCTTGGGTCCGTACCGGCTGTTTGTCATCATATGACCACTGAGAAAATTGTTGTGCTGCGCTTATGTTGGAGAGTCCCATTCTGGCGAGTATCTCCTTCTTTAATGCTTTATAGTCGTCGTTTCGGTGTCTCTAATGCGAAATAAGCTCTTTGAGCTTCTCCAGTCAGGAATGGTGCCAACATCCTCGTCCAACTTTCCTTCGGCCATCTCTCTCTTTCCGCGATTACCTCGAAGGTGTGCAGGTAAGCATCAATATCGTCCAGGTCGCTGAGTTTTGTGATGAATTTATGAGCGCTCACCTCAGAGAACTGGCTGGAACCGGCCGCTTGGCGGAGCTGTTGTTCCATACGGTCTTGTCTGGCGGTGAGTTGTTCAGTTATCACTTGTTGTCTTCTTGAGATTTCCGCTAGATGGCGTACTACCTCTTCGATCGACATGACTCAGGAGGGGATGACAGCCGAGTAAGAGAGTGTGAGTGAGAGAGAGAGAGCGGATGCCTGTCTGTAAACAGAAGAAAAACAGAGAAAATTCAGTGATTGCTTCTTCTTACTGGTAAGTGCTGAATTTTTTTCCCTCTGAAAAAGCGCGCATTGTCCACCAGTTGTAGCGAGGCAGAGGGAAAACAACGGCACAACAGGATGAGTTTACAGACAAGTCCCTGGAGGGGTGCTTTATTTACAAATTGTGCGTTGTGTAAAAGGTGCTCTTCTTCAAGGTGAGGTGCTCTGGTGCTCCGGGAAGTAGGTGAAGGACAGTGAGTAGTCGGGTGAAGGATCGTCACGAGCTGGAGTCCGCTATGGAGAGACAGAGAGACAAGCATTAGCACAGGGAGTCATAGAAAGAATGAAGCTCATCTTCTCCTGGCGTAGGTTGGGCTTATATGCCTCTCTGCTTGATGCCGTCCAGCTGTGAGCGATCCTGGCTTGATGATGGTCCAGCTGGGTGAAATTAGCGACCAGGGCAACGTGGCATGTAATCGCTCGCTACAATATATATATATATATATATATATATATATATATATATATATATATATATATATATATATATATATATATATATATATATATATAAAAGCTGTGTATCGATAAAAAAAAAGTAATTAATCACACTTTTTTTGAAATTTAATCAAGATTATTCGCGATTAATTGCATTTAAAAGACTAAAACTTTTTCATTTTGGCTATTCAAATGTAAAATTAATGTAAACGCAAGACAAAACGTATTTAAATTCAAAATATAATTGTTTATTAGAATTTTTGTTTAACTTGTAACACAGATTTCTTCATGTAAACAACATACCCACAATAAACCATCAAGATCCTGGCTTGACAGCCATGTTTATTACAGAAAAAAAACATAGGCATGTTAATGCCATTTGAATTTTAATACAATTAATACCAATAAAGAAAAAAAATTCCAAGCAGATATGGAAAATGGAAAATTATAGTTACAATAAAGAATTGAATAGAAACAATTGTACTCATTGTAAAGTTGTATTGCTGTGAGTTCAGAACATTAATTATAAAGTAGAAACAATTTTGCTTAGTCCTCCTTTACATTCATCCAGTTGCTACTGTGCAGTCTTTTCACATTATCGGGGGACAATGTGGACCTTTTCTTTTGAATGATGTGAGCTGAGAGTGCAAGGCAATCTCACGGCAATGCGTAACTTTTTGATTTAGTAGCTAGACACCGATGTTTAGGCAGGTTTGTTGCTAAGAAACACACACAGACCAGGGCCGTGCACAGGGGGTGGCCCGGTGGCTAGGGCCACTGCCCCTCTGCCCCTATTGGCTGAGGTACCCCTCTCAGGAGGCACTTGCTCATCACTTTGCGATCACGTTGAGCACCTGCCTCTGTAAGGGTCTGTGCTTTGTGCATGGGCCTGACACAGACACACACACACAAAACGTGTGCAGGTCAGTACAGGGCAGCCGGAGCGACTCCCATCAGATTCAAACTTAATGACACCTTTGAGGGCTCATGCTGAAAGGCAGAGGAATGCACTGTCTTTGACAACTCAAGACTTCATCTGACACACACACATATATATATATATATATATATATATATATATATATATATATATATATATATATATATATATATATATATATATATATATATATATATATACAGCTTTGTAAATTGATCAGCTTGTGTGGACGTCACTACTGAAAAGATATTTGATTTATAAAGTAGCGACGATACTGCCACGCTATTGGGAAATGTAGTTAAGCTAGTAGCTTCACTACTTGTACACTGGAACATTAACTACTGGACCTTTAAAAGTAACTGATGATATTTTGATTTCTTATCAAGTAATCATCGATGAAAAAAAAAAAATTATTAAAAACATTAATATTAGCATTAATCCACAGCCACAGCAAACGGTGTGTTTATGACAGTTGCATAATGAGGATGTGTGTGTGTTAAATGGCTCATCATATTTATTTTTGTTTTTATTCTGGATGCTGTAATCTATGTAAAATGCAGTAAGCAAGCAGCTTCAGCTTATGTGTGAGCTTGCATCTGTGTGTACAGTATGTCGTTATGCAACACCAGCATCTGTCAATGCCTGAGAAGGAATAAATTAGCAGCAAATTTTCAATATTGGTTGAACTGTCCCTCTAAATTAAAGCCTATTCCATATGCAAGAACAAGATGCAAGGAAGGAAGAAATCCATATACGTGTGTGTCTAAAATTATAGCAATACCAGTTAATTTGTACCTAGTGGGAACATTTCTTGGGTTATAAAGCCGTTTATATTGTGTATAATGCGTGATCATCAATTGAGTCAAAGCTACTGTACTTTACTTTGGTCTCATAAATAAATAGTTACATTATCTTGAGCAACCTTGGAAGCTCTGTTGGCAAGGCATGCTGGCAACATATGAATCTTGTCTGTCTTCTGTTTAAGTGAGACTTGCTGAGGCAGCGATACTTAATAACGTTGATATGATGGTTGGCAAAACAGGTTTAACAAGCGCTGGGATTCTTGATAAAGATGTATCTTGGCTCTTAAGAGCTTTCTAAATGCGTAAGGTTGCGAACGTTCGTTGCGACCCTATGTGTGTTTCCCAAAATCACAGATAACATAATCACACAAAAACACTTTCAATGTGCTACTTAGGAGTCACTGTCCATTTCAAAAGGGCTGAAATGTGATCCTATATGGAATATTTTTTCCGAACATTTAACATCTTCTCTTGTGGATTATCAAACAATATAAAGCACCTGCAAATAAACTGGGAGATAAAACGGCAAAAAAATAAAAATAAAAAACTTGGTTGAGAGTTAAAAAACATAAGCTTATTAATATGAAATGTCCGTTACATGGATAGGTTTCGTGCATGTCCTTGCAAATCATTGACAGATTTTGTTTTAGTATGTATAGTTATTTCCCTATTGTTTTCTAGTCTTTCAAGCATATTTGATTTTATTTAAATTCTATTATAATTTTTAATTTAGTCATTTCATTTAGATGTGTATTTAATTTTTGTTAGTTTGTTACTGTGCATGCCCTTTTTATTATTTCATTTGCAAAATTCATTAAAAAGAGTAATAGAAAAAAAATTAAATAGAAAAATGGAATTGCAAAACTAATTATAATCACACTTCATATAGAAATTTGGCAATATAGCAACCTAGGCTCACGTACCCAGGTCTACATTTCTGGGGATCGTGAAATACATATTTATAATAGTATAAAATATAAAAGCGTAATATAATTATTTTTTGCTTTACTTTATTTCTAGAACTGTTCTTTACCGGATTCAAACCCAATTGTTGTGGCCAACACTGCTCTGCATACCAAGTCTGCCAACATATGCAGCAAGCCACTGGGCAAACTGGTAACACTGGAAAAGCTGTTCGTTTAGTGGTAATCAGTCAGCTGGTAGCGCTGAAATGAACAGAAGCATCAGTAGTGTCATACCGCCTGTAGCTTACAACAGACCATGTAGTTTTTTTGTGATTTTACGATCACTAAATCCAATGCAAAATCAACAAAAAGTCCCAAACTTTTGCGATTCCTGCAAAATTGTTAATTTAAACAAAAAATAATGATAAAAAATGTAAATAATCTCATAAAACATTCAATCCTAAACCATATAATCAAATTAGATCCATTTAAGTTTGTAACTAATTATTTTACATGACATATTTGAGGGTCTCTCGAGAAATGGCATCTCACCTGCTTCCTCACAATCATTAGTTTGTAATTAATTGTTTTACATGACATATTTGTGGGTCTCTCGATAAATGATGTCTCACCTGCGCCCTCACAATCATTACATTACATGAAGGGGGCGGAAGACTGTTTTGCAGCCTGCCATCAAATATAATTGATTTTGTTTAACTCTTTCCCTGCAGTTAACGAGAGAAAACGCTTCCTTGCCATTGATGATTTTTATGGCAATCCATGTTTTAGGTGAATTACGGTAGGGGATAATCCTAACTCATGTCCTGAGTGACATACATGATGTCAGATGCTCCAGGGAGTAAAATCTAAGAGAGAAAGTGAGATCGTGGATAAAAATAAGAGTTATACAACCTACCTGTGGTCTAACTTTTTATTTATACTGTATATTTTTTAAATAGCAAAATTGTTCACAAATTTCAGTAAATTACCACCACAAAATTAATTTGTATTGCAAGAAATCACAAAAAATTGTGAAAAACTAAAGGGTCTGTAAAGACAAAATGCAGCCAGACATACCGCTGGCTACATAATTTGTGCTCTCCAGAAATGTAGACAGGGGTACATATCCACAATGAGCCTGTGTTGCAATATAGTCTATACGTAAATACCATAAAAGTTCATGTCTAGATACAGTATATAGAATGTTTGTCATATACTGTAAATTTCTACATTTACATTCAATTTACATGTTTTTTTTTCAACCATTGGAATTACAAATATATTTTTAATATACTGTATACTGAATAAGTTACAGCTCTACAGATTGCCCCACATAGTTTTGTACTCTTGATGGACACAGGGCTTTAACATCAGATTTCACCAGAGCACTCATAGATTTACAGTTTGCTTAGATTTACAGTTAAGATGCTTTTGTAAAACAAAACAAATGAGCCGCACAATCATTCACTTGGGCCAAATTAGCTGAAGAATTCTGTATAAAAAATTCAAACCATTTGTAAAAATGTGAATCTCATAAAGGTGGCATGGTGGCTCATTGTTGCTTCACAGCAAGAAGGTCTCGGTTGGGCCCGTTGGCATTTCTGTGTGGAGTTTGCATTTTCTCCCTGTGTTGGTGTGGGTTTCCTCCATGTGCTCTGGTTTCCCCCCAGTCCAATGACACACTGTGCCTGCGAGTTGAATAAACTAAATTGGCCTTAGTGTATGTTTTATGCAGCACATGTTTTACGCAGCAGATGCCCTTCCAGCTGCAAACCAACACTGGAAAACATCCATACACTCTTGCATTCACACACATACACTACAGACAATTTAACTTATTCAGTTCACCTATAGCACATGTCTTTGCACTCGTGGGAGAAACAGGAGCACCCTGAGGAAACCCACACCAACACAGGGAGAAATGCAAACTCTACATATAAATGCCAATTGGCCCAGCATAGGCTCGAACCAGCATTCTTCTTGCGTGAGGCGATGATGCTACCTACTGTGCCACTGTGACACCTGAACCAACCCTTTAAACTGTTAATTCCAAAGACATGGGGGAAAAAACATGTTCAAATGTTTGTTTTTCATGATGGCCCTGGATTAACTTTGCTAAAAATGATATCATTTGCTATTTGAGTATCAGAAGGAGTGTGATACTCATGCACACTCATGCACTACATGCACTGCATACACAGCTTTCAGCTCATGACATAATTCCATTATCTCTACCTATCTCCCTAAAACCCCCACACTTCTGAGCTGGAACTCAATGAGCCCTCTGGCAAACAGTGGAAAATGAGAGGAATCCTTGCTTGATGTTCGAGTCAGCACATGCAAAGATAGGCAAGAAAACATGTATGAAGTCTGTACAGAAAGGGGGAATGAAGCCCAGCCACAGTCAAGCGGATACAACCCAACTAATTTCCTCATGGTTGCTATGGAGACTGTGCTACATTCCTTTGGGGGTTTAGATGACGTAATCCCAGATTCTACACCCCGAAACATACATGCACTCTCTTTTTGGCTTTCATCGTAACACAGAGCGCTCATTCAGAGAGCTTTTGCCTGGAATAATGCATATGCTACCATAGATGTCACACACACACATCATCTTGGACCAGGGGTGTTGTTCAGGCAACCTCAGGCTTCAGTCATGTCTATTAAATACAGGAATATTTTATTTGTGATTGTTTTTATCTGAGGTTTGAAAAATATTTTGCCTTCCAAATATGCTATTGGAGTCATCTGTAATATGCAATACATAACAATAATTAATACAACAACATAGGGCTGTGCAATTAATCGAGAATTCGGTTTTGATTTCGATTATCAGAAACATTAATCAAGATAAATTGATGATTGCATCATATACCAAAAAATCCCTTACTGCTCTTGACTGAAGCATTGCTGTAGCTAAAGTGTTTTTTTTCCTAACGGTGAAGATGCTTTATGCACAGTTTGTTTCATGTTTTAATTTAGTTGTATTTATTTCCCTTTACTTATTTACAGGGAGGAAAATAACTGTATAAATACAGTTGAAGTCAGCATTATTGGTTCTCCTGAATTATTAGCAACCCCTTTCCCCCCAATTTCTGTTTAACAGAGAGAAGATTTTGTTAAAACATTTCTAAACATAATAATTTTAATAACTAATTTCTAATAACTGATTTATTTTATATTTGATATAATAGCACATAATATTTTACTAGATATGTTTCAAAATATAAGCATTCAGATTAAAGTGCAATTCAAAGGCTTAATTGTGGTAACTAGGCAAGTCATTGTATAACAGTGGTTTCTTCTGCAGACAATCAAAATATATATTGCTTAAGGGGGCTAATAATGTGGACCTTAAAATAGGTTTCAAAATATTTAAACCTGCTTTTATTCTAGCATAAATAAAACAAATCTCCAGAGGAAAAAATATTATAGGAAATACTGTGAAAAAAAAATCATTAAATTAAATTAATTAAACATCATTTTGAAAATATTTATAAAAAATTTTTTGACTTCAACTGATAATCGTTTTGAATGATCATGATTACAATTATAACCAAAATAATCGTGATGATGATTTTTCCCATAATCGAGCAGCCCTACAACAACATATATATATATTTTTTGAAAGTTCCTTGTTTTATTTTGGAGGTCTCTTGCAATACGGTTACATTAATCCAAGGTAAAAAAACAAACAAAAGCACTTTTTTTAATGCACTTAAAGCCTAGTTTATACTCGACGTGTTCGCTGGTCTGCTTGAGTATGCATGGCGAATGTGACATCATCACTGTGTTTGCGGAGGTTCTCTTTGGGTGCGTGCGACATGATTTCGGCTGGTGAAGTGCACACATTTATTTTTTTTAAATCAAGTGAACAGTTTGTGCGGCGCTGCATTTCATCACTCTGAAGAGATTTTGTCTGAAACAGGTACGCCTGTACAGACATTATTATGACTCATCCATGCGTGATCATAAGGATAACAAGATGGCCAATGATTATTGGCTAGAAATTGCAACAGAAGTAAAGGACGAAAGTTTTTGTTAAAAAGTCAGAAAAAAACCTAGAAGAATGAGTTTGTTAAAGCCAAAAGAGGCCGTGGCATAAATGTAGACCCAGGTACACAATTACAGAAAGTTTTTCTACCAGTCAGAGGTTTTACACTGATGCAAATATTACAATTTTGAATTTAAAACAGTTTAATTGCAAAACTATAATTCAGGAACAAATAATTTCTTTGATAACAGGAAAGGAATATTTAATCCTATCAGTTTACAATATAGTAATGGCCTGTTTTTCTAGACTTTATTGGTGATAATGGTCTGGAATGTTGGACCATTATTATCTTTTTAGCATATAAGTGGAGGAAGGACGACAAAAAAAAAGGTATTTTTTTAGTAAGCGTACTTTTTTGCTTTTATTCCTGCTATAATAAAAACATTATTTGTTCTGTTGTCATTAATATTTTAAATAAACTAATAGGTAAAACAGTCTCAGATGTAAACAAGTGACGCATCAAAGTTTGATTGTAAAAACATCTTAGATGGTTATTAAAAATTATTAAAACAATTAAGAAAGCTAATAAAAATAATTAGTTTAAAATTCTTCAATAATATTAATGATATGATGTAGTTCTGGAAACATTTTACTTCTCTGTTTATCTGTCCACGACAGAGTGCCATACGAAAGTATTAATCAGTCTTAAAGCAAGCACTTTGTTGTCTGAAACGGTTCATTAAACACAAAAAATGCTTGGTTCAATGCAAATTTGGGTAAGATATTTGCAAACTCAATTGTTGACATAAATTTATAAAAATAAAAAAACATTTTTTATTTTTTTATAGAAATTTCTTCTAAATTTAATCTAAACAGTCATTTTTTTCTCTAGATTATAAGGTTGTGTCTGGCAGATCATTAATTGAACTATTACTTTTCAAGAAATACAATCAGTCTGCTTATTAATTTAATTTGTAAAATAAAAATTGCTGTTGTGATAATTTACACACATCTTTTCAGTTTCAGGTTTCTTCTCAGTTTTGTGTGTTGTGGCATTATTTAATCAACTACGATTTTGTGTTTCTTTGTGGTCTTTCCTGGTGTCATCTGAGCAGTCCTGCATCATGACAAAGAAACCTGATTAATCCTCATGCACGCATTCGAGATGCTGATTGGCTCACAGAAAGAACCTTTTAGAGCCAGACTAAAGTTTAACTTTGTAGATAAAACCTTTTTTGTTTTTTAAATAAAAAGTTTTAAAATGTAAACAACAAAAAATAATACTATAATTTATTATAGAAATAGTTTTCATTTAATAATAATTTGTGAATAACTAAATTTTGACAAAAATGTCAGATAAAAGCTTATAATTCTAAGATGACAATATGTACAGTAACATTGGCCTGCTGTTTATTAAGTCTGCACATTATATTGTTTTAGCTTCGATATTGCAATGTGTGAATCCATGATAGTCACATCGCAGGCAGGGATGCAACGATTTTAGATTTTGGATGTACAATTATTGTCCGAGAAATAATCATGGTTTTACGGTTATCACGATTATTATGCATTCATTCATTTTAAAACAATACTAGTTTTGAAAATCACATGAAAACTTCTTATATTTTAAAGTGTTATTTCTTGCTGCTCAGTAACCACATAATACAGCACAAAATAATGTTAAAAATAAACAATTCTCTCTTTGTGTTAAAAAAGAAGTAAATTTGTTTTACATTTAAACATATATAATTTTTAAACTATAAATAAATGATAGAACAATGAATAAATAAATAAATAAATGTATTTTCCTAATGCAGGGCTTTCTACACTAAAAATTTACTTAAGGGAGCACCATAAAAAAATTAGGAGCACCCAACAAAGGTGAATGAGCACCACTACAATTTTTCTTACAGATTTATTGTATTTTAAAACAACATCAATCAGGACTAACAAAAACCAGAAACAACTAATTAATTCTGTTATCACTTATTGATATTTGTGCAATAATTCCAAAATGAATGTCCAATAATTAAGAAAATATTAATGACAATGATGACAATAACACTAACAATAATAATGTGCTTGAATGTGAGCTATGTGCTAAAAAAAAGGCCTACTGTTACTTTATGAGAATAAAATCTATGGTTTGCATCAAACAAAAATAAAACCTTGCAGTAAGAAATATACATTTTGTACTATTGTTTTTATACGCATGTTTCAGTTGGTGTCATTTAAAATGCTCAGTCTTGTTGTTTTCATTTTTCTGTGTTTGGGGAAAAAAGCAGGTGAGTCAGCTGGCCGTTCTTTGTCATGAGCTTCAGTATAAGTTTCAGTATAAACTTAGTAAAGTCGAGCTTCTTTGGCAACTGTTAGATTTTACATAGAGCGTCTATTTGTGCTGAACAAGCAGTGAATGCAATGCATCGAGGTTCGGGCCATTACACAGCCGATCCACCCGAGTCTTTCTCATTTGATCTTGGCGGATCAATAATCACTGCATCATCGTTCACATCGGCACCAATTTTTGTTCTTCCTCAAACTTCAGCCGTTTGCAGTTCCTGCGGTCACAAAAGGCCCCATCTTAACTAGTGTGCCTGAAAAGTGTGTGCGCATCGCGTGCGCGTCCTTTCATTGGAAATATTGAACTTGCATGAGCTTGCCTTAGTTAATAGCCTCAGTCATAATTAATCCAGTGTGCGTGGTTAATAGTCTCGGTTTATAAACTTTTAAATAAAAAAAAAAAGTTGCTGCAGTTTTGTTCTGTGCAGAAATGCGGTGTTGAGAAGCCTTTATGATTAATTAACTGTGACGAATTAAATTGCGGTTGATAGTGAAACCGGTTGATCGTTGTAACCCTAATCGCAGAATATGCAGTGCAGAGTCAGGATTATAGTTGACCAGAAAACCGTTTAGAATCATTTTGGAGTCATTTCAGTTTAACAAAGTAAAAAGTGATTTTGTCAAGTAAATTGCACTAAATCATTACACAATGAAGAATATACAGCTTTATTAGACATTTGACTCTTTTATTTTTGTACCTGTGTAGTTTTAGTCTCCTTCATTTGCATATTTGCTCTACTTTATCTCTGCTAGTAGTTTGTTTATTATATTTTATGCAAATGTTCTCCCTTACAAAATGATACCATTCATTCATTTATTTTCTTTTTTGGCTTAGTACCTTTATTAATCAGGGATCACCACAGCAGAATGAACCGCCAACTTATCCAGCATATGGATGTCCTTTCAGCCACAACCCATTACTGGGAAACACCCATACACTCTCACATTCACTCTTACACAACGGCCAATTTAGTTTATTCAATTCACATGTAGCACATGTCTTTGGACTGTGGGGGAAACTGGAGCACCCAGAGGACACCCACACTAACACGGGGAGAACAAAGTCCACACAGGAATGCCAACTGACCCAGTCGGGACTCAAACCAGCGACCTTTTTGTTGTGAGGTGACAATGCTAAGCACCGAGTCACCATGCTGCCAATACTATTTATCATATCAGTTAATGCACTCTTGCTTTTGGGAAATTGTTAATTTTCATGTTCATGTTTATACAAATTAAAATTTACCCCTGATAAAGAAGAGAATAATGCGAAGGAAAGTGAATAAATCATGAATAAATAATAATGTATTTAATTTGGACAGATTTCTTCAATTTTTAGCAGAAGCCTTCTCAGATTTATTATAGAATTTTTCAAACAGTCATTTCTGCAGTGTTATTTTATGTCCTGTGAATGCAATCCAACTATTCAAATGAGCATTTACAGTGGAAAACAAAGCAAGGTCTGAGTACTCAGTTCATTTGAATACGGCTGGAGTTATCAGATGCGCATTTGCATATACAGACACGGGGGAGGCTGCCGAAAATAGAAGAGTAAAAAAGGAAACAGATAACATAAACAGAAATTTGAATGACGGATTGACATTGATCAAGATATGTCCAGAGAAAAAGAGAACAAGAAAGAGGATGAAACTACAGAAGGATCTCTAGAGATGTCAAACTAACAGCTGTGGAAAAGATTACAAGCCCAGAGAATTCATTATGAAACCTTCAACTTCTAATTTACCTGCATATCACACAAAATGACATATGTTAATCTTTAATGTGTTAAACAGTATGTGAGAGTTAGATGTGGGTGCTTTAATTACAACTCCTTTTTATGTAGATTTCTTAGGTTAAGTCTAAACTACGTCTGTTGCCAGCTGCTTTAAACATAATTTAAACAACCAGTGGTTTTCTCTTCAAATTCAACAAACTCAACTTTCCAGATCTTAACCTTTTTTGTGGGCTCCATAAAATTAAACCACCTCTCTGCTCGCTCAAGTTGCAATCTTACACTGTTCCCTAACCAGGCGCCACAAGACAATTACCAGAATCAAGACATTTATCTTTCCACACTGAGCACAAGCTGTTTATCAGTGATGTGGATAGAAAAGTGGCAGGAAGACTAAAATTCTGTCAAGTCAGTTTTTTATGTACAAAATTTTGTTTTTATTTCCATCATATCAGATAAAAAAGACAAATTTAAATGCAGCACTTTTGTTTTTGCTCTCATTTTTTCATGAGCAGATCTCAAAGATCTTAAACTTTTTGCATGCACACAAACATCAGAAAACCAGTTAATATATGGTGTGACCACCATTTGCAATATTACTAGTTCACGCTGTAGGATTTTAAAGGTGCTGTGTTTAAGTTTTTGATTGTTCTAAAGTATAAAAATACCTTAATATATTTGCAGATATTTCAGAAACATTCTTGTTTATCTGAAAAACAATGCTAAAGTCAGATGCTCTGCTTTGAAAATGTAAGTTACATGCCAGAACATCAGTCTTTGTTTTGGTCATTTATCCCACTAAATCCCAGTTTAACTAATTATATGAGATGCAGATTCAGAGTTCCACATGAGGGTATTAATTAGCAAATAATATAAATATTACTACCGTAAACATTACGTGAGCAGGTTACATTGTAACCCCCTGTCCATAACTACGTCATGAGATTTGCATTAATAAGCAATTTGGCTGTTTGCACCACATGAAACATGCAGAAATTAATTATAGCATAATATAATTATTAAATGACAACTTATTTACATTATAAGATGTTATTATTATAGTAGTAGTAGTAGTATATTATTATGTAACAAATATTACTATATTTGTTATGGGCATAAGTTGTTTACATTTTAACACTTTTTATCTTAAAAACAGTAGCCGCATTTCCACTATCAGGCCAGTGCGAGCCAGGGCTTATATCAGGCCAGGCCGGGCCAATCGCCTGGTAGGTTGAGCAGTGAGGCCGAAATCATGTCGCGTTTCCACTGTGGGGCTAGTAGCTTGCAGCGCGTCAGCAAACCCCGCCCCCATAACATCCCCCGAATCGAACGTCACTCAAACCGCCCACTTCAGCGAGAATCATGCAGATAAAGCACACCATCACATCATCACGAAACTATTAAAATAGGACAACCAAAACAAACAAATGACACGTTACTGTACAGTAGTACAACGCATGTCTATACGCACATGCCTGTGTGTTTTCATTCATCATATTCATTTACTCGCCGACCGACTGGCATCGAAATACAGTGGTCTTGCCACCAACGGAGGGACCTAGCACAGGGAGCGCACACATCCATAATATAACACCACATATATAAAATTCTCCGTTAATAACTCGATATAAAATGTATTTTATAACATCCTCTAGACAGACGCTGTCCAACATTCATCCCAAATGCTCCGGAGAGAACTGAAACATGATTATTTTTCCCTATAGGCTTTACGACACTTAATAGGTAATTCCCTTTATTTAAAGATATTGCTTATTATATAAAGGAAAAGTGTTCAGTGTTTCAGCACATAAGAGCAGCACGTAATAAAACAAAGCCTATATTTCGTTGCGCTCAGCAGCTATGCACTAATAAAGCTCTTTATGTATTTAAAATTTCCTTTTTTAATTTTACCACGTTATATAAAAACACACACACTTGTTTGAGGACACAGAACACATTTTGAACTTGCAGTTTTCCCCGTCAAAAAAGTGCTGCGCAGCTGCAGACAGAAAAAAGGTCGCCTAGTTTCTGCGTTCACTCACCCCGAAAATGCTCTGTTTGCATGATTTGATTAATATCATCGTATCCAAATACTAATAAATAATATTTAAAACATTTTCCGGTGTTTATTTATTTATTTATTTTTTAGAAAATCTTTTTTTCAAAGAGGCTTTTAAAAAAATGAAAGTTTAATATAAATTTTAAACAGTTTGATAAAGTACCTAATTGTTATAGCTATAGCTTTTGTTAGTTTTATATTGGTTAATTTATTTAATGTGATTTTAGAATAGGCCTATCTGATATTTGTATTTCTTTAAATTATCTAAATATAGCTTAGGCTATTTTATCTAGATATAACACTATTGTTTTGAGCCTACAAAAGCGGACATGAAAATTGTAAAGTTTAATGTCTTTCTGTTGTATTCATATAGTGTATTATCTCCTAAATAAATTAAAACAATAAAAAGAAAAGAAAAAAGCTGCTCGCGGCATCAACAGAGCTATGAATGGAGCGCTCTTTTCCTCGGTCTCACACACATACACAGGCATCTAAACGCGCAAAAACACACTTATTAAACTTGAAAAAACCTCTTGAAATCCTTTACTGTCTGCTGTGTCTTTAATATGGTGTAAAGATTAGTATGCGTTATTGAAACATCAAAGAGATGCAGCAAAGAAAAGTCACTTATTAAAACTATCATTTTATGCAACAACCTTACATTTAAAAGAGAAACATAAGGGCGATCATATGCAAAAAAGACCCCAGCCAATAATTGTTTCCAGATGTTTTCTTTCTCTTATTTATTTATTTGTTATGTGTTTGGCGCATGTACTTGTGTGCGATCGGAAAACTGTGCCCGCCTCTCCTTTCACTCCGCCCCGAAGCCCAGGCTGGCCCTCTTTGGCCCAAGGTATTCGGCGGGCCGAAAAAGGCCGGCCGCTGGCCCCAAGAAAGCCCCGCTTTGGCCCGATTAGGCCCCGGAAGTGACAGTGGAAACGCCACTGGCCTTGGCTCGCCCTGGCTCGCTCGCTTTAGGCGCGATAGTGGAAACGCGGCTAATGTAACACACAGATTGCTTGCAATGGAATGCTAAAACTTTGAAGCTCAATATCTAAAAATCATTCAGGGTGCAGATAGAACCTTATAATTCCAAGTTGACAAAATGTCTGATTGCCTAGAATGGTCATCAATGCAAGTGGTACTCACGGCAGAGCCACATGGGCAGAGCTGAGCTCCTGCAAGGGGGAGCTTGATCTCCAGCTACTCCTTACTACACTTCTTCTGCAAGTATTGTCACTAAGGGTTGGGGTTAGGGGCAGAGTAGGTGTACGCAATAAAACATCTTATAGTAGGAGGAACGCTACGATTACTAAAGTAACCCTTCGTACTTTTGGTCGAAAATAACCCAGTAAAATAGGGTTTTTAACACGACAGCACGTTGGGAAAGCATTCTGTCCCGATAGGGAGGACGCTGTGGAGCTCACCTGCTACCCAAAAGAGAGGAGACCTGGTGAAAGCCTGTGGACTAGCCCCGAAAAGGGGGGAGTACATATAAAAGGATGGTTAGCGGGGAGGGAAGATACGAGTCCGCCTTATAATAGGGGGTACTAAACGCAACATTATCATGTTAACATAATGATCTAATGTGGCAATATGATCATAACTGTACTGTGCATTTACACCATGGCCATATTCATCTATGTAAACACATGGAAAACAACATTAACAAAATAGCAGACACTGGAAAAAAAAATATATAATGGGAAAACGCTCCTTCCCAGTATTTGAGTGTCATCAAGTGACAAAATTTTGTGGGACTGCTATACAGGAGTTATCATTAGGAAGCATTTTTAAAGTACAGACTTTTTATCAAAAGCATGGTGATAAAACATGAATGCGGTTATGAATATATTAAAGCATATGCTTGTTTGTTGTAAAAATGTGTAATAATGACAAAAAAATACTAATTTGAGCATCTCGTGACTTCCGTGTGCAGCAATGCTGTTGTTGTGGCTGGTGTTTTCTGGGAAATTTTCATACCCCTTGGATTCGAGTGTGGTCCTGAAAAATATGGGCCATCTAGCCATTCCCCTTAGTTTTATGCCTTCAAGGTAAAGAGAATTGGACCACCTCTACCCCTTCATCATTTGTTTAGAATGGGATTTTGCCAATATTGAGATTAAACTTCACCTTATGTAAACAAGCAGATCCTACACTTTCAGTTCAGAATTGCAATGTATATCATCCAACTGCGCTTAATGTTTTATTTAGTTTTATAAAGATAAACAACAGGAACGGCAGTGTTTTTTTTTTTCAAACTTTCAGTACAGGCTGAGGATTACATGGGAATTACCTCAAATAGCCCACCTTTATGTGTGTGCACATACACTATATGATCTGTTTAAAAACTTATTTCTTGCTATATTTTTTAGATACTTAAAAGCTTCAATTGACAAAGTATATATATGTGTGTGTGTGTGTGTGTGTGTGTGTGTGTGTTCTACATACAATTTTTAATTTTATAAAAGGGTTTTAATTCAATGTTTGATTAAAATAAGAATGCTACCCAGTTAACTGAGAAGTTTGGCAAAGCAAGGAAGGTTTATTTATACAGCACATTTCATACACAATGGCAATTCAAAGTGCTTTTCATAAACATGAATAAAACTGACAAGTATAAAAAAAAGAATAATATAAAAACAGATTAAAATGTGTTAGAAAAGAATGAAAAAGAAAAGAAAGACATAATAGTGCGATCTGTCAGACAAAACACAGTACTTGTTCAGTAAAGGCACAGCTAAACTGATGTTTTCGGTCTTGATTTGTATGTACCTAATGCTGGAGCACATCTGATAATGTCTGGAAGCTGATTCCAGCAGCGAGGGGCATAGTAGCTGAAGGCAGATTCACCCAGACTTGACTAAACTCCTGGAATTTCTAGTTTATATGATTCTAAAGATCTGAGTGATCTGTTGTGCAATCAGGCTTGTATTAATGTATTAAGGGCCTAGGCCATTTAATGATTTATAGATAAGTAACAATACTTTAAAATCTATTCTGAATGTAACTGGGAGCCAGTGTAAAGACCTGAGGACAGGTGTGATGTGCTTTAATTTTCTGGTTCTGGTCTGAATCCTGGCTGCAGCGTTCTGGATGAGCTACAACTGTCTGACTGTCTTTTTGGGAGAGTCAGTGAGTCCATTACAGTAATCCATCCTGCTGGTAATAAAAGCATGAACAAGTTTCTCTAAGTTCTCACTGGAAACAAAGCATCTAATTCTTGCAATGTTTTTGAAATAATAGTCTGCTGATTTAGTTAGAGCTTTAACATGACTACTAAAACTCATTTCTGACTGCAGAATATTCACAAGAAGGTTCTTGACCTGTTTTTTATTGTTTGACCCTTAACGCCAAGGTATGCATTCACCTTGAGAACCTCATCTCTGTTTCCAACCGCAATGCTTCAGTTATTTTTTTTTTTGTGATTGACTGAAGAAAGTTTTGGCACATCCAATTGTTAATTTTATCAATGCATTGGGCAATGCATCAATCATTAGGCAGTAGGGTTAGGATAGATCTGAGTGTCAACAGTATATCTGTGTTAGAAGATTTGGCTCTTTCTTAATATTTGGCTCAGTGAAACAGGAGAGTTTCCAGAATTAAGCCTTGTGGGACTCCACATGTCATAGGTGTCCACCTTGACCTATGGTCACCTATACTGACATAGTAACCTCTCCCTTCTCCCTAGGCAGTATTTGCAGTGTGCATTGTCACAGGACTTCATGCTGCTCTGTGTTTAATTCAGATTTAACAGGCAAACTGAATTAAGTCAATGTGGCACACTACTGTTCAAAACGTTTACCCTAAAAATTTAGCATCTCTTAAATTCTTTCTCTCACCTGAATCTGTTCCATGTTTTCCTATTTTTGACATTACATTTTGCCTCTCTGTTGATTTCTCTTTCACCTCTTTTGCAATTATTTGCTTTTTATGCAAACTTTGTACCTGCCACGCTCTACAGCAGGCCTCTGTTGAGCTGTTGACTTCTGTAAGAGTAAGATTTGAATGAATGAATCTTGCATTATTGTGAAAGACAACGACTGGACACCAAACCATTAATAAACACTTTTTTTCAGATCCTAAATACTCTTCAAAAGAATTGTAAGAGACTGGTTTTGCATTACTATTTACTTACCTCTCTTATACATTTGTTGTTTTGTTTACAGTTTTACAAAATATGATTATGTATACCTGTACATGCATTGTTTGTTTGAACTTAGAGGGCATCAGAGTCCTGTTTGACTGTTCTTTTACAGTACTATTTCACAAGAAATGTATGGTTTTGGTAGAGTTTTGGTGAAACTAAGTTGAAACTGTAATTAGTTTGCAGTTCCCCTTCGGGGGGAACTCCAGCACTATAAGTGGATTTGATTGTTAAAATCCACGTATGGGAGGTTCGGTTCAGAAGCTACTCGTCTGAAAGAGTATTAAACGGGCCAATTAAGAATGAATTGGCAGCGCAAGCCTGCGCAGGTGAGCAGCATAAGCAATCAACTGAGTATATAAGCTCACCTGGCGCCAGCAGACGCTATCCTTTTCGCTTCAGAGACTTTCTGATCGAGTCGATGAGGGTTCCTCCTGCTGTGACCAGCGATTCTGAGCGAATGAGAGCATTCTCCCGGTCCAGAGTGTGTACACGCAGCGGCAGACGGTCGAGCTGGGTTTCTCCCTTGCCTGGCGTTCTTTGGGTCCGGTCCTCCAGAGCGGTGCGTATAAAGTTGCAAACTTCACAGAAAGAGCAACACAGTCGTGCAGCACGTCCTTTTCAGGACGGCGCTCCGACTGTGCGTTTCTGGATGCGGTGGTTTCCTGTCCTCGGATGATGGGCGCGGGCACTGCGTTACATGTCTGGGGGTCCAGCATGTTAATGCGCTGCTCGCGGGCAGTTCATGTCGTCATTGCGATGCCATGACTGTTGCGCAAGATCGCGGTTAGCCTTTGCAAAAAGGCGAACCACCCCAGTTGTCCCCTGCTCTGCAGCGGGCACTCGGGCAGATCTGAGGGTTTCAGCGAGAGATAATCCGTCGCCCACGGGCCAGCGGACCTCCCGCTCCTCTAAGCGCTCCATCCAAGCTTCGGGCGGGGGAAGCGATCCGTCTAACAGATGGTAGCCCTTACGCCCGATGACACCGGAGACCAGATGTCCACCGCGGCATCGGAGGGTGGGCTTTCATTGTCCGATGATGATCCAGACCCGCTCGCCCCCTTCTGGCTGGTGAGTGCTGTCACTACGGATCCTGAAACGGACATGTTAGCCGTGCTTTCCCGGGCTGCTTCGGCCGTGGGTTGGAGATGGTTTATCCCCCAGCTCCGCGGCCGGACCGACTAGAGGGGCGTTCCCTTCTTCCCGGAGGTGCACAGTAGGCTCACGCGGTCTTGTAAAGCACTTTTTTCTGCTCGTGCTGCGTGTCCCTCCACCCTAACCACTCTTGACGGTGAAACAGCCAGGGGGTATGTGGCGATTCCTCAGGTTGAGTGCGCGATGGCGGTAAATCCGCGCGGCGCCTCTTCTTGGCGGGGTCCGCCTCGTCTCCCATCCAAAGCCTGTAAGTTATCTACCTCCCTCGGAGCTAGAGCTTACATAGCTGCGGGCCAGGCTGCTTCCGCCTTGCATGCGATAGCCACCTACCAGCGCTACCAAGCGCAGGCGCTGGCCGAGCTGCACGAGGGTGGGTCCAACCCAGGCTTACGAGCTTCGCACGGCCGCCGACTTAGCTCTTCGGACTACTGAGTCCGCTGCGTGTGCGTTGGGGAGGACGATGTCCACATTAGTGGTCCAGGAGCGCCACCCCTGGCTGATATGCGCAAAGTCGACAAAGTCCGCTTTCTTGACTTCCCCATATCCCCAGCCAGGTTCGGCGACACTGTCTGTGAATTCACCCAGGAATTCAAGGCGGTGAGAGAGCAGTTGGTGGGTGATGTCTTATTGGCGGTCCGTAGCCCGCTCCACTCGCCGTGCCATTCATACCTGCTCCTCGCCGAAGGCGCCCGCCTACGAGAGCTGCTCCGCCCCCGCACACGCCTCCGGCGAAGCGAGCGCGTCGGGCACCTCGGAAGCAGGCAGCCCCCCTGCCCAGAACGCCGCTAAGTCCGGCAACGGACCGCGAAGCGCCCCTGGGACAGGCCATCTGGAGAAGAGGGAACTTGCTCTTTCCCCGCTGGAGGGCGGGGCCCCATTTCCAACGGCACTTTTTACTGCCATGAAAACATTATGAAAGGGCACTTTTCACTTCCCCAGATGTGACAGCCCGAAATCTGCCAGTCTGGGACGCTATGCTTTCTAGCTTGCAGTTTCGGTGCGTTTCGCCAGTGGCTCACGAGCGCTGGGAGGATGGTCTCCTTTCTCCCACCCCTCGAGCCTCCCCTCCGGAGCTCGGGTTCGGAGTGAGAGCAAATATCTCACCTCCAGCTTTTCCGTGGGACCCGCAAGCTTCCCGGATCAGCACACCCACTCCGCGCTGCCCCACTGCTGGTACGTCAGCGATTGTAGCGATGAGTCCATTAGCGGGAGCTCTGCCTGCCTGGTTAGCGCGGGCCAGCTCTTCGCGGTGGCTCATACGCACAATCAGACTCGGCTATGCGATTCAGTTCGCGAAACGGCCCCCCAAGTCGCGGGTGTGTATTCACCGGGGTCAGCCCCCTGTCCGCCCCTGTCTTGCGAGAGGAGATTGCTGTCCTCCTGGCGAAGGATGCAATCGAGCCGCTCCCTCCAGCCGAGATGGAGAGCGGGTTTTACAGCCCACACTTCATCGTGCCCAAAAAGAGCGGTGGGTCACGGCCAATCCTAGATCTGCGCGTTTTGAACCGCTGCCTGCACAAGCTGCCGTTCAGAATGCTCACGCAGAAGCACATCCTCCAGTGCGTTCGTCCTCTGGGTTGGTCTGCAGCATTAGACCTGATGGACGCGTATTTCCATGTCTCCACTCTTCCTCGCCACCGACAGTTTCTGCGGTTTGCGTTTGAAGGTCGAGCTTGGCAATACAAAGCCCTCCCCTTCGGGCTCTCTCTGTCTCCGCGGGTCCTCACCAAGCCCGCGGAGGGTGCCTCAGCGCCCCTTCGGCTCGCGGGCATCTGCATACTCGATTTCTTTACGACTGGCTGATTTTTGCCCTCTCTCGGAGCAATTGATTATGCACAGAGACAAAGTGCTCTGGCACTTCCACCTGTGGGGGTTTCAGGTCAACCGAGAAAAGAGCAAACTCGCCCCCGTGCAGAGGATCTCTTCTCTCGGGCTGGAGTTGGACTCGGTCACCATGGCAGCGCGCCTCTCCGGAGAGCGTGCTCAGCTGATGCTGTACTGTCTGAGAGAGCTCGACAGTAAAATAGTGGTCCCACTGAAACTATTTCAGAGGCTCCTGGGGCATATGGCATCCGCAGCCGCTTCATGCCGCTCGGATTATTCTATATGAGACCACTTCAGCACTGGCTGATCACGATCGAGTCCCCAGACGCGCATGGCACGCGCGCGCACACCGAGTCTCTGTTACTGCGCTGTGTCGCCGCGCCCTCAGCCCTTGGAGCGACCCCTCGTTCCTACAGGCCTGGGTGTCTCTAGAACAGGCGTCCAGTCTTGTTGTCGTTTCAGCAGACGCTTCCAACACGGGCTGGGGGGCTGTGCGTTGCGGGCATGCGGCTGCGGACCTGTGGAAAGGTACCCAGTTGCATTGGCATATCGCCTGGAGCTGTTGGCTGTGTTCCTCGCTCTCCACCGTTTTTTTTCCGGTGCTGGAGCGGCAACACGTGCTGGTCAGGACGGACAGTACGGCGGCGGTGGCGTATATCAGCCGTATAGGGGGTATGCGCTCTCGCCGCATGTCTCAGCTCGCCCGCCGTCTGCTCCTCTGGAGTCATCCGCGGCTGAAATCGCTGCACGCCATTCATATTCAGGCAAGCTCAACCGTGCAGCCGATGCGCTCTCACGGCAGCCTTGCGTCCTGGAGAATGGAGACTCCACCCCGAGTCTGTTCAGCTGATATGGGCGCGATTCGGGGAAGCCCAGATCGATCTGTTGCTTCCCCCGAGATCGCTCATTGCCAGTTGTTCTTTCCCTGACCGAATGCTCTCGGCACGGATGCACTGGCTTACAGCTGGCCTCGGGGCACGCGCAATACGCGTTTTCCCCAGTGAGCCTGCTCGCGCAGTTACTGTGCAAGGTCAGGGAGGACGAGGAACAGGTTGCTGGTTGCGCCCTTCTGGCTCAACCGGACCTGGATGTCAGAGCTCTCCCTCGCGATAGCCCTCCCCTGGCAGTCCCTTCGAGAGAGCACCTACTCTCTCAGGGACAGGGCACCACCTGGCACCCTCGCCGATCTTTGGAGATTTTTAGACGCGAGGAAGACTTAGGTAACCTCCGATTGCGGTGGCTAATACCGTCACTCGGGCTAGAGCCCCCTCCCCGAGTGCGCCTATGCCCTGACGTGGAGTCTATTCACTGAATGGTGTGTCTCTCGCTGAGAAGAACCCCGTAATTTGCCAGATCAGCGTTGTGCTTTCTTTACGCCGAGAGAAGTTGGAGAGCAGGCTGTCGCCCTCCACACTCAAGGTTACGTGGCTGCCATCTCCGCTCTCATAACGCGGTGGCTGGCAGCACCGTGGGAACGCATAACCTCATCATCCGGTTCCACAGGGGCGTTAAGCGAATTAATCAACCCCGCCCCCTCTCATGCCCTCTTAGGATCTCGCCCTCGCTACACAAGCCGCGTCAGATCCCTTCGATCCTCGACTCAGTATATTCTGTCCCTGAAGACAGCTCTGCTGGTCGCTTTGATATCGATTAGAGGGTCGGGGACCCGGAGGCATTTTTCGGTCAGTGACTCGTGCCTGTAATTGGGCTGGCTTCTCTCACGTCCTGAGACCCCGCCCGCGATATGTGCCCAAGGTTCCTACCACTCCGTTTTAATACGAGGTAGTGAGCCTGCAAGCGCTGCCCTTGGAGGAGGCAGACCCAGCCCTTCTTTATTGTCCAGTTCGCGTTTTGCATATTATCCGGACCGCACTCAGAGTTTAGATCATCTGAGCAGCTCTTCGTCTGTTATAGCGGTCGGCAGCAGGGAAGTGCCGTACCGAAATAAGCTCCCACTAGATTGTGGATGCCTTTCTTTCCCTATCAGAGCCGAGATGAGCCGTGTCCCCCGAGAGCGCGTGCGCACTCCACTCGGAGCTTCGCATCCTCTCGAGCGCGCGCACGCGGCGCCCCTCTAACAGACATCTGTAGAGCTGCGGGCTGGGTGACACCCAACACATTTGCAAGGTTTTACAATCTGCGAGTTGAGCCGGTTTCCTCAAGGGTATTAGGTAACCCTTGGTGATTGAGGAAACAATTCGGTAGGGTGTTGAAACACGCTTGCTGCGCCATTTTCCCTAACACGGAGATACGTGCGCCTTTTTATCTGTCAGTAAATTTCCACGTCAGGTGAGCCCTGCAGATTCCTCCGTGGCCCCCAGCACTGACTCAGCGGAGGAGTCACTTGCTGGCCCACTACGTTGTAGGTCTGCCCGCTGGTCAGCCCGCGTTTTGGGTAAAGGTGCCTGCTATGCATGATCCCCACTAGGCGATCCCATATGCTTATTTCGCCACGGTTAAGTCCCCCCCCTGGGCGGACCCGTGTCTTCCCTCCCCGCTAACCACTATTTTGCTATGCGTACTCCCCCTTTTTAGGGCTAGTCCATATGTAAATTCTGCCATCTATCCCCCCTTGGGTAACAGATGGCCTCCGCAGCGTCCTCCCTATCGGGATTGCACGCTTCCCAACGTACTGTCGTATTTTCCTAGAATTATCTAGATGCTCACGACTTCCCAAAAAATATATCTAAATCCGTAAAACTTCTGTTGAAGTAGGATAAATTAGGGCCAGGGACACGTTGGAGGACCGCGCCCCCCATGATGTGGGTGCGCCACGCTTGCTTGACTATCTCCTCATCGGGGGTGTTGGTAAGGTGCAGTCATTATGGCGCTTTCAATGGGCTCCCATACGTGGATTTTAACAATCAAATCCACTTATAGTGCTGGAGTTCCCCCCGAAGGGGAACGTTCGAGGTTACTAAAGTAACCCTTCGTTCCCCGAGGAGGGGAACGGAAGCACTATACTCCGTCGCCATAATGACTGTCCCTTAGCTGTTAAAAGTCTCTTCAGCTTAAAAAGGATAGCGTCTGCTGGCGCCAGGTGAGCTTATATACTCAGTTGATTGCTTATGCCGCTCACCTGCGCAGGCTTGCGCTGCCAATTCATTCTTAATTGGCCCGTTCAATACTCTTTCAGACGAGTAGCTTCTGAACCGAACCTCCCATACGTGGATTTTAACAATCAAATCCACTTATAGTGCTTCCGTTCCCCTCCTCGGGGAACGAAGGGTTACTTTAGTAACCTCGAACGTTCTCCCTAGAGCATATTGCATATTCCACAATAATTCAAAACTAAAGTGAATTTTTGGATCACACTATACCATAAGGTTTCATTAATAGTTAAAGTTAATAGTGCATACGCACAGCTAGTTTTTTTTCCCATACAGATAAACTTCGGGTGAACGGTTAATGTGACTTTTTTCAATTTTATATGGTTCCTTTTACAGCATTGATGTTGGAATCGAAATAAAATATAATCTGTTAAATAGACTTCAGTGTTTATTTAGTTCTTCAAATGTAAAACGGGATAAGAAGCTGTTTACACACATTAGCCTGTCAGCATTAGCAGGCTAGCTCTAAACTTTAGTGAAATGGATACTGAAGAAAAATAAATGTTAATTTTTAAAGACATGGCGTAAACAATTTTATTTCCATTAACTAACATGAAAAAATATGAATAAATATTGTAAAACTAATGCAACCTTATTTTTACAGTGTTAACCATTTGTAACTATTTTGATTTCTGTTATTTCTCTGTTCACCACTTTTTTTTTTATTTAACATTCTTCCAATTACAAAAGGGCTCTGTTCTGTTTACAGTTGAAGTGATAGTTAATAGGTCCCCATGAATTATTAGCCCCCATGTGAATAAACCACCAACTTATCCAGCATATGTCTTACACAGCAGATGCCTCTCCAGCTGCAACCTATCACTGGGAAGCCCTCATACACACACACACACACACACACACACACACACACACACACACACACACACACACAACAAACATTTTTATCTTACCCAATTCACCTATAGCATGTCTTTGGACTGTGGGAGAAACTGAAGCACCCTGAGTAAACCCATGTCAACACGGGTAGAACATGAAAACTCCACACAGAAATGCCAACTAACCCAGCCGAGGCTTAAAACAGCGACGTCTTGCTGTGAGGCAACATCGCTCTCCACTGCGCCACAATGCCACCCACTCTGTGCATGTTTTTAAGAAAAAAAAATAGTTTGCCCATGTAATCTAAAATTGAAATCTGAAAATGCATTTCCTGTTTGTTTTCATTAAACTTCTAAAATTACATCAGTCTGAGCTATTGGTCGTGGCTAACATACTTAACCACACCCCTTGAACTTTCAGTTTTGACAGTGCTATGACAACATACAGAAATGGCAAGGAGGAGTTTGTTAGGTTGTAATAACTCTCCCGAAACTCTTTTTCCAGATCTTTCTGAATTAAATTGCTACTTAACTACATCTAATCAGCTCGTAGTTAAAAAAAAAAAAGATTCTTATTTAATATTCTGTTTCTCTTGGAACTACCACAATATAAAAAAAAGATATGGTCACAGCTTCGGGTTCAGACTTTAAACATGTACTATGTTGATAGAAGACATCGCTGATGGGCGACAAACTTAACTGCTGAGCCAGCATCGTGATCCATCGTCCTGCCCTACATTTATATTGACATATAACTTATTATTTGTCTTTTCATGAGCTGTGTTAAAGGTTACATATAGCTGCCGCTTGCACGGCTGACAGCATCGTGAGGATTAAATGAAGTATTATACAGCACCTCTCACGATTAAAATGAGTAGATTCAGTGGCAAACGCTGTTACCTGCAAACCCTGTCCCATAGACTTTACAGTAAATGGCTTTACTCATTTTCATAGCAGACTTGAAACACTGGAAATCTTTTATCCACTCTTAGAAATGTGTAAATGGTGGATTAACATTCAGCACATGATTACTAATAAGATGTGCCATTATTAGTAACTTTTGGTAAATCTGTCAGTGTTATTTTCATTCTCTCATATTCAGCGCTTCACATTTTTGCTGTTGTAGCTCCTGTCATCTGAAGGCGGAAGGCATTGACTGAGGGATTGACGGCTGATTTTAACCAATCATTCGCGTTCAGATTTAGAGCAGTGAGCCAATAAGCCAATAATAACTTTTTAAATCTGTTTTAACGAGTGCTGCGTTTGGCGTTTTAAGTGCAAAGATGCATTCTGCATAAATGTCTCCTAAATCCGCGCACACGAATTTTGCAGTGAAAACAATGAAAATGTATGCACTACAATACAGTGTACTCCAACTGAACTCTCGTCTCCTTCACCAGCTGTGAGAAAAGCTATTAGAACGACACAGATCACTGTGCGTATTCATGCCAGAGTCCTGCGGGAAAAAAAAGTGATTAAGAGGTGGTCATTTGTTTGTAACCTAATTTATTTATGGTTTGGTTATGGTTAAAGCAAAGACCATGTGGGTCAGGTAGTGAAAACGGTAGGCTACAATTAATTCATTCATTATGAATTGATATTTAACAACCACCCCCACCCCCCACCTACAACGATGATGGCATCGTTCATCGCGATGTTTCACATTAGACATCACCCAAGCCTACACTGTACTGTCAGTGAGCACTGTCTTTCAGATGAGATGTTAAACCGAGGTCCTGACTTTGTGTAGTCATTTAAAACCCCATGGTACTTTCGTAAAGAGTAAGCTAGTTACCCAAACTCCCTCCATTTGCACTTACCGATCATGGCCTCCCAATCATCCCAATCCACTAAACTGACTCAAATCACTGTCTCTCCAATCCACCAATAGCTGGTGAGCACACTGGTGCCTTTGTCCTGTGGTTGCTGTCACATGATCCAAGTGGATGCTGCGCACTGGTGGTGGTGTGAGGAGAGCCCCTTTGATTGTGATGCGCTCTGGCTGTATGGCCATACATAATAAATGCGCAATATAAATACACATTAAATTACATTACGTTTGGCTGAAATTGCTGTAAGACTGTCTCTTAGACAGTAAAAGATAAAGAATAAATAATGAATATATAAATAATATGTGTTATACACATTTTCTTGCTTTATAAATATCAATGGGCAGTTGACTTGATTTGACAACTTTGAAAATAGCTGCCCCATTTCTGGCATTCTCTCAGTTTCTGTCAGATGGGAAATGACTGAACTGGGTCAATGCAACACTTAAAATATGCAAAAAAAAACTAGATTTGAATGAACAAATCTCCATCTGGGACATTTAATGGAGAACGTGGATTTTGGCCAAACTGTTTTAATAGTGTTGAGGAAAGGACAAAATTGATCATACCTGTATGGATCCAGCTTTTTTTTTGTGTAACCCAATTTGACATGAACATTAAGCCACAAACAGTGAAGGACTTTTACACTCCGCAACCAATCAGTTTAATCCTGTTATGTCATAGGGTGTTCATCTTCCTTTTAGAAACCCTTGCAGGAGCTTTTCTCGTGCCAGCAGTGGTGTATGGAGTTTGTGACGAACTTGATTATAACGGCTCCAGACTGCATGCTGCGACTCATTAATGGCTTGAGTGGTCAGGATTATGGAAGCAAAAGCTCATATGAATGATCTTATTGGGTAAACAGCATCTGTAGGGTTTGAGGACATTCTTTGTAACTGCACTTTTTGTGGGATCTTTAAGAATTAGAGCTGTACAATTCTGGCTAAAATGTGAAGCACATATTGTTTTGCTTAAACTCACAATTTTCTCACGATTCTGTAGATGTAAAATAAAGCATAATATGAGTAGACTGTTGTTATTGTTATTTTTAAACATAAGGTAAAACAACAATAATAATATTAGGCCTATGTTTTGGTCTACTGTTGGTCAAAATTATAAATTTTGTAATGACTTGGAATGGTGGAATGGTCAACTTCTGGTCATTAATTCACAATAAGTCATTACATCAGAATGTAATTATTCATAATTCTGAAGTTGAATTATTTTGTGTGAGACATACACTTGTCATTTGTTATCGACAACATTATTAAACCATGTTTTTCACTAGTAAAAGGAGACATTTGTCATTATTAGACTCATAACATTATTGGATAGAGTAGTTATACTGACACGGTTAAACGTTTATTCTCATGCACAAGACTCTATGTTTGCTATGAAAGGAAAGAAACATCAACTGTGTTACATAATCATTACTCTAAAGTGCAATATCATCATTTTAAAGATGTGGGCAGTTTCGGTTTCACTTTTACTACCGTGTGCCCTCATGTTATGGCTGCTTTTTCTTTAGCTGCGTTCACACTGCGAGGCTTAGTGCTCAAATGTAATTTTTCCCAGATCTGATTTTTTTGCAGGACTGTTCACACTGCAGTCATAGATGTAGCCAATATCAGATTTGCTGTGTGAACAGATTATGGTGCTAAACTGACCTACATGCGCAAAAGTACTGTTACGAACAGAAAAAAATGTATGTTTATGCACGCAACCGATTGAAGTTGTCAGATCGTGCTTATATGATTATTGCCCTTTTCACAACTGTGGTGTATTTCATCAACTGTAAAGGGTTGTTGTGCTACTACTGAAATGTATTTCATCATTTGAAATCTAAAAGAAGTTACTTGTGATTAAAAACATTGATCATTTGTGATTTATGACAACTGCGGTGCGCATCTTTCTGACCACCAGTGTCGTGAAATAATAATGAGCAGCCGCAGACTTCACTGTGAAGGCATAGTTTGTTTATGTCTGTTTGCAGAGATAACAGGCACATGCAGAAGGGGGGTTTGGCTGCTGGAGCACCTGCCCTTTTTTTAGTGGAGAGAAAGTTCATCCTTAAAATTAGGGATGCACAGTATATCGGCGGCCATATTGGTATCGGCCGATAAATGCTATTTTAAAGATTATCGTTATCGTTCCGATGTCTAAATTAGGCTGATATCTTTAAGCCGATAAATTACATAATTTTACAGACCTGCCTGCCGCGCTCACGTGGGCAGAACTTGTTCAGACTTGTCCAGTGCACAAAAATGGATCTCTCCCCACACTGTTTATTCCTTCAGTCTGTCTTTTTTTTTTTCATGTGGCATTGCTGTGCGTTAATAACTCCGTAAGTAACCACGTTTCGTATCATTGTAGATATGTTTGATTGTCATTGTGTATTTTGTTTTAAATCCCCTCAGGAAAAATATTACATGTGTAAACCTTTCCTGCTATGTCTCTTTGTTGTGTTAGAGATAGCAGGGGAGATTCACTTATTACTCCAGGGCCGAATAATATTAGTTTCGTGGTGAACTGCCTTCTGTTTTAGTTGCAGCGGGTGAATGAAAGAGGACACATGTAACTTGCTCCAAAATCTTTATTACTTTCCGTGTGGTACAAATCGGTCACCAAGAGGGAACATCACTGAAAATATTCTCATTGAGAAAAAAACGCTCCTCTTATCTCTCTCCCTCTCCGCTTCTCACACACCCCAAACTACAGCCCAGTCCCTTACAGGACCCGCACATTTTACAACACATGTAAACATAACAGTTGTTTGAAATCTGATTATTTTTTATTATCAATGCGTTGCTTGCCATGTGTTGTTGATGTAAGATTGTTTTCAGTTTGATTGGAATATTCATATTGATTATAACGAGCGTGCATGAGAGCTATCACCTATCACACACACACACACACACACACACACAAACACTGTAGCACGGGAAAGAGGTGAGAGGTGAATCCAGTCAAAGGGGCTCTCCACTAGTCGCTCATTCTGTCTTTATATATGATGCTCTGTGCTTGTCAAAGTCAGCTCAATGCAGGTTTTGTATCAAAATCTGACTCTGATGGCAACTCTGCCTTTACACTTAAGTAAAACTCTCAGCGGTTTATCATAAACTTTTCATCAATCATTTTCCTGTGATTGACTGCAAGAAAGAGTGCAGAAGCGTATTCTGATTGACAAGCAGAACCTACATGTGTTCAAAAGAATCTAAAACGCCAAAAAGGATGAATCTGTGCCGCATTTTCTAAACGTACTAAAAGGTACTATCTCTATTTAGCTGTTTGCTTGTACAGTGGCTCTAAACTGTTAAAACACCTCTGAAAAAGGCTTTTTCGGACATGACATATTTGTACATATGTACATCACTGTAACACATTTTATTCAAGACCATTTGAGCTGGTTTCAGTCCTTAGTCTTTATATATTATTTTATTAATATATTAAAAAAATATATATATAACTTGCTTGTTAATTAAATTCCATTTTGTTATTTAACCTATTATTTTTATGCAACAGTCAAGTTGCATGTTAATTTGCTATGAAGAAAAGGGAAATAACTTTTTGCATGCTGATTTATGTGAAATCGTGAATATAGGGCTATAATCACCTTGCAATTTTGAAGTTATAGCTTTTTTGCTTTGAGTTTAGACTATTCGGTTCATAAGAGCAGCTCAATCTTTTATGAAGTTTGCTGTTTAAAAATACAACATTTGGAAATCTATCGGCCTACAAAGTCTGAAGAAATATCGGTTATCGGTATCGGCCAAAAAATTTATATCAGTGCATCCCTACTTAAAATGAAAGTGCACGGATCTTTTGTCCGCAACAACCACAACGCTCTTCAGCTTTGCGATCAACCCGTGCCCCAATCGTTAATCAGATTGGTTTACAAGCAACAGTTTTGCCTTCAAAATTTTCTTCAAAATGAACAACCAACTTTCTGTGGTAAAATAATTACCCTGTGTGCCATTCTACTGCTAGATGATGTTTGCAGCACAAAATGATGACGCTTGTTGCTGCAAGATTATGTAAAAGTCACATGAAATCCGGCATAACCGTTTACACTGCGGCCGCATTGCAAAACATCAGATCGGTGTCTGATTTAGGACTACATATGAAAGTGGCACAATACTGAAGTGCAAAGATCAGATTCCATGCTGTTTGGGCTGTTCACACTGTCATTACCTGAGTCACATGTGGGCAAAAAAATCTGATTCGGGCACATTTGACTGCAGTGTGAACGTAGCCTTTGAGAAAAGAAACATACATGCAAATTATCCTTCCCGCACAGCTCCCAAATAATCACTCTGTGCAACAAACTGAACGCTATTCACAACTCTACTATTCACAACTGTTATTCACTGCCTATACAGGTTCTGTTCACTAAAGTAGACATCGTTCTAAGGCAAGCCCGTTCTTTCTGGTAAATACACAGCTCATGTTCAACTTATGTGGGATTTTGCGGCCACGAATACGTCATTACATTAAGAAAGAAATAACATATTTGGGTGAATTGTACCTTATAAATGCAGTATGTGACTTATTTCTTATTGGAGTGGATCAGTATTATAGTATATTTTCAGTGATTTCAGTCCTACAAATTACACAAAATTCAAAATAGCCTACACATTTTATTTACATTAAAACAGCTAGGGCAGCAACAACGAATCGATTAAATTGATAAAAATCGATTACCAAAAACATTGGCAACAAATTTCATAATCGATTTGTTGTGTCGCGCGACACAGGAACATTTAAATAAAAAAAAAATAATACTTTAGTCCATTGAGGAGCAGAGGGAACACGGTGTCTCTCGCGCACTGATACAGAGTTTGGCGCCTCATAGACAGGGATGAGTGGGAAGGGAGTTTAACAGCAGGTAAACCGTAACCATGACAAGTTAGCGTCAGATCAGCAACTGAAAAATCCAAACTGAGCTTTGTTGGCTGGCACTAAGCCAGTGAAAGACGTGTCATATTATCACTATTATGCTGCATTTATGTTTTAGACATGCAAATACACACAAGTACTAGTAAAACAATACATTTAGAGTCTGTAAAACACAGAAGGAAATCTAACAATACATTAAAATATAATTTGCAGATGTGTTTTATTTATATCAGATACACATAGTGAAAGTAACTATAAAGTAGAATCTACTCTTCTCTAAGTTCACCAGCCACTTACTTGCATGTATGTTGAGAGTAACGATTGAGTTTACGTGCTGAATCCTGCATGTTCTACTTTATAAATGAGGCAAACACATGGCTGCAAGTAAACATAGCAAAGCTCATCTCACGTCATAGATCACGATCACTTACACGTTGTTGTGAATTGGAATGTCAGGTAGCTGATGACATGATGAGCAAGCATGTGAATATGTTGAATTAAAACAGAAAAAGACACATGCTAAAATGGGTACATCTGTCACACAGTGCTATTGCGGCTGCGGTGTGTCACGTGACAAACGGCGCATCGCCACGGAAACATTAATGGTGAGCGTTCTAAAGTAATAATTGCCTAACAAAATGACTATTTTAAACTTACCAGTGAAAGGGTTAATAACAGTAATAAAGCAGCGGTGGTGGAGTTATTTTGCACTGCAAGACTAAAGACATGTCTTTATTCACTCACCTCTTTTGGATCACTAATTTTTTCATCTGTTGTCATGTATAGCTACACTGCAAAAAAAAGCTGTTTTTACGTAGTAATTTCATCTCGTTTCCAGTCCAAATATCTCAAAAATACTTCAACGAAGACTAGGCAGGAAAAATGGCATGAGAAAATTAAGTGTTTGATATTATATCTCATTAAATGTAATTTTTCTTACCCCATTGGCAAATATTTTTGCTTGCTTTAAGCAAACAATCACTTAATTTTGAGGTCTTTTTTCAGAAAACAAGACATATTTTCTTATGCTACTTGATGTGTATGGATTTTAATTAAAGATTTTTTGAGATTTGGATTGAAAACAGGACAAAACTTCTTAGTTAGCTTTTTATTTTATTATTATTATTATAACAGCTCAGGGATTAACTTTTTTGATTAAAGGGTTGGAAATAAATGCTTTGCTTGTTGTTTTTAATCCGATTCGAATAAATGATTGACAGATTAATTGGTTATTAAAATAATCATTAATTGCAACCCTAAAAACAGCACTTTGATACTAGGGACTGATGTGGGTCAGACCCAAGAAATTTCATGTCTGAGCAGACAAACCCGATTTAGGGCTGCCTTAAATCTGCTGTGGAAATATGACTTTAGATTACTTCTGACATTTTTTTTAATGTTTTTTAAAAAATTACTCTTGCCTGACACACTTATTTTTGCACATAATGTTTATGGTCAGTTTAAAAAGTAATAGTTGGATTAGCAAAACAAAATCTTTTTATAGATATGATTAAAAAATACCTTTTCCTAGGATTTCATGGTTTTCTTCTTCATGGTGTATTTGGAGTTTTCACACAAGAGCATCCTCTGGCCTACAGAAATAGAAAATTTACTACTAGTCACAGAACTATGCTTTCCTGCTTTTACTAGATTGTTATTGGATTATGGATGAATTGTCCAGCCCTATTATTGCCACTTAATCCCATTGTCTATCACTCCGATTCCATTTGCAGTGCCTTTTTACAGTTTGTATGGGAGCTTTAGGCCTCTCAGCGTAAGGCTCCAGGCTATCACAGGCTATGGGGTGCTAGTAGCATAAGTCCATCATTATCTGTTTTTTGCACATTTATGCAGTTTAGCACACACACACACACACACACAAGCACACACACACACACACACACACACACACACAGGCATATTCTCATTTTTTCCCCCTCCATTTTCTCTCATTTGTGCTTCAGAAAAGGTCTGAATCTTATGTGAATGTCACTGTTTTGTGCCCTGATTATGACATTCTACCTTTTGCTACCTTTTGCTGCAATAACACTCGCTCTTTATAGTATGTACTAGTGTAACATTGGAACGCTGGACAATGGAGATAAGGATCCACACAAAGTTTATCTAGGGCTGCAGGATTCATCGAAAAAAGATCATAATTTCGATTTGACCCTACACACGATCTTAATTTAGCTTTTCTACGGTTCAGCCAATTATATTTTCAAGATCAGGAAGGGGCGCAAAGCAGTCATACAAGTCTTCACAGCAACATGGGTGCCTCCAAATGGCGTTAAAAGCAGCACATTTGTATTTATAAGACATAATTCACCCAAAAATGTAATTTCTGTCTAAATGTAATGTAATGCACGCCAATGATGCTGACTTCAGTGAACAGAAGCTGCAAAGGCTGTGAATACCATCTAATAAAGTTTTAAATAACGTTCAGTTTGTTGCACAGAGCAATCGTTTGGGGCCGTGAAGGAGGTTAGATTTGAATGTACTGTGTATTTGTTTTGTATGTGTTTTTTCTCACAGTGACGGCAGCCATGAGCCGCACTCTGAAGTTAAAATAAAACTGGCCGCACATCATTCAAATGATCATAACACATTTTACAGTTATAATTACGACAAGCATTTTTCTTTCATTGCTAACACATAGGGCTCAATTTTGACGATCCAGGCGCAAAGTTCAAAGCATTAAGGGCTTGTCAGAATCCACTTTTGCTATTTTAAGGAAGGAAAGATCTACTTTGCGCCGTGGCGCATGATCTAATAGGTTTGAGCATATTCTCTTAATGAGTTACAGGTGTTTTTTGAGATTAAACTAATCAAAGTCTCATCACCCATTCCCTTTAAGAGTTAGTTGCGTCTGGCCATAGTGCATTTGCTTTTTACTGACTTTGTAAGTGGAAAAACTGAGCACTTCACTAGAGATAAAACAGTTAAACAGAGCATCTACAGGGCAAGAATGAGAGATGAGCCTCCTCATTCTTTACTTTTACTTTCACTCTTGTGGAAAGAAAAATGTGATCCATTAGCCTAAACATAATTAATTTTGTTTATTAAGCACAGAGATTTGTTTCAAAACTATTTTTAAATTCAAGTATAATTTCCAGCAAACAAATAAATGAACAATAATAACGAAGTGTGTTAAAAAATGTGCTATGCCCCATATGGTCTAGCCCTTGTTCTGCATTGTGCCGGCTGTATAATAGGGCCCATAGTGTTGTGCATGAAAATAAATGTTTACTGTGTCAGTATAACTACCCTAAACTATCTAATGTTGAACATAGGCCAAATGCAAGAAGGAAGCTGATAATGACAAATGTCTCTTTTTACCGGTGAAAAAAATGGTCCAATAATGTTGTCAACAACAAATGACAGGTGTTTGTCTCAAACATAATAATTCAACTTCAGAATTATAATTAGTTGTATTCTCATGTCATCACTTTAGTGTGAATTAACAAACAGGACATATTAAAAGTCTGTTCAAGTACAGAATAATGACTATATGAAATTTAGCATTTTAAGCAATAGTACATATAGGCATATAGGCCTAATGTTATTATTGTTATTTTACCATATGTTTCAGGATAACAATAATAATAGCCTACTCATATTAACTTGTATTTCACATCTACAGAATGGTGAGAAACTCGTGATCTTGATTTTCAGCAAAAAATAAATAAAAATAAATAAAAAAATAAATAAATGTGATTCATATTTTAGCCAGAATGGTGCAGCCTCAATGGTCAAACAGGTGCAAACAGAATCATAAGGGTAATCCAGAAGAGTAGTCAGAAACAGATGAATGGTCAGTAGAGGAGGCAAAACAAAATTAACGAGAAAACAAGGCAAGGATCAAAACACAGACCAGAAAAACACTTAATGCTACAGACTAACAAGACTCAGCCATGTGTGTGTGTGTGTGTGTGTGTGTGTGTGTGTGTGTGTGTGTGTGTGTGTGTGTGTGTGTGTGTGTGTGTGATCAGAGGGAATCAGGAATTGGTTTGTGAGAGGTGCATGATGGTATTTGTAGTTCTCCTGCAATCTGGAAGGATTAGATCACTGATGATTGTGACACCTAGATTTTACACAGTTTTTAATCTATTAAAAATGTTACAGTGAAGTAAAATTATTTTCTTGATTATGAATCAAACAAACAGAGAAAGGAATCAATGAATGGATGTGGAAGAGGGAGATAGAAGAGCAAGAAGTGTGTGTATTTACGTACACACATTCATATATATCCTCACATATATAAATCCAACATTTCCTAAATGAAAAAGACTTGTCTATTTGTTTGTATATTGTGTCTGTTGTACTTGACTTCAATGGAATGGCTAAAGAAAACAGTTATGGCTTTTTGGGTTTTCCCTTAGATCTCATTGATCATTAAATCAATTAGAGAAAGCAGATTTCAGAACCATAACACACTGTATCTGTTGTGTGGTATTCACATTTTTTATAGATTTTTTTCAATAAAAGTTGACAATTAGCTAAAATGGTATTATCTGGATGCTAGTTAAATATTTTGGTGCTTAAACAGATTTGTATTATTTATTTTTTCCAACATGTCTTTTAATGTCTTTTAGATCACCAAAAACTGGAACGAGAGGCCAGAATTTGTCGTCTACTCAAGCATGCTAATATTGGTGAGTGCAACCACACACACACAAACACGCACACATGCACACACGCATGCACAGACACACACACACACACACACACACACACACACACACACACACACACACACACACACACACACACACACACACACACACACACACACACACACACACACACACACACACACACACACAGTTAAGGTTCCTTTACCACAGCCTTAAAGCACTAAATGTTCCACAAATTGATGAGCTGTTTTATGTACATTACATGTAGCATTTAAAATATACTAGTATTTAAACCAGATGTAAAATGACAGATTCAAACTTAAAAGTAATTTTTCTGTCCTCACTGAACACAGAAAGTTCACTCCCTGCTTGGTGAGTGCTGATGGTATGAGAAATAAACACAAAGCCCAGAGTGGATCTGGAGTAGAAGCGTTAACAGACTCCAGACATGCTGAAGACAGAGCACAGATGCAACATCAGACAAACAAACAGGAGCTGCAGTCAGATTGCTGGGCATCTCCCAGCCTAACCAGCTAAGATCAGGCTGGAAAGGGCTGAAAACTAGCCTGGAAATAGCCAAAACCCCTCTAAAACCAGACTGGTCGACCAGCTAATACCAGCCAACCAGCCTAGGCGGGTTTAAGCTGGATTTTTTTGGAGGAACCTTTTACAAGATCCTATTTTATACATTTTTCCACCAGGGGGCTGTTTTGTCATGCTGCGCCTTTAAGGATAGTCCTCCCCGCCCATCGTTTCTACGTGCCTTTCTGCATGCCTTAATCTTCTCTCTCGGCTGCGTCAGACAACAGACAGACCTAATCGAAGAAGATCTCACCTAGCGTTTGTGAGAAATACTACATTAAGAACTTTACCAATGAGTATTTGTTGTGCAGTTGCATCAATAAGTCACACACAATGTCTTTACAAAGTTCACGTGCGCACACACACACACAGATACACACGCACACACACAGCGCAGAAGACACACACACACACACAGACAGACAGAGCGCGCGTTTAGCTTTGCACTGTTTTTGCACGCATATGTGACACGATACAGCTTAATCTCCACTGCTGTGTGGATATCTGTTATGTTAATGTAAAAAATAAACCTGATTGATAAACCTAGCTTGATAAAGTTGGTTGTAGGTTTAATATTTGCCGGACATTCACGCACGCAGTTTTAGGGATCTTGTGCAAATTACATCGAAGCTTTGTAAAAGTTGTGTTTGCATTTTATTTTTCAGTTTGGCTTTTCATTTTAATATTGGCAGTCTTGACACGGAAATGCAGTGAAAATAAAATTGGCATTCGTTTTAATTATCGATTTGACAGGAAAGATGTGTTCCAAAGTGAAAGTCAAAGTGAAAATTTTATAGTTTCATTTAATTTTCAATTTCGGCAGATATTTTGTGAACAGTGTTTTAAAATGAAATTGTTAATCTCATTTTAATTTCCATTGTTTATTTGATTAATTTAAAATTGGCAGGAAAATATAAATAAGAATAAATAAAGAAAAAATAAATAAAAATCAGAATAATAAAGTTAAATGATAAGATAAGATTTGTTCGCTCAATTTAGTCCATAAATAACCTTCAAAACAGTACCCTGCTGTGGAACGATCGTGCTAGCCACTGCGCCACCATGCCACCTGGAGTCAACATATTTGCCTGTTATATCACATACAGAATCAAACAAGATTTACAATTGGTACTTCTCTAATTTTTATTAAAATATAAAAATAACCCATGTAACATATATTACGGTGAAGAGTATTGAACAGTATAGAACAGCATTTAACTTGTTTTGTGAAGAAGCATTCCATAAGATAGCTTTGTAATGCATTACACTAATTGTTGTTGTTCTTCTAAGAGGGACAAAGAGTGTTTGTTGGGTGACAAACTTAAAGGAAGGTTCATGTGTTTTAGGATAATGCATTCATTTAAGACGTATGGTGTTTGGTTAGTTTTATTGCATTTTGGATTTGATATGCCATGCTGCACCAAAGTTGGTAAGCAGAACAGTGTGAAGAGTATTGAAAAACGTCCTGCGAAAACAAGTCAATTTATGCAATTAGAGAATCTTTCATGGCACTTACGTTTATGAATCTGTGCTGAGTGATTCATCCTAAAGAGGTCATGCAAATCTGACCTCTCGCTATTAAGGTGGTAACAGCTAAAAATGGCCAAGCTTTTCTGCCCACTCTCACCCACCTCCTAGCCAGCTGCAAGATTACAAGCGTGGGTGTTATCTAGCTGTAATTATGGCTATAACACAAAGCTACAGATACAGAAAATTTAGTATCACATTCCCGCCCCCATATGTTCATCTTCTTACATGAGAACACTAAGCCATTGAAACAATTCTGTTTGTTCATGTTCCAACGTTTAAATAGACTTACATATTTTTAGCAGTGTTTATTCAATTATTTGACAACCTCTCTACTCTGCTAATATTTAATTGGGTTTTAATTATTTGGGTGCCACTTTCGTTTAAGTATTAATTCCCATAGCTTATTGTTATTATTAAGATATTGGATGTTTGTTTGTACTTATAAAGTATGATTATATTCTACAACCCCCAATCCTACCCACTACCTACAGTTAGCCCAACAACTACCTTACTAAATATTATTAAGCAACAAATTTATTACTTTATTCAGCTTTAAATCTTAGTTAATGGTTTGTTAATACCACAATTTTTACCTTAAAATAAAATGTAATAAAATTCACTTTGTTCTACTTTTATACAATACAATACATAAACATTTTTTGTGTCTATGGTGATTTGATATAAATATACAACACAGACTCATTGGGGGTATGTGCAGGGCTACATATTTGAAAAACCACAAATACATGCCCTGGCATATGTCTGGTTGCCTTTTGAGTGCAAAACAAATGCTATGGGGTGGTCAGAGATAATAATCAGCATAAATGAGTACACCCTATTTTGAAAATGAATATTTTTATTCATTTATCAGTGGCAATGTATTTTGGTGGATTTAAACAAAACAGATTTATTAAACAGATATATATTTTTCAAATAATATTTAAGTCACCAAACACATTTAGAAATTGAAAGATAATACAATTAAATTTAAGCAAAATATTGCATAAAAACATATATATATATATATATATATATATATATATATATATATATATATATATATATATATATATATATATATATATATATATATATATATATAATATATATATATATATATTTTTTTTTTTGTTGCTTTTTTGCTTTTCCTGTTTTTTCCTCTTTTAAAAATTAGTTTTTAATATTTTTCTATCACATAAATTTAACTGCACTGGTTTTTGGGCCGTTATCGTAAGTTATTTTGTTATATGAGCTCTAGATTTGGCTAGATTAGTACTGACTAATCTAATATATATGCACAAATTAAAATACAATTTTATAACATACAAAATCATACAAAGACAAACACTTACCCAAAAAATGTTATGCCTTTATGCTTTGTTTTGCTATTTTGCTCGTTACTACACTCTCAGAAATAAAGGTACGCAAGCTGTCACTGGAGTGGTACCTTTCCAAAGGTACACATTTGTACCTAATGGGTCCATAATGGTACCACAAGAGTATATATTAGTACACTAACATTTTAAGAGGAACATATTTGTAATTTTTAGGTGTTAATGTTTACCCTTTAGGTATTAATATGGACCTTGAAGGTACAAATGTGTACCTTTTGAAAAGGTACCACGCCAGTGACAGCTTGCATACTTTATTTCTGAGAGTGCACACCCATACACAGCGCAAAAGTCTGGCATGTTCTGATTGGCTTTGGTCTTGACTAAGTGTGGTGGAATGTAGGCATTGAACGATGACTGTTTACAAGGTATACCACAGTTTGAAAAAGTCAAGATTTTAAACTCTTCCGTTATACCGTTTCTATGGTGTATGTATGTTTTTTTTTTTTTTTTAATACATTTTATTTTAAGTTTTTTAGGACAACAGTATCTTCAGCAGAATAGATATCCAAGAAGCCATTTTAAATTGTAAATCTGTGTTTTTGAAACTAATAAAGACCACAGAAGTCAATGATTCATTTGAACTATAAGTTTCTCAAAATGAAATATATTGTGTTCAAAGGGGAAACAAAGTTTTTGTTTTTTACCCAGACATTTAAAAATTATATATTTTAGAGCAGTAAACACAATACACTCAAACCATGAAACCATGATATTTTTATCCAAGGTTATCATACCGTCACAATCTGATACCAGCCCATGCCTACTTGAATGACCTTTGTCCTGGGAGCACTGTACCAATATGGTGGCGTTATTGACGCATGCACAGGGCCTGTATGCAATATCTATTTTTTGTATCTATGCGGGTAGGTGTGATACCGTCAATAACTTCTGTTCATTTTTACACTACTGCTGTCCGTTTATCTCTGTATGGACACCTTTTCAGTTTGCTTGGTAGCTCACCTTGTATGGCGTCAGACTTGGGGTTTGCATTAGACCAGAAAACAGGGGTTCCAGAAACCAGGTAAAAACAAAGTTTGGTTTATTTATAAACTAATTTCGAGAGAATCGCATGCTTATGATTGAACACAGCTGGTACAGCATTAGCTCCACATATTTGCACCAATCAGATTAATACTGACACACTATAAATTATCTGAGCTTTCTACTTCAGTGAGTAGCACTCTTGCCTCACAGCAAGAACGTTGCTGGTTCGGCTCTCTCCAGGCCACTTGTCGTTTCTGTGCGGAGTTTGCATATTCTCCCTGTGTTTCGAGTGGGTTTTCCCTGGGTTATCCGGTTTCTTTCCACAGTCCAAAAATATACACCATAAATAAATTGAATATTTCAAATTGCATCCTAGCAACTCTTAGTCTGATATATCTCAGAAGTTCACAAGTAGGGGTGTTCTCGAGAACCACCTAAGCTCAAACTCTCCTCTTGCCCTTCAAACAGTAGGGAGCCCTGGGCTCAAGGATATTCTGAGCTCAGGGCTCTCTCCCAGAACAGCATGCCATACACACTTTATTATCAATCATCACCTAAGTATGTACTCTTGAAAAAAGGGGCTAGAAATAAAGGCTGCAATGTGATATTCTTTAGTTTGCTTAGTGAAAGGGGTGAATGGGTCACTCAATGGCAAGCTAATATACACACAACAGGCTGAAAGGCCTCTAATGGAAGTACACGAGAAGGACTTCTAAACAGCACGTACGAGAATATGTGGCTCAATATCATATTTAACATTGTCAACAATGTACACAGTGGCATGTGGAATGGATTTGTAAAAAAAAAAAAGCAGATGTGGCTTCGCCCCCATATTTTACAGTTCCCAAAAATCTAGTCCTGGGCACGTAGTTCCAATGAGACTGTGTTGCAACTATGACAACATTATGAATTTAAAATCCCAAGTTTTTTGAATCAAGATGTAGCGCAGTAATTGTGAGGGCATTTGCGGTCAATAGTCAGATTTTCATCATTATGGCAAACATGAAACCCAGTGGCTTTCCTAAACTAACAGAGGGATTTCTCCTCTCTAAAGCAACCCTCAGCTGGAAAGCAATTCTCTTTCTGTTACCATGGCAACAGGTTTGCGCAGGCAGCTGTATCACAGATGAGAGAGATGCTTGAGATATTTATACAGGGGGATTCCTCTATGTCTCCTGTTTCCCCACGCAATCTATCCATATTTGTTAATCAAAAGGTCAAGCTATTTGATTCCTCTGAGGAACTGCTAATTACACACTTTAATGAAGTAGCTGTCATGATGCTTCAGTATACGATTTCCCTTCTTTTGACTGGGGTTGTGCAACCATTTGGATTGTGTAGCTCTAGGGCACACCTTAGTGCACTGCCTACCTAGACACTGTTTTAGGCACTGTAGGCGTACTCTTTACATGCTGTTCTAGCAACTAAATAGGGCTACAGTATAAATATCTATTTTTGACTAGTTGTTGCCATTTTTATTATAAGAGCAGGATTTTCATCTCAGCAGCTTATAATAAAAAAAACACTGCTCTATAGCACAAATAGTTTCAACAGTTGTATTTGTAGTTGGCTGTTGTGGTTGTGGCAAAATATCCTAAATAAACTCCTTTAACTATATGAATGAAAACAGGGGTGCTTAACCCTGTTCCTGGAGATCTTTCTGCAGTGTTCAGCTCCAACCCTGACCAAACACACCTAAACCAAAAAATTATGACCTGAACGGCACTTGATAATTGTTTCCAGTAATGGGTAAGTTGAGCCTAGGGTGAGAACAAAGCGACAAGCAACCATTCATTTCAACGGAGAGTGAGCAACTTCCGGCGATGTCCATCTGCACAAAGGACATCGACTGTTGGCAACCAGTTGAGATATATTCAGCTGCAGACCCGTAGAACCACACACGTTCCAGGCACACACAATCTAGCACACACGATCTAGGCAAACTATATATGGTAACTAACTAACTCCTTTGGAGCATTATCGACACCTTCTGAATTTCACTAATATGGTGATCGTGACCGCCCGTGTAACAACTGCTATTCATTTTGAAATGTTTAAGGCTTCCCACTTCAGTCATTATGTCATCATTTTATCGTTTTATCTTTTCTGAACTCAGATTATCTTTTTTGAACTCAGATAAAAATAATTAGTTTAACACATGACATGACCAACTGTAGAAAATTAGAGAAAATTAAGTGTAATAAACTAATTAAGGATCATAATATTATCATACTTGGTTAAAATCGTTTTGCTGTTAAATATAGAAAAGCAAACAATGATGTCACATTAAAATAAATTACTATAGTTAATCATTTAAACAATATATAGTAGCTATAAACTGACTATCTTAACTGATTATTTGATTATATATATATATATATATATATATATATATATATATATATATATATATATATATATATATATATACATATATATAATTATATATATATATATATATATATATATATATATATATATATATATATATATATATATATATATATATATATATATATATATATATATATATATATATTTTTTGCTATACTTGTTGCAACTATAATTACCACTAATTACCAGTACTTTTTGGTTTAAAAACAATATATTACTTACTATAAATTATAGTATTTAATGTGGGAAATCATTAATAAAAAACTTTTTAAAAAATAAGCAAATAAATATTTTTAAATCGCCTAAGTAAAATATTAATATAGACATTTAAACATGTAAAAAGATTTGTATTACATATAAAACTGTATTATTGACTATATTACCTTGATTTTCTTCTATTATAAATGAATCCATTATATAAAATAAACCTGTCCAATTTAGATCGTTCAACAAGGCCAGCGAACGAGTATCTGCTATATTGACTCTGTCAGATAAATAATGACTGATCATCTATGATGGATGATAGAAAACTCTTCAGTCTATTATATTGAATGGTCTGTCACGATCACCTGTCACGATCGCCATATTTGTGAAAAAGTATGCACCATTGTTTATGGTGTACAATATTTATTAACTATATATAAAAATATATTGATGATGATGTTCAAAAAAAACGCTAATAACATTAACATTTGTCGTAACCATATATGGTTTGCCTAGATTGTGTGTGCTGGATTATGTGTGCCTGAAATGTGTGTGGTTTTGCGGGCCTGCAGCTGGATATTATTGAACCAGTTGAGCATATCGAGCAAATAGACATAGTTGAGAATCCTTTAACTTTATGCAAATGAAGAGCAACTTTCTTGAAGGACAGCTAATAGGAGCACCAGTAGATCCTCTGTGAGCTCGCTCAGAGGACGGTTGTACTCTTCATGCTGTAGACCTACATTACACAGACCTATGTTCTCAGCAGGTCGCCATCCAGAATGACAGAAAGCTACATAGTTGCTGCTAGTGTGAATAAGGCATAACTATCTATCTGGTCAGCAGCTAGCTCTCTGCAACTCTCACATGGTCGGCATTAAAGGTAAGCAGGGTTGCGCCTGGCTTTATACTTCTGCATCAAGCTAATGTTGTAGAGTGTTTAAAATTGTCAAGTCCCGTGAAGGAGCTGCAGATAAAAACTGTTGTTTTGTGTTTACCTTAAGTTGTTGCACGTCGACTGGCTCCCACCTCTGAATAAGCAGGTTTTAGCTACTTGTATATTAAGATAGCGTTCAGAAATAACAAACACCTTCAAAGAGACTCGTCACAGAGGAACATAAAAACGTACTGCCAGCTTGCATTTCGAAGTGCTATTGCAGAGCAACACAAACAGCATGCAGACGTATAAATGCATGGCTAGTTGCAAGACATGAGACGTGGGTCACACTGATTTTAGATGAGGTATTGAACCGCGGTCCTGACTCTCCTTTGTCAATAAAAAATCCCAGGATGTCCTTTAAAAAAAGTGTAGGGGTTTAACCCTGTCGTCCTGGTCAACTTTTCACACTAGCCTCTGTGCATCATGGCCTCCTCACCATCCCCATATCCTAATTGGTTTCATCACTCTATCTCCTCTCTACCAATTCAATCTTTATTTCTATAGCACTTTTTCAATGTAGGTTGTGTGAAAGCAGCTTATGAATCAGCAGATGTCTGTGGTCTGGTGCAATATGGCTGCCATCGTGTCATCCAGATAGACGCTGCACACTGGTGGTGGATGAGTATTCACCCTAAAAATGTGTAAAGCTCTTTGAGTGTCCAGAAAAGCACTATATAAAAGTAAGGAATTATTATTATTATTATTATCTGTCCAAGTATTACCTGTAGCTCAAGACACTGGGTTAAAATTCCTATTCTCTATTCAGCACCATTAAATACTGGTTTATATGTGTTTTTTTAATTATTATTTGAAAGATTAAAAGTAGGCAGTTGTCTTCAATAAAGTGCTTTCCATTTATATAAAATAATGTAAATGTAATAAAAAAAATATGGCTGTATTATTTAACATACAGTTGAAGACAGAATTAATTTCGCCCTTTTGACGTTTTTTTTCCCCCCCAAATGATGTTAAACAGAGCAACAAAATCTTTACAGTATGTCTGCTAATATTTTTTTCTTCTGGAGAAAGTCTTATTTGTTTTATTTTGGCTAGAATAAAAGCAGTTTTTAATTTTAAAAAAACATTTAAAGGTCAATATTATTAGCCCCTTTAAGCTATATTTTTTCAATAGTCTGCAGAACAAACCATCGTTATACAATAACTTGCCTAATTGCCCTAACCTGCCTAGTTAACCTAATTAAGCCTTTAAATGTCACTTTAAGCTGTATAAAAGTGTCTTGAAAAATATCTAGTCAAATTTTATTGTCTTCATGGCAAAGATAAAATAAATCAGTTATTAAATGAGTTTTTAACTCAGTAAATTGTCATTTTTGGAGCTTTGGTGTTGCCGCGTTTTTTTAAATACATAATTTTGTACTTTTTGCTGTTTGGCTGAGCACTCATTTAAAGTGATGTGCATGCCTTTGTGCATTTTTCTATCATATAATATAAAATATTCTGTATTTACATCAGATACATTTAAAATAAATCATTTTTCATTAATCCGGAGTCACCACAGCGGAATGAACCGCCAACTTATCCAGCAAGTTTTTACGCAGCAGATGCCCTTCCAGCCGCAACCCATCTCTGGGAAACATCCACACACACATTCACACACACACTCATACACTACAGACAATTTAGCCTACCCAATTCCCCTGTACCGCATGTCTTTGGACTGTGGGGGAAACCGGAGCAGCCACGTGAAGGCAGGGAGAACCTGCAAACTCCAAACAGAAACACCAACTGAGCCGAGGTTCGAACCAGCGACCTTCTTGCTGTGAGGCAATAGCACTACCTACTGCTCCACTGCCTTGCCTTTAATATAAATATATAATCATATATTAAATATGTACATTTCCATGGAAATCTCTTAAAATTGACACACTGTAGATATAGAATATAAAGCAGAGATATAAGTATTTTAACAGAAAAGGCCTAAAAGATCTGCCCATTATTCATCTGACAATGAAAGGAAGCAGAGGCAGAAATAATTCCAATTTGTGCAGTAAATGAGTCTGTGAATATCTCACTCCCACGATCTAATGAGAATAAAAGTGAGCTGTACGATACAATCTAATCAGTCTCTCTCTCTCTCTGTTTTGTCGACAGTGAGGCTCCATGACAGCATATCAGAGGAGGGTGTTCACTACCTTGTCTTTGATTTGTGAGTATTTTTCTGTGTGTGTGTGTCTCCACCTGTATGAGGTCATGTCTTCAGTTTTCCTGTTAAATAAATGTGACTGTTAATTAGAGCTCCTCTATTCACTCCTAAAAGCCACAATTCACAATTCAGACTGGTTTAAAATATATTACATGCATTATCATTATGTATATCTTTTACTTAATACTTACAGTATATAATATATATATATATATATATATATATATATATATATATATATATATATATATATATATATATATATATATATATATATATAATATATATATTTATTTATTTATTTATTTATTTATTTATTTATTTATTATTATTTTTTTTTAGCAATATCACACTCATAGCCATGTGATATTTTATACGGGGTGTAAATAAATAGGAAACAAATACAGAGTGTCTTAAAACCTTTGGCCTACCTTTGGTCTATCTTTTAACCTTTGCCTATCCAAGTCTTAGGAACAACAAATAATAAATTGATCTATAGCTGATCGTTTGATATCAGAAGTGGCTTATATGAAAGGCAAAGTCCTAGATTACTCTTATTTTACCAAAATAAAATATAATCATGGCTTGACTTTTAATTATTTAATTAGGACAGTAAGGTCTTTTGCTCAAACAAAAGCCGTCACTTAATAGAAATAATGTACAGTATACAATATAAAGTCATGCTTGTCATATTGTGTCTGACTTTCATGAGCTTGGAGGACTGCATCCAAACATCTCTGCAATGACTCAAATAACTTAATAACCTCATTAACCTTATTAACCAATGACTTCCATATAATTCCATATGATTAATAAAGTCATCTGGAATGTCAAAGAAAGCGTTCTTGCAGCACTCCCAGATTTCATCAGGATTCATTGGATTCATTTTCATTGCCTCCTCTTTCATCTTACCCCAGACATGCTCAATAATGTTCATCTCTGGTGACTGGGCTGGCCAATCCTGGAGCACCTTGACCTTCTTTGGTTTCAGAACCTTTGCATGAGAAGGAGCGCTATCCTGCTGAAGAATATGCCCATTCCTGTAGTTTGTAATGTAATGGGCAGCACAAATGTCTTGATACCGCAGGCTGTTGATGTTGCCATCCACTCTGCAGATCACTTGCACACCCCCATACTGAATGTAACCCCAAACCATGATATTTCCTTCACCAAACTTGACTGATTTTTGTGAGAATCATGGGTCCATGCGGGTTCTTCTACAGTATTTGTGATGATTAGGATGCAGTTCAACAGATAATTCATCTGAAAAATCTACCTTCTGCTACTTTTCCAAATGATCAACTTGAAGTCAAGTTATTATTTGTTGCTCTTACAACTAGGATTGATGACAAGACTTTTGTTAGGTAGCATAGATACCCAAAAACAAACAAACAAACAGACAAGTCTTGTTTAACAATATAGAGTCAGCAATAGATTCCAGAAGAACTGTCAGAGGGAAGGCTGCTCTCAGGAAGCTATACAGTACATGCCAGTTATTTATTTTGTCTTTCTTTTAACATTCATTTTCAACATTGTTGTGTTCATTAAGTTCATTTTCTTAACAACCTGTTAAAACATAAACTGCTAGTTTAAATGTAGTAGATATGTCATTAGAAGTATAACTACATTTTTTGAGCAAGAAACTGGGCAGGACAACTCTTCTCTACTGTGTGTAGCTTATTTGCATCATGATGGTCATATAAATGGCTTTGCTTGCCTGTTATGTAACCATGTGGCATCATTAGAGCTAATGATTCCCATGAGGTAGATGGCCATACCATTTCAAATGCCTGACCACGTTGAAGAGTGGGCAACAGGCAGTGTGGGTGAAGGTATTTGTTGGCTTAATTTAAATATGATTCATTCAACCCAAGCTGCCGTTTTACCATGGTTTAATATTTCTACTTTCAGGTACCGAGACAGAACCTCTGGGAAACTGCAATTTATAACTATTTCAGTCTATTTTATACTATTATGTTATCCTTTTTAAACTGACAGCTAATATCAACACATGACGAAATGATTTCATCAGATGACATGAATTGCTCTACTGCAATGGTCTCAAACTCCTGGATGGCTGCAGCTCTGCATAGTTTAGCTCCAACCATCTCCAACTCACACCTGCTTAATAGTCTATAGCAAAGTTATTATAGGTAACAAAAATGAACGAAAAATTACAACTAACATTTAAAATCATTTTCGTTAACTGAAATAAGAAAAAAGAGTTTAAAAAAAACTAGAACTAATTGAAACTGTATTGTATATATACAAAACTTAATGAAACTAACTATAGTTATAAAGAAAACGTCCTTGGTTTTCATCTTTGTCAATGTATTTAATATACATAAGCCTACTGTTTGCCTTTTAGAAGTAAATTTATAAAATTATTAATTTAACACAATTGTGCCCAATAATGGGTTTTATTTCTGTATTAGTCATCGCTATCGCAAACAAATCTTTTTAACCAGATCTTCTAAGTGAAGTAGTTGAACTAGTTTAACAAATTGAACTAGTTCACCAAATTGATCTGACTATTTTAAAATGATTCACGTCTCCAGTAAGCACTCTTATCCGCAAATAAATTACTTTTTAACATTCCTAATACCTCCTCTGACTTGAAATAAACCAATATACACTGAGTCAATCAGTAACTAGAACAGTGCACAGATATCAGATTGGAGAAACAGTGAAACGATAATTTTGCACATGCGTGATTCAGTGAACCAAACACAAACAGTACATGACAACCTGCTGTGACTGAAATAAACTTGAACTTGAAAGTTTATTTCATAACAGAAAATCGTAATGGAGTTTAAATATGTGAGTCGTGCTTCAGTTAGGTAGCAAAACTTAACTGTAAGAATTTTTTAGATCATGGTGATGTTTTAACTGACTGAAATTATGATTGCTGTCTACATAATTTTGGTATGTGGAGTCCTAACATGCAGGCATTGTCACAACAGATCCAGTTCACGTTAAAGATCTGAACTTCTCATCACTAGTGTGTATCTAACCTCAGAAGTAGCCTTGCACACATATTTTACCAAAAGGCTGCTGTCTTTTGGGCTGTTGTATTTGAATTTAAGGATGGGTAAATGGTAGTGGTAGATGATAGAGGTTAAGTGTCCTCTGAGTCCATGTTTCAAAAAATGTATGGTTGAGTTTTTATTATACAATATTTATTATGATGACTTTGAATCTTGCACCTAACAAATATCCTTATTTAGAAAAAAAATTAATTTCAAAATATAGAAACCAATAAAAACTAGTAAATCTGCCCCTAAAAATTGATTTTAAAACTAATTGAATTTGAAAACAAAAAGTCCAAATGAAAACTAATGAAAAATCTAAAACTATTATAACCTTGGTTTCTAGTATCACGCAAATCCGTGTCTGTTATGAAGTGAATTTGATGCATGAATGAAGCTGATTTGATGCGCGAATGAAGCGAGTAAACTCAAAAAGTTCATGCGTCTATTTATGCGTGTATATGATTTATCCACGTGTACCATATGTAGTGAGAATAGTTTTTTTTTTTTTTTTTTTTTTTTTTTGCAAAAATAAACTTCAACCACTAACTCTTCACAGCATAATCTTTGGGTAGAGAAACTAACTTTCCCTCACACTTCAGAGTACAGCGTCTATGTGACTTGATTCAGCCGGGATCTGCTACAGTGTTTCTGGACGGACATTCATTATTCCTGGCTCTACGCGTGCAACAAATGGGCAGAGCTTGAGTTTCATATCAACGTCATGCCGACACGGCTAAAGACTCGTTACAGCAGCAATTAATTCGAACCACTATGAGTCGACTCTTTTATAGATGTAGTTTTAAACACGGGTAACTTATAGATTTAAGCCTTAGCTGGATATTCACTTCACTTAGAACTGTGTTACACACTGCATGGAAGGTCACTTTCAAAAACCCGTAATAGGGGCTCTTTAATATACATCTGACATTATTCATCATTATCCTTTTTTTACCTTTAAACCTGTTTTTGTGTACATATAAATAAATAATCACTACAAAGTATTTTTCAAAATGAAGTCTTTAGCAAAGCATAATATCAAGTATAATTTTGGGAAGTAGTTTTTCTGTTTTTGATGAATATTTCTTGCAATTCATGATAACATGAGGTAAAGTATTCAACATACTAGACATTAAAAAAAAAACTTTTTAGTAGATGCAGTAATCAAAATTAAATTTGCTTGAAGATTCCTAAATGGTTTAATGAGTTTTGCTGCTGTGTTGCCAAGACAACCTTTTAATTCAGATGAAAATGCCTGATGTGTTAATTTTTGTACTGTTCAGAGTACTTACATCAGAGTGAGCAGAGTAATGCACAGTTTCTAATGGAAATTGTCTCATTTTTATACATTTTTCATCATGTACTAAAAACTTTTCTCGTTTCTTTCTGGTCTTTTCAAGATGCAAATGTAAATCTCTTACACGCTGAGCTTCCTGTTTAATACAGTTGCTGAAATTACACTGTCTGATGTGTTGAACTTTTTCAGAGTCACAGGAGGGGAGCTATTTGAAGATATTGTTGCCAGGGAATACTACAGTGAGGCTGATGCCAGGTTGGTGTTTGTGGCCAAATACAAATATATTTTAACCCCACTTACAGTATTAGAAGGCATTCATTTAACACTGTAGGCAACACTGTTAACTTAAGGCTAATTTATATAATTGTGAAGCTTTAAAAATGGCAAATATACATAATTGTGAAAGATATTATAAACCTATTCAACAAAAATGCACTTACAGTTGACGTTTATAGGGCAAGACTCTATCATTTAGTATATCTGCATCTGCACCTGTCATTCCTCCCACCAAACAGATCCATCATCACAATATTATCTAATCCCCTATCTAATCCCCCATCCCCTGGTCCTCAATCACATATCACTTTCTTTTGGCGTAATCCCTGCTTTATCAGGAGTAACTACAGCAGAATGAACTGCCAATTACTCTGCAAATGTTTTACACAGCAAGTGCCGTTCCAGTCACACAACCCTAGCTCAATTTGCAGTGCTAGGAAACACCCACACAATCCTTTCCCATAGTTGCTTAGCATTTACCTTCTACTGATTTATGTATTTTTCCCAGAGATGGGTTGTGGCTGGAAGGGTATCCGCTGCATAAAAAACAAAAAACTTGCTGGATAAGTTGGAGGTTCATTCCGCTGTGGCGGCCATGGATTAATAAAGGGATGCCACAGCAGTATGAACCGCCAACTTATCCAGCAAGTTTTTATGCAGAAGATGCCCTTCCAGCCACAACCTATCTCTGGGAAACATCCACACACACACATACACACACACTCATACACTACGGACAATTTAGCCCATCCAATTCACCTGTACTGCATGTCTGTACCGCATGTCTTTGGACTGTGGGGGAAACTAGAGCAACTGGAGGAAACCCACGCGAATGCAAGGAGAACATGCAAACTCCACACAGAAATGGCAACTGAGCCGAGGTTCGAACCAGTGATCCAGCGACCTTCTTGCTGTGAGGCAACACTACTACCTACTGCGCCACTGCGTCGCCTGCAGTGGTTTGATTGTGTCAAATTGTAAAAGTAGACTTTTAAAAAATAAATAAACAATATCCTGTTTTAGAATATAATATAGCATATTCCCAATAATATTTGTAAAGGAAACATAGGCACTATATGTGTCGTTTGCATTCAATTAAAGGGGACACGGTAGCGCAATAGGTAGTGATGTTGCCTCACAACAAGAAGGTCGCTGGTTTGAGCCTAGGCTGGGTCAGTTGGCATTGATGCATTCGCATGGATTTTCTCCGGGTGCTCCAGTTTCCCACACAAGTCCAAAGACATGCGGTACAGGTGAATTGATTAAGCTAAAATTGTCCTTAGTGTATGTGTGAGAATGAGAGTGTATGTGTGTTCCCCAGAGATGGGTTGCAGCTGGAAATGCATCCGCTGCGTAAAACATATGCTGGATAAGTTGGCGGTTCTAAGCCTAAAAGAAAATGAATGTATGAATGAACATTAAATTAAAATAGAACCAAAACTTACCAAACTACTACTACCAAATACTATTACCAAAACTAATACTGGATTTTTGTATTTTTGTGTGTATGTGTAAAACAATATAATTTGCACAAAAAGAGTAAGGGGGTTTTCTCTATAGAACATGTGACCCCGTATCATTATGGACATTTTACAAGATAGCATATGTTGGTCAAACAATGGATCTGCGACAAAGCAACTACGGATTTGGGAAACACTCATTACTATATAATTATTTTCTCAAACGATGCATGGTACTCTGATAGTTCAGCCACGAGTAATGTCGCTGTTTGGAAACGCAGCCCTGTATAGTACATTAAAAACAATATACGAGCAAAGTAGTGTTTCTGAATTCCTAGTATTCGAAAAACAATAATCGAGAAGGACCCTGATGACCTACTACTTCCAACAAGATTCTGAAGTGTGCATACGATATCTCAAGATGCATTGTGAGATTATTCATGAATAGTAGCACAACTGATGTTGGCTGGTCAGGTGATAATGACAAATGGTGGATGCAGTACGTCTGAGCTCCATTTATACTATTAAGAACGTACTTTTCTAACGTTCAAGTAGTAAATTTAAATTTAAATGTAGTAATCACTGAGTAGTGAGATGTGCTGCATTAATAAGTTGGATTTGCTGTTATTGAAATATAGGTTTGCAAAGTTATTAACATTAAAAGGAATGTTTTGTTGATGCAGCTTTCATATCTGCCACTGAAAGATGGTACGAATAGTCTGATAGTGGCTCTCTTACCGGTGAAATAGCAAAGCAGTTCTTGGAAGGCTTGACTTATGAACCAGCTCTCAACTGGCAATAGCACTAGCTCCACACGCGTTTTTTCGAGCTTGTGGAAAAGGGGTGTCAGGATCCTTTGACGTCCCAGTTTTGTTTGTTTTAATTGAATTGAGTTCTGTTTTCTGAATGCAGCTGTACACTATTAAAAGATTTTAAAGAATATCAAATGTGATGCCTTAAGGTCACTATATTATGGCGCCATCATTATTAGCAACAGGACCAAAAAAATGCAGTAGCTATGTCCAAACATACAGTAGTTGCATACTACTCGATTAATAAACATTTGAATTTGAATGTACATATCCACGGGTAAAAATGAGATGAACATTACCGTAAAAATACAGTCGTAAATCCACCATGTCATTATCACGACATACCCACATCAACTGTGTCGCTTCACTCCCTTTCATAAATTGTCACTCATGGCCTTCATAGTCTCACCAGCTGTAGTAGTTCATCCTCGTACTCCTTACATATTTGGACATATTATTAACTTACATAATAATTTTTACACATAATTTATAAGTGAAGTATTTGATTTGGGATGCACCAATCCAGAAGGGGAAGTGGGGATCAATTAAGCTTCAGTTAGGACCCGGAAACTATTGTCTATTACGGTCTCTGGACTCTGGACAGTTTTTACGAGAAATCCATTTGTCAAGTATCCTGCAAATGCAAGCAAGCATCCAAAGACCTGCAGTTCAAAATACATGCACAACATACATTATTTTCTTTTAAATTGTCTTGTAAATGTTTCCCCATAGACCACTGTAAGTGCATTTCATGGAAGCCAGAACATTCTACACAAAATTCACAAATTAACACATTCAGAAGAACATTTACCTATACAGAAGAAGCATTGTTTATTTTTAAGTTCAATGTGGGGATGTTGTGGTGATTTTGGTTTATTAATTAGTGGGAAACACCAATTTAAATCTAGCTTCTTTCTAAAGAGATTACTCACCAGCTAAAATGGTCAATAATTACTTAGTCACACATTGTTCCAAACCTGTGAGAGTTTTGTTTATCTTCGGAATACAATTGGACAATTTTATGAATTCTGAGAGATTTCTGTTTCTCTATTGATAACAAGCATGTCAAAGGTCTAGAAAAGTAATAAAATCATTACTGAACTAGTCTATGTGACTCCAGTGAAATTTCACTTTCAAATTTGCAGTCATGTGTACTCTGTGTAAGGCAGGGGTGTCCAAACTTTTTGCAAAGAGGGCCAAATTTGATAAAGTGAAGATGCCCGGGGGCCAATAGTTCCTTCTGATATTTTTTCACCACAAAAGTTACATGAAAATACACACTGTTATAAAACAATTTTTATTGTCACAATTACCTTTATTTTTCAAATGGCAATACAACCAAATATAAGCCACTCAGGCAGGAATGAACAACTTTAAACACACATTTCTGCCTTTCATTCATATCTGGAGAGTTAGATAAAATTTAACAAACTGTATAGAATACCTTACATTTCAATATTTGCCTCATGAACATTTTAAACAGTAGTTTTAAGTAATGCAAAGTGGTCTGTTATCATTACATTTTAAAACAAGTGAATTTTGCTCTTGTCTTTTACAAGATCTTTCAGGAAGCCAACTACCTTATAAATCCCACAACTGGGAAAATCACTTGTCACCACAAGAAATAAACTCAGATGTACAGTGAACATAGTAAACTATGCTTGCTTTAGTTTGCTTTATTGCATTGCATTAATGTGCTTTAGACTTTTTGCTGTGTGATATTAATGAGAAGGGTAATACTGAGATCTAGATTTTAGTAAAGAGACCAGGTCTGGCTTGAGGGCAGTGGTTGAAATGCGTAAAATGTCACACAAGTGGGAGTCACTAATCTTTGATCTCAATCGGTTCTTGTTTAAGTTCATGACTGAGAATGTTTGCTCACACAAATATGTGGAGCCGAATAAGCTCAGCATTTTCTTAGCAAATGATCGCATTTCAGGAAACCTGCCTTTGTCTAGTTGCCGGTAAAAGTCAACAAGAGAACAATGCTGGTGTTTTCCGTGGCACGCTTCGCAACACTGCAGCTCAATGAGCTCCAACTGAAGCCGTGGACAAGCATGATCAGGGTCCGCTGATAAAGGAGAAGAGAAAAGCAGCATGTCCTTTTCAATTACTGCAAAGTCTTGAAAGCGTTTGTTAAATTCCACAGAAAGAGATGCGATGGCTGTCACATAACCCTTTATTTGCACAACAATATTGTCCTGTGGGAAACCGTCAATGACCTCTTTCAAAGCTGGGAAGTGCGCGGTGCAGGGCTCTGTTAGGGACAAGTGTCTTTGGAAAAGTAGCAGTTTGATTCCAAAGGCCTTGATGTGAGCGTATAGCTGGCTTACCACTGCATCTTTTCCTTGAAGATTGACATTTAGCTCATTCAGATGCTTTGTTATGTCAACCAAAAAAGCCAGATTTGCCAGCCATACAGAATCGGACAGTTGTTTCATTAGTTGTCCCTTCTCATCCAAAAAATGTCTTATTTCCTCTTTGAGAGAGAAAAATCGCTGCAGTGCGGACCCCCGACTTAGCCACCTCACATTGTTGTAATATATAACGTCACCATGTTCAGCTTGGATGTCATGCAAAAGCTGAAACATGCAACATGCTGAAACTGTTGGTGGTAAAGAGCTTTTGAGCGAATATAGTTGATTAACTTTGCCACTGGTTTAATAACATCGTCAAATTTCAGATGTTTGGGGCAGAGAGCCTGCTGGTGAATGATACAGTGAAGTTTAATAGCGTTACCTGCTTCTTCGCTGACTTTATTGCAGATCAGATTGGATAATCCGCTTCGCTCACCAGCCATAGCAGGTGCGCCATCGGTAATGATCCCAGAAACTTTACTCCATGGCAGTTTCATATCATCGACAGCTTCACAAACAGAAACAAATAAATCTGTTCCTCTGGTTTGCCCTTTAAGGCTTTTTAGGTCAAGCAGCTCCTCTGACACGTTCATGTTGTCATCAACCCCTCTTAAAAAAATCAGCAGTTGTGCAGTGTCAGAAACATCAGTGCTTTCATCGCAGGCTAATGAGAAATAATCAAAAGCCACTCCTCTGTCCCTTAGCTGTCTCAGAATATCTGATGATAGGTCCTCAACTCTCCGTGCCACTGTGTTTCGTGCCAGGCAAACATTCATAATTTGTTACCTTCAGTAAAAAAGTTTGCCATGTTTAGCTATTAACATGGCCACTTCGTAGCTGGCTTTGGTGATGCTTTCGTTTGACTCACAGGCCCTCGTGAAGAATCGCTGTTGTGATGCTAGAGCAGCTTGAAGTTGTTTCACTTTTTCAGCGCGCTCACTCCTTGTTAGCTTGTCTTATATTTTAGCATGCCTAGTTTCGTAATGCCGCTAAACATTGAAATCCTTAAACAAGGCAACCGTCTCTTTACAAATTAGACAAACACAATTGCCTTGATGTTCAGTAAAGAAGTATTGTAATTCCCACCGCTCCTGAAAGCGCTGGCCCTTACTGTCAACTTTTCTGTTGTTTTTTTTTGCGGTCGTCATGGCAGTAATAAGCGGAGAAAATTCCCACCACAGGTGCAGAGGCAAATAGCATAGAATGGTGTTGACATCAAGTGGTAAAAGGAGGAATTACATTTTTAACTTCTATGGTTTATTCTAACAGAGTTAGCAAGCCATAAATAACACATTATGAGATAGAATCTGTGGGCCGTATGAAATCTGACTGCGGGCCGTGATTGTCCCACGGGCCGGACTTTGGACATGCCTGGTGTAAGGTGTGGCAATACTGCACACACATTTAAAAGATACACAGATAAGATACTGATGGCCAGGATCTGCTGAATCCTCTCCCATAATCCTCTTTTTGTAGAAAAAGTGAAATGTGTCTTGTTGTAAGCAAATCCTGAATCCTGATTCTGTCTTCTGCTCTTGTGCTTTTTGGAGCAGAGATGATAGATTCAGTTTATAATTGCACAATCTGTTTTCCAAATGAACTAAATACACTGTTTCTATAAAAATGCAAAATGACAGGGCGTGCAGCAAGGTAGCAAGTAATATAATCAGTGTATGTATAAACACTGTTGTTCTGCTCTAAGCAGTGTGCGTTTCTGTTGTGCTTTGGCATTCTATAAACGTAGTCCTGTATACATTTCTGGAGATCGATGCATTTCGTCTTTAAAACGAATGCTACAGGGCCTTATGACACCGTTCCTTTTCGTGCTTACCAGCTGAACACTTACCTCTGTATGGACGGCTTTCCCGCTATTACAAGTTTCCGGTGGCTTGCCATGTACGGCGGCAGACTTTAAATGCAACGAAGAGTTGACCATGACGAAGAATTGTTCCAAAAAGCAGGTAGAAAAAAGCAGAAGCCAAAAAACAACAAGTAAAAAACAGGTACAGAATGTGGTCAAATCTGAAAACGTGGTTAAAAAAGGCGAGGGCTTTTCTTTTTCTGGATTGCTTTTTAAAACTCTCTTGAGGGTTAAGGGAAGTGGGTAGGCCGGTCAATCGATGCTTTTTAAGGCACTATTGGTTGAGTTTAAAGAAAGAGAAGGGTGGGTCAGTCGATCGGTCAGATAGTCAATGGGCAGTGCCCTCTGGTGGATTTACTCGAGAACAGCAGGTGACAGCAGCCTCTGGTGGATTCGCGAAAACAAAAACTGCAAAAAAAACGTACCTCCTGGGTCATATTTGGTGCTCTTCAGAAATGTATATAGCATATTCAGAATGAGTCTGGCTGGAACATTTATCCAATACAATATTTGTCTCCAGGACAAAAGCAGCTGTATGAATGCTCAAGCTTTAAATAAAAGTTAAAACATAAATAAGAAAGACTGACCCTCTTCATGTTTACAAATACAAGCGCAGCTGTTTAGAGGTCAATTTTGGTAAATGATGTCAGAGTTTACCAGTATTTTGGAATGGATGTGTGAATGCTGCTTTCCCAGAAAAATTCTAGAACATCACATTTTTAATTTACTGAAAAGTCGTTCTGAAACTTTTCTGGATATTTACTGTTGGTGTTGCTGTTTGAAAAAAGCTATTCTCTAACCAGCATATGACAAGGGGGAATTTTGAAAGAGCAAGTGGTACAGTATAGTGCTTCCAGGTTGGATAATGCTCTTCATGTCTTCATGTGAAGCTTGTAAACCTAAATAAGTTTTTGCTTTGTTTTCCACTGGAGTCTCATGTACTACTTTATTTTTGTTTTCACTGCTGTTAATCAAGGAACTGAAGCCTCTCAGATTTCATTTTACAAAAAATGTATTCGATTGTGTTTTTTCGACAGGTTTGAAACAGTGTGAATTATGCCTAATTTTGTTGGTATCACAAAACTGAAATAGAAAGTGTTAAATTTTGTCCATATGTTTTACATGAATTTATTCTTTGCTCAACTGTAAGATGTAATGTCCTAAAGTGTATTATGCCTTCTAACTTATTTGTACTTTAACTTTCCATCTGTATAGTTTGTTTTATGCTGCTTTTTTGAGGGACTACATCAATTTGGATATTTTAGGCCAGTGGTTCTCAGCTGCCATCTTTGTCTTTGCTATTTGACAAGTTCATGGAGATTTGTGCCAGTGAGCTGATAATCTAAATCAGTTTTGTTAAATACGAATGACATACAAAATGTGTGAAGTGTTGAGAACCACTGGTTTAAGCTTATCTTTTTGTGTGCTTCTGTGATCCTTTTATTTAAAAAATTATAATTCACCCATGAAGAAAAATTCTGTCAAATTTATTTTACCCTTTACCCATTAAAAACCAATGATTAAGTGGAAACATTTGTGTTATATCCGAAATTGCCCCTTCCCCTCAACCCTCATTCACTATTTTCTACATTAGTCCACTTGAAGGAGTGAATGAAAATAAGTGAGTGAATTCGAGAAATAGACCAGAAGGGATACCGTTTTGTTTGTACTTTGCTAATTTTAGATTTGTGAATTTTTTAATTCTGCGAGCTGTCTAGTAGTAATGAAACAAACAGGGTATCCGCTGGCTTTTAAAATATCTTAAAATGTCTTAAATATCAAAAGCTAAATTTTAGGCCTTAAAAAGTCTTAATTCTACCAATATATTGTGTTGTAGGTCTTAAATCTTTTTGACAGGTCTTAATTTTCTTTTGTTCATGTATAGCTAGCTAATCTGCCCATAACATACAATCATACAACAATGTATGCTCATACAGTACCAAACAATCCCAATCTCAATACTTTTTTTTTATTTAAAAATAGCATTTTACCTATATTTACTGTAATGTATTAATTACTTTCTGTATAGTAACATTTGTTTAAAGTTCTCCATATATTTACTGCAGAGGATACTGACCTAACCTAATTTTTTTGTATTAAATTATTCTTATTGTAATATTAAATGTGTTTAATTCTAACCATTTTTGAAAGGGCAAGTGAAAACCTTTTTCAAATGAGACATTTGAGGAAAAAAAATCCTTGCACTTTAGACTTGTAAAAGTCTAAAATTTCATTCTTAATTGTTTTTTTCTTTGCCATGATGAAAGTAAATCATATTTGACTAGATATTTTTCTAGACAATTCTATACAGCTTAAAGTGACATTTAAAGGTTTAACTAGGTTAATTAGGTTAACTAGGCAGGTTAGGGTAATTAGACAAGTTATTGTAAAACGATGGTTTGTTCTGTATACTATCAAAAAATATATAGCTTAAAGGAGCTAATAAGTTTGTCCTTAATATGGTGTTTAAAAAATTAAAAACTGCTTTTATTTTAGGCAAAATACAACAAATGAGATTTTCTCCAGAAAAAAATATTATCAGACATACTGTGAAATTTTTCTTCCTCTGTTAAACATCATTTGGGAAATATTTAAAAAAAGAGAAAAAATTCAAAGAGGGGTAAAGATTGTCTTGAATAATAATATTAATAATAATGGGCGACGCAGTGGGTAGCATGTTCGCCTCACAGCAAGAAGGTCGCTGGGTCGCTGGTCCGAGCCTCGGCTCAGTTGGCATTTCTGTGTGGAGTTTGCATGTTCTCCCTGCCTTCGTGTGGGTTTCCTCCGGGTGCTCCGGTTTCCCCCACTGTCCAAAGACATGCAGTAAAGGTGAACTGGGTAGGCTAAATTGTCCGTAGTGTGTGTGTGTGTGTGTGTGTGTGTTTGTGTGTGTGTGTGTGTGTGTGTGTGTGTGTGTGTGTGTGTGTGTGTGTGTGTGTGTGTGTGTGTGTGTGTGTGAATGACTGTGTGTGGATGTTTCCCAGAGATGGGTTGCGGCTGGAAGGGCATCCGTTGCGTAAAAACTTGCTAGATAAGTTGGCGGTTCATTCCGCTGTGGCGACTCCGGATTAATAAAGAGACCAAGCCGACAAGAAAATGAATGCATGAATGATTAATAATAATAATAATAATTATTATTATTAATAATGTTAATAGTAATAAAAACAATAATGACTGGAATAATGATTTTATTTGAAAGTACAAACAATAAATAATAAATAAATATTAATTTAAATAAATAATTTACCAATATTTTTTTTTTACATTTAATAAATGTCGCCTTGAAACATCCAGGGATCTATACAGTTTGTTCATGTTGTCCCAACACAACTAGATTAAGTTAACTAAGCACATTTAAGTGGTTTGAACATAAAGCAATTAAGTTGTCCCCAAAAAGTCTCAAGAATTGTGTTGTTTCAGCACATTTTAAATAAGTAGTTCAAATAAGCAGCAAAATATTTTTTTCAGCGTATGATATCAAAAAGGCGACGCAGTGGCGCAGTAGGTAGTGCTGTCACTTCACAGCAAGAAGGTTGCTGGTTCGAGCCTCGGCTGGGTCAGTTGGCGTTTCTGTGTGGAGTTTGCATGTTCTCCCTGTGTTTGTGTGGGTTTCCTCTGAGTGCTCTGGTTTCCCCCACAGTCAAAAGACATGCGGTACAGGTGAATTGGGTAGGCTAAATTGTCCATAGTGTATGTATGTGTGTGAATGAGTGTGTATGGGTTTCCCAGTGATGGGTTGCAGCTGGAAGGGCATCCGCTGCGTAAAAACATATGCTGGATAAGTTGGCAGTTAGTTCTACTGTGGAATTAATATATTGATAAAGGGACTAAGCCAAAAAGAAAATGAAAATATCAAAAAAATGTATATATGCAATGACAAAACCAATCCATATCTTAACTCCCAACTGATTTAGATTGCATTTCCTAAATACTATAGACTATTTTATGGGCTGAAAACAATAACATTGGTCCTACCGTATTTCCTGTTTTACATTTTTAATTTCCATAGCTTCCGAGAATCCAAAAAGGTACACACATTGATAAACCATGTTATGAGAGCTGTTTTAATGTCAAGTTATGAGTGAATTGCGTCTTGTTACAGTTAGATATAGTTTAACAACAAGAAGGAAATATTCATGGACCAATGACATCACCACATTGAAATGGTCTATACTAGCCTCATCATATCATAGAGAGCATTGGACTTGGAATTCTTATGGGGATACTACACTGATTCAACTCCCCGATTAATTCTTCTCGCAGCAATTACAGATAATGAGGTAATAACAAATCAAGTCTGGTTTCCACATATTTTGGCTTCAGATATATTAGAATATTTCACTGAGATCCTTTTGTGTTCTGAAAAGCCTGAAATCCACATTCTTAGTCCGGTAAAATAGCTCTGCTTTTGTGTTCCAAAGAAGACAGAAAGAAATAAACCAGTAAAAACAGCATGTGTGATTTTCGCTTCTGGGTGAATTATAACTTTTAATGCACCTTGTATCAAACATACAAGCGTATTATAATAAATTCAACAGACCGGAGCAGAGTATTTGTTCCTGTCTAAGCTGAATTTGCTTTCTGTTTGCACTGTTTTCATTTTTGCTTGCTGCATTTATTTTCTGACTGTGCTTGCTGAACTGTTCAATCTCTCTTCTTTGGCTTCCTCGCTGTGTCTCTCTCTCACACAGTCATTGCATACAGCAGATTCTAGAGAGTGTTAATCATTGTCATCTAAATGGCATTGTACATCGAGACCTGAAGGTTAGTATGACAGGCTCAAACCTCCACCCCTGCCGGCACGGTCCTTTCAAACCAAACAATAAACCAAGGGCTGCCGTTGCGGAAGCCTTCTCTACTCACACCAACCTGATCCCTCAAAACACGGCTACATACTGAGATACGTGTGTGACGGTGGGCTGAGGGGTTAATAACTCAAATGATCGTGCATGTAGCTCCTCAGAAATGTGCCTAGCCAGGGGACTGTGCGCTTGACTCTTTAGGATTTTCTTGGATTTCTGGTGTGATGATGGTGACTGTGCCCTTTTTGATTGCAATGCAAAACGGGCACTAAAAGTCAATGATTTAGTGGGTCAAGCATGAAGTCGCCCAAGCAAACACCACTTCTGGATTGAGATTTGGGGAGCAAGACAGCAGATGTAATGATAGGCAATTTAAGATATATTAAATGGAACAACACAGATATTTGCTAACTCATTGATTTATCATTGCACTGTAAGGCTGGGCAATAAAAACACTTATAGATATAGGAATCTGCTATTGTAACTGGTAGAATATTATGTCAAAGTTTGATCTTTAGGAAATATGTGTGCTAATTAAAATTGTATTGAACTTCAAAAGGGCTAAAAATAGTTTTGTATGAATGTATGGCAATTGTGTAGATATTTGCATGATACTTCAAAATATACAGTTACCGGCCACTTTATTAGGGACACCTTACTATAGAGTGAAGGAACTATGACGTCTCCTTGTAGGCTAATCGGCTGCTAGCATAAAACTGGTTCCCTCGTGAAAATCCCTATAGGATTTTCCTATAGGCTTTTTGAAGATTGCAAATAATAAACTCTGTGCCCAAACACTGTTGATTGCACTTAGTGCTTTGTCCAGCCGAATAATCCTCACACCAAAATACAACTTTGAGCACTTTAGGATCTTATATGCAAACGCAAGAGTTGAAAAGCTAACATTAGGCTATAAACCGACTACAGTGCCTTCGGGGCGCTCGACTATGACGTTCGCACCACCCTGCTACTGTGCTACAGACAAGTTTTCAAGCTTATTTTTACAAGCATGGTGCAAGACAATGATTTACTCTCTCGGTTTATTACAATATAATTCACGCTATGGACGAGGGAACCGGAACTGCTAAAATGCTAACTCGCTTTCGTGTTTTTGCATACAAATTGACGTCATAGTTCCTCCACTCTGTTACCCATTTGGACCCACTTTTGCCTTCAGAACTGCCTTAATCCTCCATGCCATAGATTCAAGAAGATACTAGAAATATTCCTAAGAGATTTTGGTTCTTACTGACAAAAGCATCAGGCAGTTGCTGCACATTTGTTGGCTGCATATCCATGATATGAATCTCCCATTTCACCACATCCCAAAGGGGCTCTATTGGATTGAGATTTGTTGACTGTGAAGGCCATTTGAGTACAGTAAAATACAGTAATTGCATTGTCATGTTCAAGAAACCAGTCTGAGATGATTTGCGCTTTATGACAAATCAACAAGGCGTTTGCGCCCACAGAACTGCCGCTCATTGGATATTTTTTTCTTTTTCAGACCATTCTCTGTAAACCCAAGAGATGGTTGTGCGTGAAAATCCCAGTAGATCAGCAGTTTCTGAAATACTCAGACCAATCAGTCTGGCACCAACAAGCATGCCATGTTCAAAGTTACTTAAATCGCGTTTCTTCCTCATTCTAATGGTCAGTTTGAACTGCAGCAGATTGTCTTGACCATGTCTACATGCCTAAATGCATTGAGTTGCTGCCACGTGGCTGCCAATTGGACAGGTGTACCTAATAAAGTGGCCTTGTGATTGTATATTTGAAGTTGGAATATTTAGAATTCATTAAACCTTGCCTTTTCAGCGTTTAGCATTGTTCAAAATATTGGGGTATAAATTGATCAATTCTTGAAAATTCTTACAGACAGTATAGCCAAGTAAACAGTATTTTTATATAAATAGATTTGTTTTGTTAAATATGCAATAATTATGAAATACTAATGCGTAACTATGTAATATTTTTAGATTCTCTCAAATTATTACAGAGATAATGTAATTTGTAATGATTATTTATTTGTTAATTTGTATCAATATTTTTAGATACTTACATCTTAAATATTAGAGTGATCTGTCTGATCTATAGGGTCAAAGAAGAAAATGAGGATCTAAAATAAGCTGTTGAACAGAGATGGCCAAGCTAGGGCCCGCGGGCCATAGTTGGCCCATGGTAACCTTCGATTTGGCTCTGCATCCCATCTGAAAAGAGGTGAAGAATGATGGGGAATTTGAATGCCTTTTACAGAGATTGATATTTTTAATTTAACATAAATTTAGTTTTTTAACTGTTGAGCTGCATAAAAGCAAACTGAAATTAAATATTTCAATTAAATGTTGTGAATGAATCAGATTTAAAAACAAATAAATACAGTCACATGATGCTTAGCGAACACTGCAGAAGACATCAGCAAACAAATCAAAGCAAAGTGTAATTTTTGTGTTATAAATGGGATTGTTCATGTTTTTTTTATTGTGAGATGTTCATTATAAAATGTACAAAAATGTATAATTATTAAAGCAATTGAAGTATTTTAAATGTAATAATTTATAGTGTTAATTAAATTATATAATGAATTTTAACAATAAATTAGAAAATAACATTGACAACTTTACAGTTTGTTATGTTTTCCTCTGGCCCACCACCCTTAATTAAGTTTAGTTTTTAGCCCTTCATAAGAAAAAGTTTGGGCACCCCTGCTCTTAAAGAAACAGAAAATATAGTCAGAAACACACACAACTGAGACAAAAAAAAATAAAAATAAATTACATTTCATAAATGTGAAATGTAAATCCTAAAATATGAACTCTGAAATATGAAATACATTATAACCCACTGTTTTTGTCTTGGTCATGGCAACTTGACATTACTAAGAAAACGTCATTACAAACATTATTATTGTGTCATGAATATTTTTCTGATAACTGCATTGCAATTTTTCAGTGGAACAAAATTTATTTGTCATTAACGT